>NC_084638.1:27882840-28017840 GCF_033978795.1 Nerophis ophidion | reverse complement strand
ATCATTTGTACAAGGACAATTTGTTCATAACCAAAAAATGAGGTAAGCTGGTTACGTCTTGTGAGTTAGCATAGCTCAGTAACGAATTCGACCTGATTAGTGGGAGAAGCTAAGCTAGGCTAAGTATAAATAAGTATGTTTTATCAATATATATTTTACTACAAAGAGTCAAGGATGTATTTAGAGAAAACTTTACCAACCGGTGCATTTAATTAAGAACATCAGCCTTGCTCCTAGAAACCTTTTGAATCACTTTGTGTTGGCTTTTTTTTTTGTTATTAGGACTGGTTTATAGTCAAAGTAGCTCTAATTTAATGCTAATTGGTTGTCTGTAAGGACTCCTAAGAAGTTACAGTATATGCATAGGTATGATGGACATTGGAGATTTAGGATATTTTAAAAATCACACATGGATTTTGTTTCACGCATGTTAGATGAAGGACAGATGTCCCAGCTCAGTAAAAGTCCTCCAAGCCTGTGACGGCACAACAGTAGACCACATGGACTTGGACATAAACACTGGAACAGAGGAGCGCTGCTCAAGTCAGGAAACAATTGACACTGTAGTTGTTTGTTCATCCATCATCCATCCATCATCTTCCGCTTATCCAAGGTCGGGTCGCGGGGGCAACAGTCTAAGCAGGGAAACCCAGACTTCCCTCTCCCCGGCCACTTCGTCTAGCTCTTCCCGGGGGATCCCGAGGCGTTCCCAGGCCAGCCGGGAGACAGTCTTCCCAACGTGTCCTGGGTCTTCCCCGTGGCCTTCTACCAGTTGGACGTGCCCTAAACACCTCCCTAGGGAGGCGTTCGGGTGGCATCCTGACCAGATGCCCGAACCACCTAATCTGGCTCCTCTCGATGTGAAGGAGCAGCGGCTTTACTTTGAGTTCCTCCCGGATGGCAGAGCTTCTCACCCTATCTCTAAGGGAGAGCCCCGCCACACGGCAGAGGAAACTCATGTCGGCCGCTTGTACCCGTGATCTTATCCTTTCGGTCATGACCCAAATCTCATGACCATAGGTGAGGATGGGAACGTAGATCGACCGGTAAATTGAGAGCTTTGCCTTCCGGCTCAGCTCCTTCTTCACCACAACGGATCGGTACAACGTCCGCATTACTGAAGACGCCGCACCGATCCGCCTGTCGATCTCACGATCCACTCTTCCCTCACTCGTGAACAAGACTCCTAGGTACTTGAACTCCTCCACTTGGGGCAGGGTCTCCCCCCCCAGCCCGGAGATGGCATTCCACCCTTTTCCGGGTGAGAACCATGGACTCGGACTTGGAGGTGCTGATTCTCATTCCGGTCGCTTCACACTCGGCTGCGAACCGATCCAGTGAGAGCTGAAGATCCCGGTCAGATAAAGCCATCAGGACCACATCATCTTCAAAAAGCAGAGACCTAATCCTGCGGTTACCAAACCGGAACCCCTCAACGCCCTGACTGCGCCTAGAAATTCTGTCCATAAAAGTTATGAACAGAATCGGTGACAAAGGACAGCCTTGGCGGAGTCCAACCCTCACTGGAAATGTGTTCGACTTACTATGCGGACCAAGCTCTGGCACTGATCGTACAGGGAGCGGACCGCCACAACGAGACAGTCCGATACCCCATACTCTCCGAGCAACAACAAGAGACATTTTTGCTTGTATTGCACCAGCTCTTAGCTTTCCAACGAGTTCCATGGCGAGAAGGAAACAGCTAGACTATATCCGTAATAAAGGGAACTATGCACACAACGCGGCTATTATGGAGCCAGGAAAGGGTGAGCTAGTGCCATTCAAACGACCACCTAAAGAAGCTAAAGGAAATTATTTTATGCACTGTGCATATTGCCAAGAACGGTTTACCAGTGGAGACACATGCATCAGTCACCCAGGAAACCAGGAAAGAACCATGTCCAGTCCATGTGCACACACACTCGGCCTGTGCCTCCAAGTATATCCAAACAGTGGGGAGTAATAAGTTCCATTATTTGTGATCCAATCACAGAAATAATTAAAGATGACCATGTCAACACAGATGTTGGGCAGCACTTGTCGAACAGAAGTGGTATGTCAGCAAAAAATCAACAGTGTCAGAGAGAAGATGCGGGAATTAGGAAGACTGATTCATAATGCAAGGGAAATCTGAGTCCATTTTGTTGTAATTCCATAGAAGTCTTTGAGTCAGGAGGAACAGTGTGGTTTTCGTCCTGGTCGTGGAACTGTGGACCAGCTCTAAACTCTCGGCAGGGTTCTTGAGGGTGCATGGGAGTTTGCCCAACCAGTCTACATGTGCTTTGTGGACTAGGAGAAGGCATTCGACCGTGTCCCTCGGGAACTCCTGTGGGAAGTGCTCTGAGTGTATGGGGTATCGGACTGTCTTATTGTGGCAGTCCGCTCCCTGTATGATCAGTGTCAGAGCTTGGTCCGCATTGCTGGCAGTAAGTCGGACACGTTTTCAGTGAGGGTTGGATTCCGCCAAGGCTGTCCTTTGTCACAGATTCTGTTCATAACTTTTATGGACAGAATTTCTAGGCGCAGTCAAGGCGTTGAGGGGTTCCGGTTGGTGGCCGCGGAATTAGGTCTCTGCTTTTTGCAGATGATGTGGTCCTGATGTCTTCATCTGGCCGGAATCTTCAGCTCTCACTGGATCGGTTCGCAGCCTAGTGTGAAGAGACCGGAATGAGAATCAGCACCTCCAAGTCCGAGTCCATGGTTCTCGCCCGGAAAAGGGTAGAGTGCCATCTCCGGGTTGGGGAGGAGACCCTGCCCCAAGTGGAGGAGTTCAAGTACATAGGAGTCTTGTTCACGAGTGGGGGAAGAGTTGATCGTGAGATCGACAAGCGGATCTTTGCGGCGTTTTCAGTAATGCGGACGTTGTATCGATCCGTTGGGGTGAAGAAGGAGCTGAGCCGGAAGGCAAAGCTTTCAATTTACTGGTCGATCTACGTTCCCATCCTCACCTATGGTCATGAGCTTTGGGTCATGACCGAAAGGATAAGATCACGGGTACAAGCGGACGAAATGAGTTTCCTCCGCCGGGTGGCGGGGCTCTCCCTTAGAGATAGGGTGAGAAGCTATGCCATCCGGGAGGAACTCAAAGTAAAGCCGCTGCTACTCCACATGGAGAGGAACCAGATGAGGTGGTTCGGGCATCTGGTCAGGATGCCACCCGAACGCCTCCCTAGGGAGGTGTTTAGGGCACATCCAACCGGTAGGAGGCCACGGGGAAGACCCAGGACACGTTGGGAAGACTATGTCCCCCGGCTGGCCTGGGAACGCCTCGGGATCCCCCGGGAAGAGCTACACGAAGTGGCTGTGGAGAGGGAAGTCTGGGCTTCCCTGCTTAGGCTGGCGCCCTCGCGACCCGACTTCGGATAAGCGGAAGATGATAGATGAAAAAATTGAGGATTTTGTGAATTCTAAGAACTACTTGGAGATGCTCCAAGCTGCCAAATGTACTTATGGCTATGATAGTGACACTAACAAATTCTGGATTCAATCACTGGCAAATAAACTTGGGAATTCCCTGGTTAAAGTCAACGACGCTAGGAAGCACAAGGTTTGATAAACAACAATGAAGAGCTTGTGAGGAATACCACTCAGTTTCAATATGTCCCTCATGAGAAGTGGAACGAGTCGATCTCTGCAACAGCCCTGAGGAACATAGCTGAAGGAAAATGGAATGCAACACAACTTAAGCCCTTCACTGAGGATGTTCAAAAAATGCATGTTTCTCAGTCAAATGCATGATGAGTGCAGCAGTGCACTATCTGAAAATTCATCCGCAAAGGCCTGGTCAGACCTGACAAAAGTATGTTTGACCTAGATCGTCCTCTTTAACAGACGAAGAGAAGGAAAGGTAGCAGCCATGCCCTTGTTGGCTTTTTTGTCAAGAGACACAACTGATCCTCATGAAGATGTTGACTAGGCACTCTCTGAAGTGGAAAAAAACTGCAGACATTTTTCAAGGATTGTCATCAGGGGACACCGAGGCAGAACTGTTCCTAATCTCTCAACTCCAAAAATGGTGTGTGCAAAAGAGCTTCTCGTTAAGTACAGAGAAACTCGTGGGGTTCTCAAAGAAACAGCTACCTGTTTGCAAGACCCAGAGCGATGACGGGCACGGACAGAATTTCTAGGCGCAGTCAGGGCGTTGAGGGGTTCCGGTTTGGTAACCGCAGGATTAAGTCTCTGCTTTTTGCAGATGATGTGGTCCTGATGGCTTCATCTGACCGGGATCTTCAGCTCTCGCTGGATCGGTTCGCAGCAGAGTGTGAAGCGACCGGAATGAGAATCAGCACCTCCAAGTCCGAGTCCATGGTTCTCGCCCGGAAAAGGGTGGAATGCCATCTCCGGGTTGGGGAGGAGACCCTGCCCCAAGTGGAGGAGTTCAAGTACCTAGAAGTCTTGTTCACGAGTGAGGGAAGAGTGGATCGTTAGATCGACAGGCGGATCGGTGCGGCGTCTTCAGTAATGCGGACGTTGTACCGATCCGTTGTGGTGAAGAAGGAGCTGAGCCGGAAGGCAAAGCTCTCAATTTACCGGTCGATCTACGTTCCCATCCTCACCTATGGTCATGAGCTTTGGGTCATGACCGAAAGGATAAGATCACGGGTACAAGCGGCCGAAATGAGTTTCCTCCGCCGTGTGGCGGGGCTCTCCCTTAGAGATAGGGTGAAAAGCTCTGCCATCCGGGAGGAACTCAAAGTAAAGCCGCTGCACCTTCACATCGAGAGGAGCCAGATGAGGTGGTTCGGGCATCTGGTCAGGATGCCACCCGAACGCCTCCCTAGCGAGGTGTTTAGGGCACGTCCAACCGGTAGGAGGCCACGGGGAAGACCCAGGACACGTTGGGAAGACTATGTCCCCCGGCTTGCCTGGGAACGCCTCGGGATCCCCCGGGAAGAGCTAGACGAAGCGGCTGGGGAGAGGGAAGTCTGGGTTTCTCTGCTTAGGCTGTTGCCCCCGCGACCCGACCTCGGATAAGCGGAAGATGATGGATGGATGGATGGAGCGATGACGCATTTCCACGGTTCTGACTTCATTCGAGACCATGCGAAGTGTCACTTACAGCCACGGGACTACGAAAACATGCTGCCACCCTTTCAACTATGCTAAACACGACAGACACAGAGATGGACCAGCTGGCCAACTTTCTTGGCCATGGTATTAGAATCCATCGTGAGTTTTATAAGACATTGCGGCTGGCAAAAATCAGCAATGTTTTAATGGTATGTTGTCATCTTTGTTGTTTCCTTTGTCTATATTTTTTCCCCATCCTTTTGTTTGGTTTGAACTCAATTATAAGCTTAAAGGCCTACTGAAAGCCACTACTAGCCACCACGCAGTCTGATAGTTTATATATCAATGATGAAATATTAACATTGCAACACATGCCAATACGGCCTTTTTAGTTTACTAAATTACAATTTTAAATTTCCCGGGAGTTTCGTCTTGAAAACGTCGTGTAATGATGACGTGTACGCAAGACGTCACGGGTTTTTAGGAAGTATGAGCGCTGCACACACACACAGCTAAAAGTAGTCTGCTTTAACCACATAATTACACAGTATTTTGGACATCTGTGTTGCTGAATCTTTTGCAATTTGTTCAATTGGTATTGGAGAAGTCAAAGTAGAATGATGGAGTTGGGAAGCTTTAGCCTTTAGCCACACAAACACACGGTGATTCCTTGTTTAAAATTCCTGGAGGTGAATCTTTACTATGGATCACAGCGCGGTCAAGAGAACATGAATCGCGACGGAATGTCAACCAGCAGTTTTCGGTGAGAAAATTGTGGTAAAAAAGTTGCTTCTTACCGGAGAAAAGATGAGCTTGTGCCGTCCATAAAGCTGCCGTCGACTCCCCTGAGACACTGCGCGTCAACACACCCGTGGACACACACCTCCGACTATCAGGTACTGTTAAACTCACTAAAACACTAGTAACACAATAGAAAGATAAGGGATTTCCCAGAATTATCCTAGTAAATGTGTCTAAAAACATCGGAATCCGTCCCAATGCAATCGGGTTTTTTTTTTTTTTTTTTTTTTTCTAGTCCGTCGCTATCAATATCCTCAAACACGAATCTTTCATCCTCGCTCAAATTAATGGGGAAATTGTCGTTTTCTCGGTCCGAATAGCACTTTTTGTTGGAGTCTCCCATTAAAAACAATGTGAAAATGTGAGGAGCCATCAAACATGTGACGTCATCGTCTGCGACTTCCGGTACAGGCAGGGCTTTTCTCTTAGCACCGAAAGTTGCAAACTTTATCGTGGATGTTCTCTACTAAATCCTTTCAGCAAAAATATGGCAATATCGCATTTCGATCAAGTATGACACATAGAATGGACCTGCTATCCCCGTTTGAATAAGAAAATCTCATTTCAGTAGGCCTTTAATATGGTATGTCTCCCACAGAAAGTGTTGTGGAAACTGAAGAGGAAGATCTTACCAGAGAGGATGAAAACTATTCATTTTCAGGTAATAATTTTTGTGGTTTATTAAATGTGGCCTATGGTAAGCACTCACTCTCTGGTTTTCTTCCGTTGTCATAGTTACCCATTTAGTGTCACGCGCACCTGCCCTTGATTAGTTATCTCCCTATTTAAGACCGCCTTGGTTTGACATTCTTTCCTGGACTCTTGTTTGGTTCATGCTACAGTTGACGTCGCTCTTTCCAGCATTGTGGTAACTACCTTCATGTATATTAACTCTCATGCTATTTCAGTTGTTTGTCCGTAGCTCATGCTAGCGCTTTGTTTTGTTTGTTAGTGCCTTCGAGCAAGTGTTTTTGGTTCTTAGTCCGTTTTAGTTAGTATAAATACATTATTGTCCTTACCTCACACTGCGTCCATCTTCGCTGCACCCACGAGTCCCTAGCTCATGCTAGCACTTTGTTTTGTTTGTTAGTGCCTTCGAGCAAGTGTTTTTGGTTCTTAGTCTGTTTTAGTGAGTATAAATACATTATTGTTCCTACCTCACGCTGTGTCCATCTTTGCTGCACCCACGAGTCCCCAACTCATGCTAGCACTTTGTTTTGTTAGTGCCTTCGAGCAAGTGTTTTTGGTTCTTAGTCTGTTTTAGTTAGTATAAATACATTATTGTTCCTATCCTCACGCTGCGTCCATCTTCGCTGCACCCACGAGTCCCTAGCTCATGCTAGCACTTTGTTTTGTTTGTTAGTGCCTTCGAGCAAGTGTTTTTGGTTCTTGGTCTGTTTCAGTTAGTATAAATACATTATTGTTCCTACCTCACGCTGCGTCCATCTTCGCTGCACCCACGAGTCCCTAGCTCATGCTAGCACTTTGTTTTGTTTGTTAGTGCCTTCGAGCAAGTGTTTTTGGTCCTTAGTCTGTTTTAGTTAATATAAATAAATTATTGTCCCTACTTCACGCTGCGTCCATCTTCGCTGCACCCACGAGTCCCTAGCTCATGCTAGCACTTTGTTTTGTTTGTTACTGCCTTCGAGCAAGTGTTTTTGGTTCTTAGTCTGTTTTAGTTAGTATAAATACATTATTGTTCCTACCTCACGCTGCGTCCATCTTCGCTGCACCCATGAGAGAACAACTCGTCACCACAATGCCACCAATACGTCACAAGAGGGGTCCTTTCCAACCCCTGAGGAGGAAGCGAACCCACCCCCCAAGAGACTGACACAACTTTCAAAAGATGAGGAGGTATCATCAGGAGATCAAACAGGAAAACTATATACATAAACTGTTTTGTTGTCTCAAAAATAATGCAAATGCATATGTATACATTGTTCTCTGTGGGTTAGAGACATTGCAAACAAATGTATAACTTAAACTTTTCAATTTTTTATTTTCATACGCATATTTTGTATTGTCACTGCCCAGAAAAGGCGACCCTGGACACAGAAAAAGGTGAAGGCTGTCAAGAAGCCATTCATCCCTTCTGGTATTGTACCAGCAAAGAGTGACTGTTTAAAATGTTTAAGGGCCGAACCGGAAGCTCTCCAAAAACCGGGAATGGCAAGCAATGAAGTTTTATGTGTACAACCGCATTTCGGCCTACAAAAGGAGATTGCAGGTAAAATAGTAGATTAAGAGCTAATCAGAAAGACTGGTTAAGTAGAACAGTTTTTTATGTCCAATGTTAAGAATAAAATGTAAATGTGTTTGTATTTTATTTCTGTGGTTTAAGATAATATAAGACAATCTTTTATTGATCCCACAACAGGGAAATTTGGGTTACTTTGTTTACGTGTTTCAAATATTGATAAAAGACAAAAAAAAAAATTCTTGAAAAGTGAAACACGTGTAATCCTGGCATTAATAGTTTTGTAATTCTGTATGGTATCCATCCTTAGTTAAAACTAATATTTTTTTCCTTGTCCCCACAAGTGATGATCAAAAACTTGGTCCTCATTTCAAATGATAACCAGTATGTGTGTATGTATATATGTATATATATATATATATAAAAGCAAAATATGAATAATATTTACATTCAACCGAAAATAGTAATTACTTACCAGTTGTTGTTGTTTAGTCCTTTACCACAATTATTTCAGTAATGTTTAAATATAATATATATGTCCTATGTATGTATGTATATATGTATATTTACATACATATATTATTATAATATAAGAAGTTGTATATAATATATCTAATATACAATGAATGACATTTATTCATTCAATAAGTGACTCTACTGTGAGGACTAAGCAAACCACAGCAGAGTTACGGCAAATAACTGACGCACTTGGGCAGAAAAAGTGTTAAAACCCTCGCGCACTTTGATAAAATGTCATCATAAAGGACTCACCTCCTTGACACGTGTGTGACAAGCGTTCATTTTCATCTTCGTTGCAAAGTTTGCACCTGACCTTCCTTTGTCCCGCTTCTCTTTATGATGAAAAGGTCAGCTCCATGCTGGAGGATACAAACACACAAAATACAAACATCCATAAATACATACATATAAATACATATATATATATATGTATATATACACAAACCCTGTTTCCATATGAGTTGGGAAATTGTGTTTGATGTAAATATAAACAGAATACAATGATTTGCAAATCATTTTCAACCCATATTCAGTTGAATATGCTACAAAGACAACATATTTGATGTTCAAACTGATAAACATTTTTTTTTTTTTGCAAATAATCATTAACTTTAGAATTTGATGCCAGCAACACGTGACAAAGAAGTTGGGAAAGGTGGCAATAAATACTGATAAAGTTGAAGAATGCTCATCAAACACTTGATGAGCATGATTGGGTATAAAAACAGCTTCCCAAAAATGCTCAGTCTTTCACAAGAAAGGATGTGGCGAGGTACACCCCTTTGTCCACAACTGCGTGAGCAAATAGTCAAAACAGTTTAAAAACAAGGTTTCTCAAAGTGCAATTGCAAGAAATTAAGGGATTTCAACATCTACGGTCCATGATATCATCAAAAGGTTCAGAGAATCTGGAGAAATCACTCCATTTAAGCGGCATGACCGTGAACTTCGATCCCTCAGACGGCACTGTATAAAAAACCGACATCAATCTCTAAAGGATATCACCACATGGGCTCAGGAACACTTCAGAAAACCACTGTCACTAAATACAGTTCGTCGCTACATCTGTAAGTGAAAGTTAAAGCTCTAATATGCAGAGCGAAAGCCATTTATCAACAACATCCAGAAACGCCGCCGGCTTCTCTGGGCCCGAGATCATCTAAGGTGGACTGATGCAAAGTGGAAAAGTGTTCTGTGGTCTGACGAATCCACATTTCAAAGTGTTTTTGGAAATATTCGACATTGTGTCATCCGGACCAAAGGGGAAGCGAACCATCCAGACTGTTATCGACGCAAAGTTCAAAAGCCAGCATCTGTGATGGTATGGGGGTGCATTAGTGCCCAAGGCATGGGTAATTTACACATCTGTGAAGGCACCATTAATGCTGAAAGGTACATACAGGTTTTGGAACAACATATGCTGCTATCTAAGAGCCGTCTTTTTAAGCAAGACAATGCCAAGCCACGTGTTACAACAGCGTGGCTTAGTAAAAAAAAAAAGAGTCTGGGTACTTTCCTGGCCTGCCTGCAGTCCAGACCTGTCTCCCATCGAAAATGTGTGGCGCATTATGAAGCGTAAAATACGACAGCGGAGACCCCGGACTGTGGAACGACTGAAGCTCTACATAAAACAAGAATGGGAAAGAATTCCACTTTCAAAGCTTCAACAATTAGTTTCCTCAGTTCCCAAACGTTTATTGAGTGTTGTTAAAAGAAAAGGTGATGTAACACAGTGGTGAACATGTCCTTTCTCAACTATTTTGGCACGTGTTGCAGCCATGAAATTCTAAGTTAATTATTATTTGCAAAAAAAAAATAAAGTTTATAAGTTTGAACATCAAATATCTTGTCTTTGTAGTGCATTCAATTGAATATGGGTTGAAACGAATTTGCAAATCATTGTATTGTTTTTATATATATATATATATATATATAGCCAAGGGTATTTGGCCACCTGCCTTGACTCACATATGAACTTGAAGTGCCATCCCATTCCCAACCCATAGGGTTCAATATGATGTTTATCCACTTTTTGCAGCTAATACAGCTTCAACTCTTCTGGGAAGGCTGTCCACAAGGTTGCAGAGTGTGTTTATAGGAATTTTCAACCATTCTTCCAAAAGTGCATTGGTGAGGTCACACACTGTTGTTGGTCGAAAAGACCTGGCTCTCAGTCTCCGTTCTAAATCATCGCAAAGGTGTTCTGTGGGGCTCAGGTCAGGACTCTGTGCAGGCCAGTCAAGCTCATCCACACCAGACTCTGTCATCCATGCGTTTATGGACCTTGCTTTGTGCACTTTGGGCGGTATAGCTCGGTTGGTAGAGCGGCTGTGCCAGCAACTTGAGGGTTGCAGGTTCGATTCCCGTTTCCGCCAACCTAGTCACTGCCGTTGTGTCCTTGGGCAAGACACTTTACCCACCGGCTCCCAGTACCACCCACACTGGTTTAAATGTAACTTAGATATTGGGTTTCACTATGTAAAGCGCTTTGAGTCACTAGAGAAAATGCGCTATATAAATATCATTCACTTCACTTCACACTGGTGCCCAGTCATGTTGGAAGAGGAAGGGGCCCGCTCCAAACTGTTCCCACTAGGTTGAGAGCATGGAATGGTCCAACATGTTTTGGAATCCTGGAGCATTCAAAGTTCCTTTTTACTGGAACTAAGGGGCCAAGCCCAACTTCTGAAAAACAACCCCACACCATAATTCCTCCTCCACTAAATTTCACAATACAGATTGAAATGTAGCGTTCTCTTGGCAACCTCGTCCACTCAGTCACAGGGAGAACATGCAAACTCTACACAGAAAGATCCCGAGCCCGGGATTGAACCCTGACTACTCAGGACCTTTGTATTGTGAGGCAGACGCACTAACCCCTCTCCCACCGTGCTGCCCATATATAATATAATATAATAAGTTGTATATAATATATTTAATATACAATTAATGACATTTATTCATTCAGTATGTGACTCTACTGTGAGGACTAAGCAGCGTTACAGCAAATAACTGAAGCACATGGGCAGAAAAAGTGTTAAAACACCACTTTTTTAAAATGTCATCATAAAGGACTTACCTCCTTGAAAACGTGTGTGCCAAGGGCTCATTTTCATCTTCATCACAAAGTTTGCGCCTTTCTTTGTCCCGCTTCTCTTTATGATGAAAAGATCGGCTCCATCTTGTCCTGCTGCAGCTGTGTCTGTCACAAAAACTGTGGGCGTTTTAAAAAAAAAAAAACTGGGGACGTAACACGCCCACACTCTTACATTTACTGTGGGCGTGTCACAAAAAGTGTGGGCGTGTCACACACAAACACTCTGACACATTCTGTGGGCGTGTCACAAAAGCTGTGGGCGTTTTAAAAAAAAAAAAACTGGCCACACTTTTACATTTATTGTGGGCGTGTCACAAAAGCTGTGGGCGTTTTAAAAAAAAAAAACTGGCCACACTTTTACATTTACTGTGGGCGTGTCACAAAAAGCTGTGGGCGTTTTAAAAAAAACTGGGGGCGTAACACGTCCCCACTTTTACATTTACTGTGGGCGTGTCACAGAAGCTGTGGGCGTTTTAAAAAAAAAAAACTGGCCACACTTTTACATTTACTGTGGGCGTGTCACAAAAGCTGTGGGCGTTTTAAAAAAAACTGGGGGCGTAACACGTCCACACTTTTACATTTACTGTGGGCGTGTCACAAAAAGCTGTGGGCGTTTTAAAAAAAACTGGGGGTGTAACACGTCCCCACTTTTACATTTACTGTGGGCGTGTCACAGAAGCTGTGGGCGTTTAAAAAAAAAAAAACGCCACACTTTTACATTTACTGTGGGCGTGTCACAGAAGCTGTGGGCGTTTTAAAAAAAAAAAAACTGTCCACACTTTTACATTTACTGTGGGCGTGTCACAAAAGCTGTGGGCGTTTTAAAAAAAACTGGGGGCGTAACACGTCCACACTTTTACATTTACTGTGGGCGTGTCACAGAAGCTGTGGGCGTTTTAAAAAAAAAACTGGGGGCGCCCACAGCTTTTGTGACATGCCCACAGTATATGTGAGAGTGTTTGTGTGTGTGACACGCCCATATTTTTTGTGACACGCTCACAGTATATATCAGAGTTTGTGTGTGTGAACGCCCACGGTTTTTGTGACACGCCCACAGTAAATGTAAAAAGTGTGGGCGTGTCACAAAAACTGTGGGCGTTCACACACACAAACTCTGAAATATACTGTGGGCGTGTCACAAAATATGTGGGCGTGTCACACACACACACAAACACTCTCACATATACTGTGGGCGTGTCACAAAAGCTGTGGGCGTTTTTAAAAAAAAACTGGGGGCATAACACGCCCACACTCTTATAATTACTGTGGGCGTGTCACAAATACGGTGGGCGTGTCACACACGCACAAAAACACGCTCACACATTCTGTGGGCGTGTCACAAACGCTGTGGGCGTGGCAGGGGAGAAAGGCTGCCTTTAACGTCTTCATGAAGAACACGTGACCTAATGTTTTGCTATCACTCAACCTTTTTTCAGTGATGTAGCCCCTGTGAACATTATTTTAATTCAAGTACCCATTAATCAGAGTAAATCATTTTTGGTTGAAAAAAAGAGATAAAGAAGTAAAATACAGCCCTATGTCATCTGTTTCTGATTTATTCAATTGTATAACAGTGCAAAATATTGCTCATTTGTAGTGGTCTTTCTTGAACTATTTGGGGGGAAAAAAAGACATACGAATAACTAAAAACTTGTTGAAAAATATACAAGTGATTCAATTATAAATAAAGATTTCTACACATAGAAGCAATCATCAACTTAAAATGCCCTCTTTGGGGATTGTAATAGAGATCCATCTGGATTCATGAAATTAATTCCAAACATTTCTTCACAAAAAAAAGAAATATTTATGGAACGTGTCCACAAAAAAAATCTAGCTGTCAACACTGAATATTGCATTCTTGCATTTCTTTTCACAGTTTATGAACTTACATTCATATTTTGTTGACATATTATTCAATAAATATATTTATGAAGGATTTTTAAATTGCTGCTATTTTTAGAATATTTTTTAAAAATCTCCCGTGCCCATTGGCATACCTTCAAGTACCCTCATTTGAGAACCACTGATATATAATAGCTCAATATACAGTTTAAAATATATATTTTTTAACGACTCCATTTTTGCATTAAAATCCATAAACAACTATTGTTGATATTATATTATTATTATTATGTTATTAATACTTTGATTGATTAAAACTTATATTAGTAGATTGCACAATACAGTACATATTCCCTACAATTGACCACTAAATGGTAACACCCAAATAAGTTTTTCAACTTGCTTAAGTTCATGGTTGGTTATGCATCCATCCATCCATTTCCTACCGCTTATTCCCTTTTGGGGTCGCTGGCGCCGATATTAATTTCATATTATTTTGTATTTGCATGTATTTACAAAATCTTTGTACATTTTCCATCCTACGTGTTGTAAAGCTGGGATTTGATTGGAGTTGGGGGTCAGTCTATTTTTTCTTTTAAACCAGGGGTCGGGAACCTTTTTGGCTGAGAGAGCCAAAAAGACAAATATTTTAAAATGTATTTCCGTAAGAGCCATATAATATTTTTTTTTAACACTGAACACAACTAAACACGTGCATTTTTAAGTAAGACCGACATTTCTAGAGTATAATAGGTCTCTTATTTTTGTAATAACATTGTTATTCTTAAGATAACTGTGGAGGGGGCGTGGCCTGCGGGCCTGCAGCAAACTGGGGTGTGCCAGGACCGGCCTCGAAATCAGCGCCAGGTGTGTAGATGGCCCACCTTGGCCTTGTTATCAAATCACCTGTCGCTCTGTTATTAGCAGCAGCCAGGAGGAGAGACGGGGTTGGGGCTGGAGCCAGAGCGCGGGCGAGAACGAAAGAGAAAAATACAAATGCTGGAAAGCAACTGAGAGACTTATTGAAAAATAAAACAATATTGTCTGAAGAACCCCCAGGAGGGCAAGCCCCACACTAACCAATAATAAATAAATAACTTCTTACCATTAACGCAACTTCTTGAACAGGTGTGGTAAAAAACGGATGGATGGATTAAAAATGCATGAGAATGTTTTATATTTTGAACATTATTTTTAACACTGTAATGACAAGTGGAATTATTAATTACACTTGTGTTAAGCAATGTCAGCTCAGATTTATCCGAGAGCCAGATGCGGTCATCAAAAGAGCCACATCTGGCTCGCGAGCCATAGGTTCCCTACCCCCGTTTTAGATCATGAGTGTCAAACTCTGGCCCGCCGTGTAATTTCATTTGGCCCTTGTGGCAATATCAAATTAACATTAGAGCTGGCCCCCCAGTATTATACAGAATTCACCGCTGATACTCATACTTGCCAACCGTCCTGAATTTCACTGTCCCTCCCGAAAAATATTCTCCTGATTACCACCTTAAAGGCACCGCCTTTAGCGCCCTCTACAACCCGTTGTCACTTCCGTTTTCCCTCCATACAAACAGCTTGCCCGCCCAGTCACACAATATATGCGGCTTCTACACACAGGTATGTGAATGCAAGGCATACTTGGTCAACAGCCATACAGGTCACACTGAGGGTGGCCGTATAAACAACTTTAGCACTGTTACAAATATGCGCCACACTGTGAACCCACAGCAAAAAAGAATGACAAAGACATCCGCACCGTAACACAACATAAACACAACAGAACAAATACCCAGAACCCCTTGCTACAATATAACCCCCCCCCCCCCACCCCTCCCCATTTATTTTCAAAATATATTAGCCTGTGGAAAAATGTCATGTTGATTTTGACCTCAGAAGGCTGCAAATAGAAAAGAGGCATTTAATTTTTTATTCAAATTGTATTTAATTTTTGAATTGAATTGAATTATATTTATATAGCGCTTTTCTCAAGTGACTCAAAGTGCTTTACATAGTGGAACCCAATATCTAAGTTACATTTAAACCAGTGTGGGTGGCACTGGGAGCGGGTGGGTAAAGTGTCTTGCCCAAGGACACAACGGCAGTGACTAGGATGGCACAAGCGGGAATCGAACCTGCAACCCTCAAGTTGCTGACACGGCCACTCTACTTAATATGGCTTTAATGTTTTTTTTTCGTTTGTTTTTTGAAAGTTGATTTTGCACTATTAAGTTATATAAGCGTTGCTTGTTCCATATTCAGTGTTAAAGCAAATCAGTGTAGCAAACTGAGCAATAATTATTGATATTATTATTATTATTATTTGAACCTGGATTTTGCATGTGACTATAAAGTTATGTAAGCCTTGCTTGTTCAATATTCAATGCAAAAGTTGTACCTTTTAAAAGGTTCATTTGTTGAACCTCGGCCCGCGGCTTTGTTCAGTTTAAAATTTTGTCCCACTCTGTATTTGAGTTCGACGCCACTGTTTTAGATTGACATTATGTGGTTTTTGGAAGTAAGATGTATAAAATACCATCCATCCATCCATCATCTTCCGCTTATCCGAGGTCAGGTCGCGGGGGCAACAGCCTAAGCAGGGAAACCCAGACTTCCCTCTCCCCAGCCACTTCGTCTAGCTCTTCCCAGGGGATCCCGAGGCGTTCCCAGGCCAGCTGGGAGACATAGTCTTCCCAACGTGTCCTGGGTCTTCCCCGTGGCCTCCTACCGGTTGGACGTGCCCTAAACACCTCCCTAGGGAGGCGTTCGGGTGGCATCCTGACCAGATGCCCGAACCATCTCATCTGGCTCCTCTCGATGTGGAGGAGCAGCGGCTTTACTTTGAGTTCCTCCCGGATGGCAGAGCTTCTCACCCTATCTCTAAGGGAGAGCCCCGCCACACGGCGGAGGAAACTCATTTCGGCCGCTTGTACCCGTGATCTTATCCTTTCGGTCATGACCCAAAGCTCATGACCATAGGTGAGGATGGGAACGTAGATCGACCGGTAAATTGAGAGCTTTGCCTTCCGGCTCAGCTCCTTCTTCACCACAACGGATCGGTACAACGTCCGCATTACTGAAGACGCCGCACCGATCCGCCTGTGGATCTCACGATCCACTCTTCCCCCACTCGTGAACAAGACTCCTAGGTACTTGAACTCCTCCACTTGGGGCAGGGTCTCCTCCTCAACCCGGAGATGGCATTCCACCCTTTTCCGGGCGAGAACCATGGACTCGGACTTGGAGGTGCTGATTCTCATTCCGGTCGCTTCACACTCGGCTGCGAACCGATCCAGTGAGAGCTGAAGATCCCGGTCAGATGAAGCCATCAGGACCACATCATCTGCAAAAAGCAGAGACCTAATCCTGCGGTTACCAAACCGGAACCCCTCAACGCCTTGACTGCGCCTAGAAATTCTGTCCATAAAAGTTATGAACAGAATCGGTGACAAAGGACAGCCTTGTCCTCGTCGTCCTGGTCGTGGAACTGTGGACCAGCTCTATACTCTCGGCAGGGTTCTTGAGGGTGCATGGGAGTTTGCCCAACCAGTCTTCATGTGCTTTGTGGACTTGGAGAAGGCATTCGACCGTGTCCCTCGGGAAGTCCTGTGGGGAGTGCTCAGAGAGTATGGGGTATCGGACTGTCTTATTGTGGCGGTCCGTTCCCTGTACGATCAGTGCCAGAGCTTGGTCCGCATTGCCGGCAGTAAGTCGAACACATTGTATAAAATACATTTTTAAAAATACGTGGGTTTTTTTTGCCAGCCAACAAAGATTTACCAAGATCCAAACAGTGTGTGCAAGTAGTGACCTAACCACAACGCTCCCGGGGCAAGAGTGAAGTGTCTTGCTCAAGAGCACAACGGATGTGACTAAGACCCAGAAGACGGTGCTCGAAACCAGGAACTCTCAGGTTGCTGGCACGGCCGCTCTACTAACTGAGCCACTCTGGTCCGTATACAAACATAAAACCATGCATACATGTATGTATAAATATATATACACATTACTATATTTGTATATGTGGGGAAAAATCACAAGACTACTTCATCTCTACAGAACTGTTTCATGAGGGGTTCCCGCAATCATCAGGAGATTTTTTTCAATATTCTGACAATTGAGGGAACCCCTCATGAAACAGTTCTGTAGAGATGAAGTAGTCTTGTGATTTTTCCCACACATACATATTGCGCTCTACCACGGTATCGAGCACTATTCTCCGGATAATCCACTTAAGACATACATTACTATATATACATATTTACATACATATACGCATATTTAAGTTTATATTTGTATATACATATAATTATACATGTATACATATATATATATATATATACACAAACACATTTATACATATACAAATATACATACAGTATATATATATACACACATACAGTCGTGGTCAAAAGTTTACATACACTTGTAAAGAACATAATGTCATGGTTGTCTTGAGTTCACCAAAAATTTCTACGACTTTTTTTTTTTGTAATCGACATACTTGTTGGTCACAAAAAAACATTCAAGAAGTTTGGTTCTTTTATGAATGTATTATGGGTCTACTGAAAATGTGAGCACATCTGCTGGGTCAAAAGTATACATACAGCAATGTTAATATTTGCTTACATTCAGAGGTGGGTAGAGTAGCCAGAAATTGTACTCAAGTAAGAGTACTGTTACTTTAGAGATTTATTACTCAAGTAAAAGTAAGGAGTAGTCACCCAAATATTTACTTGAGTAAAAGTAAAAAGTATGTTGTGAAAAAACTACTCAAGTACTGAGTAACTGATGAGTAACCTGTTTGTTTAATGATTACGGCAACAAATAATGCACAAAAACATAAAAATAGCAAGGAGCAAATTCAGAGCCAGGAATATCTCTTAAGCAACTAAAACAATAATATATATTAAATAATACATTAAAATTAAAAAAATTAAGGCACATTGAGCCACAATAACTTAACAGCACCATAACCTCAGTAGGCATTGATTGATTGATTGAAACTTGTATTAGTAGATTGCACAGTACATATTCCCTACAATTGACCACTAAATGGTAACACCCCAATACGTTTTTCAACGTTAATCAATTACTTAATAAATGACCAAGTCGAGGTGATCTACCTCATATATACATACACACACACATAGCATATGTATATATATATATATACATACATTTATATATACAGTACATAATTTATATTGATTTATTTTGCTGTTTTTGTTCACATGTTGAAGGTGTTTTAATGAATATACATGCATGTTTAACATATAGATTCCTATCTTTCATGAAGACAAGAATATAAGTTAGTGTATTACCTGATTCTGATGACTTGCATTGATTGGAATCAGACAGTATAGTACTGATAACGTCCACGTTTTGCCGTATTAGACAGAAAAGTTCCTCTTTACTGTCTAATACCACATGAAAGTTGTTGGTTTTTGGCATCTCATCTGTCCAGCTTCCATATTCGTTTTTATACACTTTACAAGAAATACATTGGCGGCAAACTCCGTAGCTTGCTAGCTTGTTTGCGCTGGCTTTCGGAGACTCTTATTTTGTTAGCGCAGGCGCGATGAAGCGGCGCTTTTATTGTGAAGACAGGAACTGTGCGATCAGTCTTTAGGCTTTTGACGGGAAGTACGGTTGAAATAAAAAGTGTCTTTTTTCCTTTACACTTTTGATTGATTGGGTGAAACTTTTATTAGTAGATTGCACAGTACAGTACATATTTCGTACAATTGACCACTAAATGGTAACACCCCAATAAGTTTGTCAACACGTTTAAGTCGGGTTTTACGTGTGACGGTCACGTGACCACCTGGCTCTGTTTGATTGGTCCAACGTCACCAGTGACTGCATGTGATTGGTGAAACGCAGGCATGCGTAGATCCTACTTTGAAAAACCAAAACAAACATTAATAGATCGATAAAAAAAAAGTAGCAAGTAGCGAGCTGATTGTAGATAAATGGAGCGGAGTAAAAGTAGCGTTTCTTCTCTATAAATATACTCAAGTAAAAGTAAAAGTATTTTGCATAAAAACTACTCTTAGAAGTAAAATTCATCCCAAAAGTTACTCAAGTAGATGTAACGGAGTAAATGTAGCGCGTTACTACCCACCTCTGGTTACAAGTCCCTTGGCAAGTTTAACTGCAAAAAGGTGCTTTTGGTGTCAGAGGTATTTGTTGACAAACCCCATGATGCAGAGAAGAAGGCAGGCATTGAATGGGAAAACATGATTCTAATTTGAATAATAGAACAAGAACAAACAAAAAGCACGTACGTGGGCGGGATAACAAAGTAAGAGAGCTAGCACTGGGATCTACAAAAACAAAAAGGAACTTTAGCATGGAAGCTAGAGGAAGACAAAGAGAAAAACTGGAAATAGCTAATGGCTAACAGAAACAGCTTACCGCTACGACGACCAGGACAAGATGTAGGACGACAGGTAATAGCTGAAATGATGCCAGACAAGACAGGTAGCAAAGACACAAGAGTGACATGAGGCAACGACAATACAATACAACGATCCAGCGCTGACTGGAGGAACAAAGCAGGTAAAGTAGGAGCGGGCTGATTGACATCAGGTGTAACCAGATACCAATCGGTCGCAGCTGAGTGAAAACAGTACATAGGGAGACAAACAGGAAGCTGAACCAAAATAAGAGCACTAGACAGGAAGTAAGGACAGGAAATACTAAACACACAGAGGAGAAACTAAAACACAAACAAACTGTCATTGGCAACTCTGACATTTGGTAGCCATCCACAAGCTTGTAGTTGAATTTTTGACCACTCCTTTTGACAAAATTGGTAAAGTTCGGCCAAATTTGTTGGTTTTCAGACATGAAGTTGTTTCTTCAGCATTGTCCACACTTTGGGAAGGCCATTTTAAACCCTTAAAGGCCTACTGAAATGAGATTTTCCTATTTAAACGGGGATAGCAGGTCCATTCTGTGTGTCATACTTGATCATTTCGCCATATTGCCATATTTTTGCGGAAAAGATTTAGTAGAGAACATCCACGATAAAGTTTGCAACTTTTGGTCGCTAATAAAAAAAGCCTTGCCTTTACCGGAAGTAGCGGACGATGTGTGCGTGTGACGTCATGGTGTAGGGCTCCTCACATTGTTTATAATCATAGCCTCCGGCAGCAAGAGCTATTCGGACCAAGAAAGCGACAATTTCTCCATTAATTTGAGGGAGGATGAGGAAAGTTAGAGTGAAGCACAAAAAAAAGAAATATAAGAAAAGGCGACGGCTCCAGGCGGCGGCAGTGGGACCGTTTCAGATGTACTCAGACACATTTACAAGGATAATTCTGGAAGAGATCCCTTATCTTCTTATTGTTTTAATAGTGTTTTGGTGAGATTGTAAAGTCATACCTGACTGCGGTGAACGCCAGTGTCTCTGAGAGAAGCCGAGGAGCCAAGATCACAGCTGCCTTTTGTAGCTGCAGGAGGAGGTCGCGCATTCCACTGAAGTCTCCGGTAAGAGCAGTCTTCTTATCACAATTTTCCCACCCAAAAACTTGCTGGTTGACGTAGAGAAACATGTTCGCTTGACCCCTCTGGGTTAAAGCTTCACAACAAAGAAACACAGGCAGTGTTTCGGTGCTAAAGGCAGCTGCAATCCACCAACAGCGTTCTTCTTTATAGTCTCCAATATTAATTGAAGAAATTGCAAAAGATTAATCAACACAGATGTCCAAAATACTGTGTAATTATGCGCTGAAAAGAGACGACTTTTAGCCGTGTGTGGTGCTGGGACGTCATCATTCCGCGAAGTTTTCAACAAGAAACTCGGCGGGTAATTTAAAATTGTAATTTAGTAAACTAAACCGGCCGTATTGTCATGTGTTGCAATGTTAACATTTCATCATTGATATATAAACTATCAGACTGCGTGGTGGCTAGTAGTGGCTTTCAGTAGGCCTTTAATTCTAGCCTGATTTAGCCATTCCTTTACCACTTTTGATGTGTATTTGGGGTCCTTGTCCTGTTGGAACAACCAACTGCCCGAAAAATTTTAGGTTGTCTTAAAGAATTTGGAGGTAATCCTCCTTTTTCATTGTCCCATTTACTCTCTGTAAAGCACCAGTTTCATTGGCAGCAAAACAGGCCCAAAGCTTAATTCTACCACCACCATGCATGACGGTAGGTGTGTTGTTCCTGGGATTAAAAGCCTCACCTTTTCTCCACCATACATATTACTGGGTATTGTGGCCACACAACTCAAAAATTTCCTCAACATGGACCTTATCTTTTGTCCATGTGATGCCAAATTTTTTTTTTTTTTCAAGAGGAGTGGTCAAAAATTTAACCAGAAGCTTGTTAATGGCTACTAAAATCACCTTATTGCAGTGAAACTTGCCAATGGACATGTAACCAAATATTAACATTGCTGTATGTATACTTTTGACCCAGCAGATTTGCTGATAATGAATTAATAAAATAACCAAATTTCATGATTTTTTTTTTGTGACCAACAATTATGTTGTTTCTCTAAATATCCAAAAGTATTCATATTCCCTTCATGTCATATTATGCTTCTTCCAGTGCTGTTGTTTTTCGGGTAGAGTTTTTTATCCAATCAGAATTCAGCTAGTTTATGTTGCCATGCTGTACCAAATCTGCCCGAGGCCTTCAGAATCTACAATGCGGGCGTTCGTGCACTGTCAGTGAACAGCCACATACAGTTGATAGACAAGTTGTTGACAGACTGTCATTGGATACTCACTAGAGCAGGGGTCACCAACCTTTTTGAAACCAAGAGCTACTTCTTGGGTACGGATTAATGCAAAGGGCTACCAGTTTGATACACACTTAAATAAATTGCCAGGAATAGCCAATTTGCTCAATTTACCTTTAAACTCTATGTTATTATTAATAATTAATGATTTCTCAACAAAAAATATATATTTTTGATGACATGTTTTAAATAGGTAAAAATCCAATCTGCACTTTGTTAGCGTATATAACAAATTGGACCAAGCTATATTTCTAACAAAGACAAATCGTTATGTCTTCTAGATTTTCCAGAACAAAAATGTTAAAAGAAATTCAAAAGATTTTGAAATAAGATTTAAATTTGATTTAGCAGATTTTCTAGATTTGCCAGAATAATGTTTTTGAATTTTAATCATAATAAGTTTGAAGAAACATTTCACTAATATTCTTTGTCAAAAAAAAAACAGAAGCTAAAATGAAGAATTACATTAAAATATATTTATTATTCTTTCCAATAAAAAAATAAATTTACTTGAACATTGATTTAAATTGTCAGGAAAGAATAAGAAGGAATTTAAAAGGTAAAAAGGTATATGTGTTTAAAAATCCTAAAATAATTTTTTGAGTTTGTATTTTTTCCTCTAAAATTGTCTTTCTGAAAGTTATAAGAAGCAAAGTAAAAAAATGAATGCATTTATTTAAACAACTGAAAACCAAGTTTTTAAAATATTTTCTTGGATTTTCAAATTTTATTTGAGTTTTGTCTCTCTTAGAATTAAAAATGTCGCGCAAAGCGAGACCGGCTTGCTAGTAAAAAAATACAATTTAAAAAAATAGAGGCAGCTCACTGGTAAGTGCTGCTATTTGAGCTATTTTTAGAACAGGCCAGCGGGCGACTCATCTGGTCCTTATGGGCTACCTGGTGCCCGCGGCCACCACGTTGGTGACCCCTGCACTAGAGTGAGTATCCAATCAAAAGTTTCAATTTGGCAGAAAGCAGGAAGTGTTGACCCACAAAGAAGGAAAACAAAACATTAAGTGGCAGATATATATTGTGATGTTATTAACTCGGTAACATAAGAACTCCATTACCCAGCATGCTACAGTAGTGAAGAGCATGTGCAATAGCTCCGTTTAGGTTGTTGAATGTAGCCTTGCCGTCAGTGGGATGTTGTTGACGAGCACGCTGTGGAGTAAACTTTAAGAACTCAGCCAACACGCCTCGTCTGCATCTTTCAAATCACCAAAATGATTCCCGAGCGCGGCCACCGCTGCTGCTCACTGCTCACCCCCGAATCCCAGGATTGAGTCAAATGCAGAGGGTAATCTCCCCACACCAAGTGTGTGTGTGTGACTGTCAGAGGTACTTTAACCGTTTAACTTTATGATTAGACAAGAAAACACATATATTTGCAAGACCATTTTCAAGAAGAATATTTAATTTATAGAACCCAGTTGGAGCTGGGATGCGTTAACTTGAATCCCCTTTCTATTGAGTTCAAATTTCTTATTAAAGAAATTCATTAAGTCACTGGCCGAGTGGGTGTTGGGTTAGCGATACTACAGTACTGAACAAATATTTAGGATTGCTTTTATTGAGGCGGATGAGATTGGAGTAGTAATTAGTTTTAGCTAAGGTAAACGTGCATTTATAAGTTATTAAAATATGCTTGATGGAAAACCTCAACTTTAGATTAGATAAAGAGCTCTGGTTTCTTCTGTGAAGCAGGGGGTACGGTACGCCTTTTAGAGGCCTTTATTTAGCTTTAGCGGTGCTACACTATAAATGGTGTTGCGCAGGGCATCAATAAAGTTATGAGTTTATCGATAGAGCCCACATCATTTGGGAATGGCACCATTACCAAAGGCAGTAGGGCAGCAAGAGTTGTAATTGTGGCAGCATTAATGTTGCGGCTGCTAAAGCAGTGGATTTTATTAGCTTGTTGACAATGAGTCAGAACTTCAAATTTTATAAGGTAGTGATCGGACAATACTTTAGTATACGGGAATACCATAACTTTGGAGGTGGTGACACCCCACACAAGGACTAGGTATATTGTATTACTGTTGCGATGTGTGGGTTCATCCATTATTTGTGTAAGACCACAGCTATCAATTACTAGAGCACCACGCACGGAGCGCCTGACAGGGTACTCATGAATTCTAAAATCCCACATTATAAGTATATTATCTGCGTGCGTCACTAGATCAGCGACAAACTCTGAAAATTCACTGATAAAGTCTGAATAGGGCCCAGGGGGGCGGTATAGGTAGAGAGGTAGCGGTGTGACAGACCTCATAAGCACCTCAATTTTTTTATATTCATTACTTAGGTTAGGGCTATGGTTGAATGAATGAATGGTTTATTTTGAGCCATGGAAACAAAACAAAAGAATGACATAAAATACATAAGAAATATATATCCATCCATTTTCTACCGCTTATTTCCTTTGGGGTCGCGGTGGGTTGCTGGTGCCTATCTCAGCTACAATCAGGCGGAAGGCGGGGTACACCCTGGACAAGTCGCCACCTAATCGCAGGGCCGGATTGTAAATAATCAATAATATATACATACATTATATTTACACCAACATTGTAAACATTACATGTGACTAATCTTTTGTAGATGTTTTCATTGGACATTAGTACGACCCTTGCACCCCTTTTAAGGGGACGGGCAATATGTGCATTCGTATCGTTAGGAGGGGATGCCTCGTTAAAAAGCGGGAAACATTAATCTGGTTGTAGCCAGGGTTTCACTGAGTCCCTAATGACCTTAGTAACTAATAACGTTTTGGGAGACAATGATTTAATGTTTAAAAAGTCCATATTATAGACAATGGACTGTTTTGAGGAATTTTTGTTAATGTTATCCGTAGTACTGATATTAATTATGTTGCATTTATTTTGTGTAGTGTGCCTTTAAAAATGTTGATCCCATCTAGGAATTGTTGGTGGGGATCTTGAAATTATTTGCTTGGTGCTGCGATAGATTTAACGCGTCACAATTTGCCACCTAAGTAGAATGCATGTTCACCTTTTGCAGTCACTATAGAATAAAAAACATTATGTGAGTTGTACATTATTCTACGAGAACTACTATGTGTGGAGGAATTTTCCAGGCTGGAGCTAGTTAGTTCTAGCTTAACTGACGACTCACCTGGTTTAACAAACACTGTAATTGCCTGTGTTAGAGCTTGCTCTAGTGTAGTTAGTCAAGTGTGACTTAACCAGTAATCTATACTTCTGGAGAGTGGTGGGGTTTTCCTGGTTAGGGTGGTGACCGACCTTCCACCCTACCCAGACTGGTTTGCCCCCTCAAAGAGAGTCAATTATCAATAAACGTTAGTTCTCGTTCTATACAAAAACTAGCCAGCCACTTGTTAAGCGAGACTAAACTGATATACCTCTCACCATTGCCTCTCGCAGACGGGGGCAGAGACAAGAACTCGATGCCGGGACCGTTTTCTAGCAAGATTACAAATCCTAGCTATGTTCCTCTTTCAATCAATCAATCAATGAATGTTTACTTAAAGAGCACTAAATCACGGGCGTCTCAAAGGGCTGCAGAAGCCACGACCACATCCTCGGCTCAGATCCCACAACAGGGCAAGAAAAAACTCAACCAAATGGGATGACAATGAGAAACCTTTGTAAACTCTTGACTATCTCATGCTAGAGTCATTGGAGCCGACATGTACAACTATGTTCGCGTAGCTAGTGGTAGTAATCGATTCGTCTATCATATTTGTTTAATAGGTCTGTTGCGAGTCAGCTCCTTAAGACTAGCTTCAATGTCAGGTGCTCTGGCCCTGTGGATGGTTTGCTAAGCTGTATGTTCCGGGTGATGGAGTCCCCTAAGACTAAACTGTAGTGGTAGAATGGGGTGTAGGACTAGCTAAAGTGCTAAATCTATTATGTGTCTCAACCACTTCACCGTTGCTTATAGGCCGCTTAGGTCTGTTACAAGCTGGGCAAGTCAGCTCGCTACAGCTAATGCAAGCAAACGTGTCCACAGCATCTAAAGTTACGAAATTACTCTGATCTAACTGGCGGACACGGTCCTCTAGTAGGGCCAACCTATCCAGGAGAACGTTGCACGAAGAGCAAGGAGCCATACTCACATTGTTTCCTTCATCGAGTCGAGTTCTTGCTTTCTTCGGAGAAGTGGCCGCAGCGTGAGGGAGCAGCTGCCTTCGGAGCATAGTTGCTTTCGACCACCAACCACACCCTTAGCTTCGTTAGCTTTGCAGCGAGCTAGGTTGTTTTTTTCACCGAATCGAGTTCTTGCTGTCTGCGGAGCAATAGGCGAAGAGTAGCAGACGCCAACGGAGCGTAGTTGCTCTGAGCCACGACTAGCTTAACAGCTAGCTCGGTGAGAGAGGGGCGGTGAGACATAGTTCTCTTGATTCAAGATGCTAATAATTTTATACTTTTTCACATTGCATCAGTCCATCTTAAATGAGCTCGGGCCCAGCGAATCCGGCAGTGTTTCCGGGTGTTGTTGATAAATGGCTTTCGCTTTGCATAGTAGAGCTTTAACCTGCACTGCAGATGTAGCGACAAACTGTAGTTACTGAAAGTGGTTTTCTGAAGTGTTCCTGAACCCATGTGGTGATATCCTTTACACACGGTCAGTTTTTAATGCAGTACCGCTTGAGGGATCCAAGGTCATGAGCATTCAATTTTACGTGCAGTGATGTCTCCAGATTCTCTGAACCTTTTGAAGATATAATGTTGCGTAAATGGTGAAATCCCTAAATTCTTTGCAATAGCTTGTTGAGAAATGTGTTTTCTTAAACTGTTCAACAATTTCCTCATGCATTTGTTCACAAGGTGGTGACCCTCGCCTCATCCTTGTTTGTGAACAGTTGAGCATTTCCAATCATGTTACCCACCAGTTCCCAATTAGCCTCTTCACCTGTGGGATGTTCCAAATAAGTGTTTGATGAGCATTCCTCAACTTTGTCAGTTCGAATGTTAAATATCTTGTCTTTGCAGTCAATTCAATTGAATATAGGTTGAAAAGGATTAGCAAATCGTATTCTGTTTTTATTTATGATTTACACGTGTCAACTTCACTGGTTTTGTACTTCTTTTAATATTTATCAATTTAATAAGTGAGCCTGTGCAAAATAAAACAATCCCACAAAGTGATATTATCAAAATAGATTTTATTCTAGACCTTGAAATCTGACTGATATTCCAACAGTCAGACTGCAACAACGTGAGTGAGAGTAAAACGCAAGTGAGGGCAAAGACATCACATGATAAAGAAAAACAAAAAGATTTGCAAACTTGTATTTACATTTTCTGTGAAACATCAATCATCCAGATTTGATCTTTAAGTGTTTTTTTTTTTTTTGTTCATTTTGAGTACGTATAGCTACAAATCAATCTGAATTACAAAAGTTTTGGAGGAATACAAAAACTTTCCAAGGGCTGTCAGCACAGCAAAGATAGAAGAATCCACATTTCGGTAGGAACAATAAGGAAAAAGGGGGGAAAAAGACAAAGCTAACACTTGGATGTTGTGTGAAATAAAAGTGGAAAAATACCATATTTCACAGTCATGGACCTCTTTTTTGAAATTTTCTAGTAAGTACAGTTCAGTCACCTTTAAAGCAAACTTGAAAATAGTATAAAAGTTTGAAAAGCAGTAACATTCTGATTAAACTTTGCACTGGAGATGAAAACTTGGAATGCAGATGTCGGCGGCAGGAGTCAAACGAAATGTGATTAGAATATAACCGGAACACTTTTTTTTTTTTTTTTTTTTTTAAACGAGGGCCGTTTTTTTTTTAAACATTAAATGTGTTAGCTTGAAGAAAACACACCTCCCTGTGTCTCCGTTTCACTGTAAAGTGCAAGAAATCAAAACCCTTTCTAAGGGCAGCGATTTTTCAATGACTGTTTGATGGTATTTTATTTTGGAAACATCACACATCTGGTCAAAATGGACTCTAGGCGTAGATTAAGCAGGAAGAAGAAAAGAGAGAGTGTGTGTGGTCAAACCACAATGAAATAGAAAAGTTTACTGTGGTTTCAGTCAAATATAAAGATAGGACAAAATGGGATATAAAGGAAAAGGACAGCCCGTCCTGCATGAATGTGAAAGTGAAACAAGCCCTGATGTTTCTTCATTAAACATGAGCTTCAGTCTGATTATCACTCAGCATTACTTTGAGCTGGGACTTGAGTCCGGAAAAAGGATGTTAATATGTTAAAGGCCTTAAAAGCCACATCCTTCCGCTCTCGTCTCAAACCACAGCGCCACAGTCCTCCACTACAACACACACAGGTCACGTGACGTTAGCGTCTCACTCGTACGATTCCGCAAACACACAAAATCTCCTCAAGCCTTTTTTTTTTTTTTTAACTGAAACTGTAGGATTGTTAAGACCTGAAAATTATTTTTTTTTTCAGGGCAAAAGATGCAAACAACACATTTCATCTTTTGATTTATCTGTTTATATTCAGTTTACAAGGGCAGAAAAAAAAAAAAAAAAAAATTGCAACATGTCTAAAAAGAAAAAAACGTTGTACCTTGTAAGCTGTACATCTGCATGTTTGAACGTCCGTGTCCCTCCCGGCGCACGATATAAAACTTACAGTAAAATCCAATTGCAAAACAATGTCCACAGGACACCAAATGCTGACATATGCAATATGCACACACCAACAGAGAACCAAAAAAAAAATCTTTAGAATTCTGGTACAAAGGATAAAAAGAGGAGCACGAGAGGAATTCTGCTGTTTTGGTTTGCATGTGACAGAACAGAAAGTCTCTCACCCGGGTGGCGGACGAGCGGCCGTGGTGGAACAGGTGGTCCGTGGATGAGTGTTTGAAGGTGTGGGCGGGGCGGGGCGGTGCTCGGTCGTGGCGGACCATGGCGTGTGGCGGGACTACAGCAGTGTGGTGGACAGGCAGGGACAGTCAGTCATTTTGGCTATGTACACATTCGTAGTCGGTCCATGGCTCCCCCGTACGACTGTCATTTCCTCAGGTCTAATACGCAAACCTGGACACAAACGAGGAGAGGTTTCAGAAACAGGAAGTTGCAGTTGACCTCATCCTGGCAGTTAGGAACACAGCAAACATGGTAGCCTTCGAGCTAGCTCCTGTTTCGACCGCTCACATTTTCAGTCAATAAATAAATAAATAAAATAATCCTGTGCTTTTATTCTGAAAGGTTTTTTTTAATCCAGTGGAGTGTCGTCTTCTTAACCTTTGAGTCGACTTAATTCTACACGGGTTAAAGGGGAACATTATCACCAGACCTATGTAAGCGTCAATATATACCTTGATGGTGCAGAAAAAAGACCATATATTTTTTTAACCGATTTCCGAACTCTAAATGGGTGAATTTTGGCGAATTAAACGCCTTTCTGTTCATCATAAGCTCATGTGGTGATGACGTCAGAACGTGACGTCTCTAAAGTAATACAGCCGCCATTTTCATTTTCAACACATTACAAACACCGGGTCTCAGCTCTGTTATTTTCCGTTTTTTCGACTATTTTTTGGAACCTTGGAGACATCATGCCTCGTCGGTGTGTTGTCGGAGGGTGTAACAACACTAACAGGGAGGGATTCAAGTTGCACCACTGGCCCGAAGATGCGAAAGTGTCTGCCGCCAGACCCCCATTGAATGTGCCAGAGTGTCTCCACATTTTGCCAGCGATGACAGACATGGCACAGAGATGTATGGATAACCTGCAGATGCATTTGCAACGATAAAGTCAACGAAATCACAAAGGTGAGTTTTGTTGATGTTGACTTATGTGTTAATCAGACATATTTGGTTGCGGCGTGACTGCCAGCTAATCGATGCTAACATGCTATGCTAATCGACGCTAACATGCTATTTACCGGCGGTGCTAAAGCAGACATGGCACAGAGATGTATGGATAACCTGCAGATGCATTTGCAACTATAAAGTCAACTAAATCACAAAGGTGAGTTTTGTTGATGTTGACTGCCAGCTAATCGATGCTAACATGCTATTTACCGGCGGTGCTAAAGCAGACATGGTACAGAGATGTATGGATAACCTGCAGATGCATTTGCAACTATATTACGTTTCCTTCCACCCACAATGCGAAAAAAACACTGACCAATCGACGGATTTAAGTTGCTCCAGTGTCACAAGATGCGAAAGTCCTGATTGTTTGGTCCGCACATTTTACCGGAGATGCTAACGCAGCTATTTGGCCATGCTATTCGGCCATGCAATAGCTATTCGCTCAATAGCTTCAGTTTCTTCTTCAATACTTTCATACTCCGACCATCCGTTTCAATACATGTGTAATCTGTTGAATAGCTTAAACCGCTGAAATCAGAGTCTGAATCCGAGCTAATGTCGCTATATCTTGCTGTGGTATCTGCCTTGTTTGTTTACATTGGCAGCACTGTATGACGTCACAGGGAAATGGATAGTCGCATCGCAAATAGCAAAAATCAAGCACTTTAAAGCTTTTTTTTAGGGCTATTCGGGGACCGGTAAAATTTTGAATAAAACTTCAAAAAATACAACAAGCCACTGGGAACTGATTTTTTATTGTTTTTAACCCTTTTGAAATTGTGATAATGTTCCCCTTTAAGCCTCCTAAGCGAGGAAAACGCATGTTTTAAAAAAAAAAAGTGTCATGTATTTTTTTTCTTCTACTTTCAACGATTAAATTCTTCAATATTTTCAGTCCTAGTCATAGATATAAAATGTTTTAAAAACCAAAACCAAAACCAGTGAAGTTGGCAGGCTGTGTAAATGGTAAATAAAAAGAGAATACAATGCAATTGCAAATCCTTTTCAACTTATATCCAATTGAATAGACTGCACAGATATTTCATGTTAAAACTGAGAAACTAAATTTTTTTTGCAAATAATCATTAACTTAGAATTTAAAGCAGGGGTCTCAGACACGCGGCCCGCGAGACGTTATTTTGCGGCCCGCACCTTAATATAAAAGTTTAATGTTAGTTCGGCCTGCAAGTTTTATATGAATGGCGCTTGACAGCATTGTGTTATTTGGGTCCAAAATGGCTCTTTCAACGTTCTGGATTGCCTACCCCTGCATTAGCGGAAAAGCGGCAAATGAGTGAAAGCGACGGAGACGTTGCCATGGAGACGAGGGTTTTCTTACGTGCCTGGCTGCAGTCACACCGCGACACCGTCCTGTCCGTCAGTAATAACCTGGACCAATTCAAACCGTTATTTTTTTAAATTATTGTTTAATTTGCATTGCCTCACACGATGAACACTACGTATATTTCATCGGATAACACTCCGGTAGCCGTCACTTTTTTGCGCTCCCTATCCCGGTACCATCCACCGAACGCCATGTTGCTGTAGGGAGGAAAAGCGGAACGACACACATTGCAGAAATAACATTATCCTACGTGCGTCGGCTAGATACAAATATATTCCACAACCCCAAACATGTCTTTTTCAAAGCCTGCAGTGAAGAGAAAAGGTTGGTGATGTGCAAAAACAATTCCAGAAAAAGTGGGAGATGCAATATTTCTTTGATGAGCACAGGGGCAACCCGATGTGTCTTATTTACGCAGAGAAAGTTGCGGTGCACAAGGAATACAATTTGAAACGTCATTATACAACTAGACATGCTGAGGAGTATGCAACCTTTTTTTTTAGGAAATCTTTTCCTGCGGCCCAGCCTCACCTAGACTCAGCGTCCAGTGGTCCCCAGGTAAATTGAGTTTGAGACCCCTTAAAAGGCAGCAACACATTGCAGAAAAGTTGGCACAGGGACATTTTTACCACTGTGTTACATGGCCTTTCCTTTTAACAACACTCAGTAAAAGCTTGGGAACTGAGGAGACCAATTTTTGAAGTCAAATTATTTCCCATTCTTGCTTGATGTACAGCTTAAAAGTTGTTCAACAGTCCGGGGTCTCTGTTGTGGTATTTTAAGATTCATATTGCGCCACACATTTTCAATTGGAGACAGGTCTGGATTACAGGCAGGCCAGTCTAGTAGCCGCACTCTTTTACTATGAAGCCACACTGTTATAACACATGGCTTGGCATTGTCTTGGTAAAATAAGCAGGGGCGTCCATGATAACGTTGCTTGGGCGGCAACATATGTTGCTCCAAAATATGTATGTACCTTACAGCACTAATGGTGCCTTCATAGATGTTGTAAGTTGGCTTTTGAAGTTGCTGGCCTTTACACGTTGCGACAAGAACAATCCAGATGGTTCTTTTCACCAAGTCCTCAGTTTCCAAAAACAATTTGAAAAGTCAACTCGTCAGACTACAGAACACTTTTCCACTTTACATCAGTCCATCTTAGATGAGCTCGGTCCCAGCGAATCTAGCACCGTTTCTGGGTGTTGTTGATAAATGGCTTTCGCTTTGCAAAGTAGAGTTTTAACTTGCACTTACAGATGTAGTGACAAACTATAGTTACTGACAGTCGTTTTCTGAAGTGTACCTGAGCCCAGGTGGTGATATCTTTTACACATTGTCAGTTTTTGATGCAGTACCGCCTGAAGGATTGAAGGTCCGTAATATCATCGCTTACAGGCAGTGATTTCTCCAGATTCTCTGAACTTTTTGATGACATTACGGACCGTTGATGGTGAAATCCCTAAAATCCTTGCAATAGTTGGTTGAGAAATGTTGTTCATAAACGGTTTGACAATTTGCTCACGCATTTGTTCACAAAGTGGTGACCCTTGCCCCATTTTTGTTTGTGAATGACTGAGCATTTCATTGAAGCTGCTTTTATACCCAATCATGGCACCCACCTTTTCCAAATTAACCTGTTCACCAGTGGGATGTTTCAAAAGAGTGTTTGATGAGCATTCCTCAACTTTCTCAGTCTTTTTTGCCACTTGTGCCAGCTTATTTGAAACATGTTGCAGGCATCAAATTCCAAATGAGCAAATATTTGCAAAATATTAAGTTTTCCAGTTCGAACATTAAGTATCTTTAATTGAATGTAGATTGAAAAAGATTAGCAAATCATTGTATTTTGTTTATGCTTACAATTTGTGAATATATATGTGAATAGTTCCTTTATTTTTTTATGAATTCCTTTATTAATGCACAATGTCACCTGTTTGTTGTATGCTCTTTTTGTTAAAAAAAAATTAAAGAAAATATTTTGTCATGAGGAAAAACACAAAATATATTATATTTCCCCAAAATGCGTTGCAAAGTGTAATATTAAAGATGATGTAATTACAGCCTTTAAAAGCTCAATAATTCATAAAAACACGGATTTTGATGAGTTATTATTTTTGGAAAAATTACAGTTTTTTTAAGAAGCTCACAATTGCCTTCCTTGCCAAAAAAAACAAACACTCAAAAACACAGTACAATTAGGCCAAATATACTGTATGTATGTATATACATACATATACATATATATATGCACATATATATATACATATACATATATACAAACTGTTTACATATGAGTTGGAAAATTGTGTTAGATGTAAATATAAACAGAATACAATGATTTGCAAATCATTTTCAACCCATATTCAGTTGAATATGCTACAAAGACAACATATTTAATGTTCAAACTGATAAACATTTTTTTGTTGTTGCAAATAATCATTAACTCTGGAATTTGATGCCAGCAACACGTGACAAATAAGTTGGGAAAGGTGGCAATAAACACTGATAAAGTTGAGGAATGCTCATCTAACACTTATTTGGAACATCCCACAGGTGTGCAGGCTAATTGGGAACAGGTGGGTGCCATGATTGGGTAAAAAAACAGCTTCCCAAAAAATGCTCGTCTTTCACAAGAAAGAATGGGGCGAGGTACACCCCTTTGTCCACAACTGCGTGATCAAATAGTCAAACAGTTTAAGAACAACGTTTCTCAAAGTGCAATTGAAAGAAATTTATGGATTTCAACATCTACGGTCTGTAATATCATCAAAAGGTTCAGAGAATCTGGAGAAATCACTCCACGTAAGCAGCCCGGCGGAAAAAAATAGCATTGAATGACCATCGATTCCTCAGACGGCACTTTATCAAAAACTGACATCAATTTCTAAAGGATATCACCACATGGGCTCAGGAACATCTCAGAAAACCACTGTCAGCTGAGATAGGCCTCAGCACCACCCCGCGACCTCAAAAGGGACAAGCGGTAGAAAATGGATGGATGGATGGGGTTCGTGGCTGCCAAAATTTTACTAAAACAATTTGACAGATTTTTGAGTGCAGTGTCTAATGTTGTACCGTATTTTTTGAACTATAAATCAAACGTTTTTTTCATAGTTTGGCAGTGGGTGCGGCGTATACTCCAGAGCGACTTATGTGTGAAATTATTAACACTTTACCGTAAACTATCAAATATTATGTATCTCATTTGCATGAGCGACAAAGAAAATGTCCGCAATCGTCACACTCACGTCAGCAATTGGTAACTTATAAAAACTGAGAAGGACTGAACTAAAATGGCGCCAGAAAGGAAATCATATACTGCAGATTACAAGCTGGACGTAGTGAAATATGCTGCAGAGAACAGCAATCGAGCAGCAGAAAGAAAGGACGCTACCGAGGCGCATACCAGAGGCAACACTGAGGAAGAAGATCTCATCGGATTTAGCGATCGGGAGTGACATATTGTTTGGTAAACTTATAGCATGTTCTATATGTTATAGTTATTTGAATGACTCTTACCATAATATGTTACGTTAACATACCAGGCACTTTCTCAGTTGGTTATTTGTGCGTTACATAACGTACACTTATTCAGCCTGTTGTTCACAATTCCTTATTCATTTTAAATTGTCTTTCAAATGTCTATTCTTGGTGTCGGGTTTGATCAAATAAATTCCCCCCAAAAATGCAACATATACTCCAGTGCGACATATACATGTTTTTTTTAGGGGTGGGCAAATTAATGCGTTAATTACGAGTTAACTCATCAATCTATTAACGCCGACAATTGTTTTATCGCACATTTGCGTATGTTGTTTACATGCTTTTATTTTGTTAACGCCTTTTCTTAACAAGATGGCGTCGCCCGCACGGGCTTCGGTGTCGAGGGGCTCTTGGTAAAGATGGAACATTTGGCAAAAATACCGGACAATTCTGCAAATTTCATGGCTGGCTTACAGCGTGGTCACTCCGGGATCACTTACGACCGCCAGACAATTCTGAATGTGGATAGATCGGGCCGTTTTGGACTGAATGACGCGTGCTTGCTAGACCGGCTAGCTAGCATTGGAATACTTTGCCGGCTACATCCAGCGGCCTGTGAAGCAGCGGAGTATATGTGTTGTCTGTCTATTTATGAATAATGCAGACGAGGAGTGTTGGCTGAGTTCTTAACGTTTGCTTTCAGAGCGTGCATATATCAACATACAAGATGCCGTCATGGCGACACAACCTATACCGGGCTACCGCGCATGCTCGTCACTCCTGTTGCATGCTGGGTAGGGTAGTTCTTTTTTTCCCTGGCTCATAACATCACAATATAGTACCATGTATATGCGTTCAGTTTATCAAAGCACCAAGCAAACAATCGGAAAATTCCCATCATATCAATTCCTGGCGATGGTCATAATTATTTTAAGTGCACTACGCAGAATAAACACAACATTATTAATATTGCTACTATGGATAATTTGATCAAAAATTCCCTAAAACAGCCCACTACCTATAATATAGGTTTTTTAAACATAAAATCCCTGATAAAAAAAATGTTTCTGCTGTTACCTCAGAAATTGCCTGTTCAGATGTTATGATTGTGGCTCAGATATTTGTATGTAGATTATATTTATTTTCCATAACAAACAGGATAACTTAAATACCCTGGCAGTGGCAATAAGCTTACATTTTTGTATTTACATTTTTTGAGTTGATTTTCATAAAATATGCTATTTAACTAAAACTGTTTAACAAGGACTGATTTAAATTGTGTTTGCACAACATGTTTTGGCGCTTTTGTTCATGTGGGAGAATATTCCAATAAAGGTGCACTACACACTACTTTTGAATTCATTATTGGGCTTTGCGTATACAATGCAGTTAATCGCGATTAATCGGAGAAATAGTGAGATTAACTTCGATTAAAATTTTTGATCGTTGCCCAGCCCTAGTTTTTTTCCTTCATTGTTGTGCATTTTCGGCAGGTGCGACGTATACTCCGGAGTAGGGGTGTGCCCAAACATCGATACTACGGTATATCGTGATATTTCCTCTTGCGGCACGTTATCGATACACGGGCGTCAAATATCGATATTTATAAACATAAACATACAGCCGATTTAAACAGATTCGCCCACAAAAACCTGTTTGATTTATGGAGTCACTACTTCGAGCCTCCACATTTTGGCGCTCAGCATGAATGAGTGAGTGCAGTACTCTAGAGTACTCTTTGAAAGGAAAGAAGAAGAAGCAGCAGCAGAAGATGGAGGGAATGGTGCTAATCGGAGGAACGAATAACAGAGAAAAACATGTGAAAGATGCACCGGCAAATTTTAAATCTAAAGTCTGGGCCCACTTCGGCTTTTACTATACAGACAATGGAACAACACTTGATAAAGAGTTCGCAATCTGCAAGAACTGTCTCGCGAAGGTCAAGTACACGGGCAACACAACGAACATGCACAGCCATCCTGAGCTTGCCACGGAGGAAGGGGCGACTAGCGACGCTAATGCTAACGTTTCTGTTAGCCAGCCTACAATCAACACCGTATTTAAAGCAAAGCTCCTTTCTGCATCCCCCAGGGCTGCGAGCATTACAAAGTCCATTGCTTGCTTTATTTGTAAAGATCTTAGACCATTTACTATAGTTGAAGACGAAGGTTTCCGCCGAATGCTACATACACTGGAACCAAGATATGACATACCCTGTCAAAAATACTTAACTGAAAAAACTATCACATGGTGGTAAGTACAAGTTAAAATGTGTTCTCAGGTTTTCATAAGACCACCCAGTTGTTGACAATATAATGCACTGACTGAAATGTTTATTTTTTATATACAGTGAAGTGCCAGTTTTCATAAAACAATTTGATTTTAATTGTTAAGCACTGATGTGTCCATGATTACATAGAAGTTCAGTAGCACTGAAATGTATATTTTATGCATTCATTTTGTTTTTTAAATCATTTTAATTTGCACAGACAGAAAATATTTTGGTTAAGTGGATTCAGTGCAGTCAATAAATTTTGAATTTCTTCAGTGACACTGAAATCATGACGTATCGTGGATGAAATTTCTTTCAATACATCGATTATCGCATAATCGTTGTATCGTGATCTTATCCTTATCGTGGGCAAAATGTTGTGATATTATCGTACCGCGAGGTACCTGATGATACTCAGCCCTACTCCGGAGCGACATATTGTCCGAAAATTACGGTATATTCTCAATTAAACATCAACGTTTTGGGCTTGCTAGCTGTTGTCCTTCATGAAACAGTTCAACCTGCATTTCACACTTATCTGCTGTGTGTGACTGTCATCTCCTGGTCACAAATATCATCACACCATGTACCAAATAAATTTGCTTGGATGTCAGTAGGCACTTAGCCCATTTAATACGTATATTAGGCGCACCGGGTTATAAAGTGCACTGCCGATTTTTGAGAAAATGAAAGTATTTTCAGTGTGCCTCATAGTACAGAAAATATGGTATCTCAAAGTAGCTGCAAATATGAGTGCTCACATCTCTCTACTGAAGTGTTGACAGGGGAGGCAGCAGTCAGGCAGAGTTACTTACAGATCCATCGGATGCGCTTGCTCCTACTTTATCCCCAGTGGCGTTCCAGCACACCTCAAAGATCCCGCCTGTCCCTCGGTAGCTGTGGACTAAAGCACCAGTCTGACAAATAAACACACACACACACGTTAGTCGTGATATCACCTGCATTGTTTTCTGTGGGGTTGTCCGCGTAAGAGAGAGAAGACAGACCTGGGTGTTCCAGATGTGCACACACTTGTCGAAAGAGCCGCTGGCTAGGTGTCTGCCATCAGGGCTGAAGGCCACACTGTACACAGGCTCCTGGTGGCGGGTCAATGTGTGGATGCACACGCCACGCTCCACGTCCCACAGACGCACTGTTGAGTCGAACGACGCACTGGGAACAGGGAGGCGCAGTCAAAATGAACCAGTAAGCAATACACAATGGATATACAATATTATAAAGCGATATTAGACTATTATTTGAGCCACAGTGACAACCTTTTTACGAATACATTTTAAAGCAAAAGCAAAAAGGCACCAAACAATATGACATCAAAACACAATATGAGCCATAAATTTGGCTGGTTTGATGTACTGCCAAATTCTCTGAAACACTTTTGGAGAGGATTTATGGTAAAGAAATGGACATTAAATTTGCGGGCAACAGCTCTGGTGGACATTCTTGCAGCCACCGTGCAAACTGCACGTTCCTTCAAAACATGGGTGTCAAACTCTGACCCGCAGGCAAAATTTGGCCCGCCGTACAATTTCATTTGGCCCTTGAGGCAATATCAAATTAACATTAGAGCTGGCCCGCCGGTATTATAAAGGCACTGCCTTTAGCGCTGTCTACAATATGTTGTCACGTCCGCTTTTACTCCATACATACAGCGTGCCAGCCAAGTCACATGATATATGCGACTTGTACACACACTTAAGTGACTGCCACGCATACTTGCTCAACAGTCATACAGGTCAGACTGAGAGTGGCCGTATAAACAACTTTACACTGTTACAAATATGCGCCTCACTGTGAACCCACACCATACAAGGATGACTAACACATTTCGGGAGAACATCCGCACCGTAACACAACAGAACAAATACCCAGAACCCCCTGCAGCACTGACTACCACCAAAACCCGCCCCCACCACCAACCCCACCCATCTCATTATTATTTTATTTTAAGATTTATTAGCCTGTGGAAAAAGTTAATGTTGATATTTACCTCAGAAGACTACAAATAGAAAAGAGGCATTAAATTTTTTATTTAAATTGTATTTATTTGACCTTTTTTTTTTCTGTTTGTATTTTGAATGTTGATTTTGCTAATGTTGATTAAGTTATATAATTATTGCTTGTTCCATATTCATTGTTCAAGCAAATCAGTGAAGCAAACTGAGCAATAATTAACAATTTATTCATGCACTTTCTCTTGTTACTTCAAGGCTTGAATGTTTGATTCATTCATTATTGTTATTATATTTTCAAATTTATTATTAGCCTGCGGACAAAGTTTATTTTGATATTTACCTCAGAAGGCTGCAAATAGAAAAGAGGCACTCATTTTTTTATTTTATTTTATTTGATATGACATTGATATTTTGAATTATTATTATTATTTGAAACTCGATTTTGCATGTCACTATAAAGTTATATAAGCCTTGCTTGTTCAATATTTAATGCAAAACTTGTTTGGGTCCCTATTAAAAGGTTCATTTGTTCAACCCTTGGCCCGCGGCTTTGTTCAGTTTAAAATTTCAGCCCACTCTGTATTTGACTTTGACACCCCTGCTTCAAAACTTGCAAAATCTGTGGCATTGTACCGTGTGATAAATCTGCACATTTCATAGTGCGCTTTTATTGTGGGCAGCCTAAGGCACACCTGTGTAATAATCATGCTGTTTAATCAGCATTTTGATATGCCACACCTGCGAGGTGGGATCGATTATCTTGGCAAAGAAGAAATGCCCACTACACACAAATATTAAGACACATTTGTGAATAATATTTGAAAAGAATATGTCTTATGAGTATATTGGTAGTTTTAGATCTTTGAGTTATACTCATGAAAAATGGGGGCAAAAACAAAAGTGTTGCATTTATATTTTTGTTCAGTGTATGTACTCCTGTTACAAGCAACCAAACTTGCAACGTGACCCTCAATAAAAACAAGTTTGCCAACCCAGGTCTGGTAGTTTTCAGGATTGCCATAATATACTGTATTTAACTTCAACTACCTAGGGTGCGTGGGTTGCAATTACACTAAACTATGACGTTACAGGGGAACTGCACCTTTTGGGGGGAATGTTGCCTATCATTCGCAATAATTAGGTAAGATTATATTCACGCATTCTAATCAAAAGTCTGCTTACAATGGAGCCTATTGCTCTATTCTGCCTAAAAAATACCCTTAAAAACATCCTAAAACATCCATTAAGGTTTTATATGCATTATGTAAGCATATACAGTTGTGATCAAAATTATTTAACCCCCACACAATTTTGGTGTTTTATCAAGTTGGACATTTATTCCGTATTTTGTTTATAGTCATATCAAATAAAGATGCATTCAATAGACAAATGCAACTTGAATTACAACATTATATTTTGTAATATACCAAACAGTGTCATTTCTCTTAATATCTCATTGACAAAATTATTCAACCCCTTGAAGATCATAACTCTTAAGAACATAATTTGAATAAGGTCTTTTCAATCAGGTGTTGAAAACACTTGTAGATGTGATTAGAACCATAACGAGCAACAATTAAACTGATTGAAAAAGACTGTGATGCTCAGCTTCTTGTAGATGGTCAATGGTGTATTTGCAACATGGTGAAGTCCAGGGAGCGGTCAAAGAAGTTAAGAGAGAAGGTAATTTCTCTTCATAAGAAAGGATATGGATATAAGAAAATAGCAAAGACATTACACATCCCAAGAGACACAGTTGGGAGCATAATTCGGAAGTTTAAAGTTAAAGGCACAGTGGAAACACTACCTGGGCGTGGTAGAAAGAGGATGCTGTGTGCAACTGCTGTCCGGTATTTGAAGCGTACAGTGGTGAAAAAACCCCCGGGTAACAGTAGAGGAACTACAACAGGACATTGCAGAGGGGGGAACGCAGGTTTCGTCCCAGACAATAAGGCTAGAGATGAAGGCCACCATGCGAGAACTCCTAGGCGCACCCCACTTCTGACTACCAGGCACAAGAAAAATAGACTCCAGTATGCCAAAGATCATCTGGACAGACCCCATAGGTTTTGGGAAACTGTTCTATGGAGCGATGTGACAAAACTGGAACCCTTTGGGCCTATGAATCAACGTTATGTCTGGAGGAGAAAAAATGAAGCTTACAAAGAGAAGAACACCTTGCCTACTGTTAAGCATGGTGGGAGGGTCAATCATGCTCTGGGGCTGTTTCTCTGCCTCAGGTACCGGGAATCTCCAGCCCGTTCAAGGCATTATGAATTCTATTTCCAAGCAGGATATATTAGCTGCAAATGTCATCAAGTCAGTGACAAAGCTGAGGCTTGGGAGACGTTGGACCTTACAACAGGACTACGATCCCAAGCATACCTTTAATCAACATCAGAGTGGTTGCAGAAGAAGGGCTGGAAGACTCTGGAGTGGCCTTCACAGTCGCCAGACCTAAATCCTATAGAAAAGCTGTGGTGGGACTTGAAGAAGGCAGTTGCAGCACACAAGCCCAAGAATATGAATGAACTGGAGGCCTTTGCCCAAGAGGAATGGGCTAAAATACCTGTAGTTGGTTGCAAGAAGCTTGTGTCCGGTTATGTATCACCTTTGAAGGATGTCATTACTGCCAAAGGGTGTTCTACTAAGTACTAAAGATGCATGTAACTAGGGGGTTGAATCATTTTGTCAATAAGATATTCAGAAAAATGTCCTTTTTTGGTATTTTGTAAAATACAGTGTTACAAGTTAAGTTGCATTTGTCTATTTGACACATCTTTATTTGATATGACTATAAACAAAATACAGAATAAATGTCCAACTTGCTAAAACACCAAAATTGTGTGGGGGTTGAATAATTTTGATCACAACTGTATGTAATGTAGTGACAGTCGCATTTACAATAACATTTAATATTTACTTATTATTTATTTCAAACACGCGTCACGTTTGCTTTTTTTTAAACAACATCACTGATTATTATTCACTGCAGACTTCATGAGTCCCACAAACATAATACAACATCACCTAATGTCTGCAGTCAGGAAGCTGACTGACAGAATATGTTATGGCTTCCCGTTAAGATAAAGAATGACTCGCAAATAATCCTCGCGAAGAAAAGGGAATCAAGCGTCTTTCGTGTCTTTCTCACCATTCCCACCGTGTCTAAAATGAATGCCAAAGTTGACCAACTTGTCACCCTACTATCTAGGTGAGAGGCATGATTTATGATCTGGAATGCACTTCCATGAGCAAGGAAGTGAGACTAGTAGGTCATGTGAAAATAGGCACTCAAGCTTGAGATCTATAAATAGTTTGTGTGTGCTAGTGCTTATAATAATAATATCACTAATACTTGGTTGTTTTGAGTTGAGTTTATTTCGAACATGCAAGCTTACAACATGATAAATCACAATTTCCAGTTTCTCTTAACAACATGTTTGAAAAGGAGTAGGAAGAAGCAGAGCTTATTTAATCATACCGATTTTCTTTTACATAACAGTTGCTAAAACTTTTGTTCACTTCCTGTTCTCAATTCTTTCACAATATACTCCATAAATAATCACAATGAAAATAAATAAACAACAAATAATTGGTAAAGTAAGTTATATTTCATATGATAAGATAAGTAAGATTATTTTGAGAATGAAAGAATGAATGGGTGAATAAATTCAGAATCTTTATCATGGTTCTTCTTCTTTGTACTTTGTAAACACTAAGTTTCAAGAGTTTCTTGAAATGGATCATATTAGTGCATTGTTTGATTGCTTTGCTTAAGCCATTCTATAATTTAATTCCACACAGATATACTGAAGGTCTTAAAGGGGAACATTATCACAATTTCAAAAGGGTTAAAAACAATAAAAATCAGTTCCCAGTGGCTTGTTGTATTTTTTTAAGTTTTTTTCAAAATTTTACCGGTCCCGGAATATCCCTAAATAAAGCTTTAAAGTGCCTTATTTTCGCTATCTTCGAAACCACTATCCGTGTCCCTGTGACGTCATACAGGGCTGCCAATACAAACAACATGGCGGTTACCACAGCAAGATATAGCGACATTAGCTCGGATTCAGACTCGGATTTCAGCGGTTTAAGCGATTCAACAGATTACGCATGTATTTTCGCATCTTGTGACACTGGAGCAACTTAAATCCGTTGATTGGTAAGTGTTTGTTTCGCATTAAATGTGGGTATCTAGTTTCAAATGTACATACAGCTAGTGTAAATAGCATGTTGGCATCGATTAGCGCAGCATGTTAGCATCGATTAGCTGGCAGTCATGACGTGACCAAATATGTCTGATTAGCACATAAGTCAACAACATCAACAAAACTCACCTTTGTGATTTCGTTGACTTAATCGTTGCAAATGCATCTGCAGGTTATCCATACATCTCTGTGCCATGTCTGTTTTAGCATCGCCGGTCAAATGTGAAGACACTCTGGTACATTCAATGGGGGTCTGGCGGCAGATTTCTTGCCAGTGGTGCAACTCGAATCCCTCCCTGTTAGTGTTTTTACACCCTCCGACAACACACCGACGAGGCATGATGTCTCCAAGGTTCCAAAAAATAGTCGAAAAAACGGAAAATTACAGAGCTGAGACCAGGTGTTTGTAATGTGAAAATTAATATGGCGGGTGTGTTACCTCGGTGACGTCACGTTCTGACGTCATCGCTAAAAGACCGATAAACAGAAAGGCGTTTAATTTGCCAAAATTCACCCATTTAGAATTCGGAAATCGGTTAAAAAAATACATTGTCTTTGTAACACCGTTAGTGAATGAAGTGTACTTTTGTAATTATTTCCCCATATTTCTACACAGTAACTCAGATATGGTAAAACTAGGGAGCAGTAGAGAATATGAAGTGATTTTTGGTCTAGAACATGTTTTGCTTTATTCATTATTGATGTGTATTTGGTAAATATTCAAGTCACAAAATGTAAACTGACATTTTTTATGTTTTGTATTAGTTTTATGGGCAAAATAGAGGACCACCTATTGGCTCCCTTGTAAGCGGGATTTTTTTTTTACGAGTTAGAATGCATTAAAAAACATCTGTCATGTCTTTCATTATGATTGTGAACGATAGTCAAAATTCCAAAAAAAAGTGCTGTTCCCCTTTAAGTGGAGGACAACAAAATATTTACCTGTGGGCTGCAAAAGTTTGCATTTGAGACCCCTAACTTATTTAAAGATACTGTTTACATTAGACCAGGGGTGTCAAAGTCAAATACAGAGTGGGCCAAAATTTTAAACTGAACAAAGCCGTGGGCTAAGGGTTGAACAAATGAACCTTTTAATAGGGACCCAAACAAGTTTTGCATTGAATATTGAACAAGCAAGGCTTATATAACTTTATAGTGACATGCAAAATCGAGTTTCAAAAAATAATAATAACTAAAAAATATCAATGGCATATCAAATAAAATTTAAATAAAAATTGTGTAACTCTTTTCTATTTGCAGCCCTCTGAGGTAAATATCAAAATAAACTTTGTCCACAGGCTAATAATAAATTTGAAAATAAAATAACAATAATGAATGAATCAAACATTCAAGCCTTGAAGTAACAAGAGAAAGTGCATGAATAAATTGTTAATTATTGCTCAGTTTGCTACACTGATTTGCTTGAACAATGAATATAGAACAAGTAATAATTATATAACTTAATAGTGCAAAATCAACATTCAAAAAACAAACAAAAAAAATAAATGGTCAAATAAATACAATTTAAATCAAACATTTAATGCCTCTTTTCTATTTGCAGTCTTCTGAGGTAAATATCAAAATTACATTTTTCCACAGGCTAATAAATCTTAAAATAAAATAATAATGAAATGGGAGGGGTTGGTGGTGGGGGCGGGTTTTGGTGGTAGTCAGTGCTGCAAGGGGTTCTGGGTATTTGTTCTGTTGTGTTTATGTTGTGTTACGGTGCGGATGTTCTCCCGAAATGTGTTAGTCATTCTTGTATGGTGTGGGTTCAGAGTGTGGCGCATATTTGTAACAATGTTAAAGTAGTCTATACGGCCACCCTCAGTCTGACCTGTATGGCTGTTGAGCAAGTATGCGTGGCATTCACTTAAGTGTGTGTACAAGTCGCATATATCATGTGACTTGGCCGGCACGCTGTTTGTATGGAGTAAAAGCGGACGTGACAACATATTGTAGACAACGCTAAAGGCAGTGCCTTTATAATACCGGCGGGCCAGCTCTAATGTTAATTTTATATTGCCTCAAGGGCCAAATGAAATTGTAGGGCGGGCCAAATTTGGCCCGAGGGCCAGAGTTTGACACCCATGCATTAGACCAACATGAAATACAATCTCAATAAAACATTGTTTCCTTATTTGCGGAACTAAGAAGCGCAATCCATAGGCGAATGTGCTAACCCCTAACCACAAACTAGAGCTCTTGACTGTAAACGAATATGGGCATCGATACAAATATCAACAGTAACGATACCAGGTATATTGCCAGTATATGGTCGCTACTACAGTGCTTAAATCGAAATGACAAATTATAAAATATTTGTGTAAATTTTGTTATTCTTTTACAAACTCAGAAAATAGCTCTCTAGACACAGGAGGACTTTAAGGGTAAAAAGCAAAGGATTTATATCTGAGCCAATAGTAGGAAATTATTAAAATGGTACTTTGTAACACCTCCATCCTGTGTTTTTTTCACAGATAATAGTAATCAAAAAATGCTTGAATCAATGATATTGAAAATTTTAAGTATCAGTATCGGTATGAACCATATTCCTGGATCGATACTACAAATTTGTGTATCGCCCAAAACTAATGTAAACTCATCAAAAATTTGAAAAATAAATGCTTATAACATTTTATAAAAGTGGGGTTATATATATAATGTATATATATGTATATTTAATGGGGTTATAACCAGGTTAAAACAGAAAGCAAACAGATGTTAGCAGTAAATTAACAAATGGATTAATAATAGTTTTGAAAAAAATAATAAATATTTTATCCCACACAACAGCATCCAAATTAGGAGCCTTTGCAAAGTGTATTGGAATGTTTCTATTATCATTTACATACCAAATCACCAATTAATTTACCATGAATTGATTAACGTGGACCTCGACTTACACAAGTTGAAAAACTTATTCGGTTGTTACCATTTAGTGGTCAATTGTAAACTTTTTCGGTTGTTACCATTTAGTGGTCAATTGTACGGAATATGTACTGAACTGTGCAATCTATTATCAAAGGTTTCAATCAATCATATATAGTTATGCTGTTATAAAAGGACACTTTGAACCCTGCGGCTAATTAAACAGTGCGGCTAAATTATGGATTTTTTTTTCCGCTGACGGAAAAAATGCAAATAGTTAAAAAAACAAAACAAGCAAATACACTGAAAATGTGTTTTATTGTTTGTGGTATGCACCATCTGTTGGATTAGTTCGGTCACAGTCGGTGCTGTAGTGCAGTGGTTTTCAAATGGGGGGACGCGTACCCCTGGGGGTACTTGAAGGTATGCCGAGGGGTACGTGAGATATCTTTTAAAAAATATTCTAAAAAATTGCAACAATTCAAAAATCCTTTATAAATATGTTTATTAAATAATAGTTAAATAAAATATGAATGTAAGTTCATAAACTGTGAAAAGAAATGCAACAACGCAATATTCAGTGTTGACAGCTAGATTTTTTGTGGACGTGTTCCATAAATATTGACGTTAAAGATTTCTTTTTTTGTGAAGAAATGTTTAGAATTAAGTTAATGAATCCAGATGGATCTCTATTACAATCCCCAAAGAGGGCACTTTAAGTTGATGATTACTTCTATGTGTAGAAATCGTTATTTATAATTGAATCACTTGTTTATTTTTCAACAAGTTTTCAGTTATTTTGATATCTTTTTTTCCAAATAACTCAAGAAAGACCATTACAAATGAGCAATATTTTGCACTGTTATACAATTTAATAAACCATAAACTGATGACATAGTGCTGTATTTTACATCTTTATCTGTTTTTTTCAACCAAAAATGCTTTGCTCTGATTAGGGGGTACTTGAATTAAAAAAATGTTCACAGGGGGTACATCACTGAAAAAAGGTTGAGAACCACTGCTGTAGTGTCCTTTCGTTTAGTGCTTTCAACCGGAAGTATTAGTGCTGTTCAGTCTTCTGGCCGCCCAAAGCACTTTTACTCGTATGGATTCTTCTTTCATTACTCCGAGCACCATTTGTAAGTTTTACAATATAACTAAAACAATTCATACTTTCGAAACCCTCCCATGTGTGACATCTATACGAGTGTTTTAATGCATATTTGTATGTGCTATCATAATATAATGACGCCAGTGTCGTTAATATTAACTAATATGCTAACACGTTTACGAATGTCTGTGTTAAACGTATTAACTTACAGTGGCATTCTTTTTGCATTGTCTTAGATTCACAAATTCCTCTGTAAATTCACCAGAACGTTGTGTAGTTACTGAGTCTGTTTAGCTGATTTGAGAGCTGGGTCCATGATGATGACTTCTGTTTTGTTTGATCAGGCTTTTTACTGCCGTGTAACAGGCACCGTTTGGAAACACCTAAGGTATGTAAATAAGAATGTACAGAATCTTAATTGGTAAATAACTAATTTCACAATGGATTTATCTGCAGCTTATAGTCCGGTGAAGGTAATATATGGAAAAATACGTTTCCCCTAAAATTTAGTTGGGACGGCTTATATGCCGGTGTGCTCTATAGTCTGGAAAATATACACTTTCAGGTCATATCGCCCATCCCAACTAAGGACACATTTAAATGATTGGATTAATACTACATTTTGTTCTGTACAACAAAATTGTAACTGTCCAGTTTACACACATTTTTTGTTTATTAAGCGCTGTGGCAAGAAGGTCCTGGGTTCGATTCCAGAGCTCGGGTTCTTTCTCTATGGAATTTGCATGTTCCCCGTGACTGCGTGGGTTCTCTCAGAGTACTCCAGTTTCCTCCCACTTTCAAAGACATGCTCCTGGGCATAGGCTGATTGGCAAAACGAATGTGTGTGTGAATGCTTGTCTGTCTTTAGCCCTACAATAAGGTGGCGACTTGTCTAAGGTGCAACCGCCCAAGGTGTAGCTGGTATAGGCTCCAATCCCAAAAGGGACAAGCGATTGGATAGAAATGAATTAAACTTTTGTTCCTTATTACAAACGCTACGTTTTTAAAAAATGCAATTAATGAATGTGTATTCAGTGAGACAAAAAGAAAATTAATCATGAGGTGCTCAAAGATGCAGGTCTCACCTGGCCAGCATGAGGTTGGCATTGGGGTTGTTGGTCCCAGGTCCAGTGGGGCTCCACTTGATGGTGTAGATTTCTTTACTGTGGGCCTGAAGGTCGTGGACACACATGTCCTGTTTCATACTCCATATCTACAAAGGAGGTCACATGGTGGACTAGTCAGTTAAAGCCAAGCACACAGCTTTGCAGAAGACTACATGTCAATGGGTCAACCTTTAGTGTCATGTCATCGGAACAGGAGGCCAGCAAGCTGCCAGTGGGGTCCCACTTGATAGCGTTGACCTCATTCTAAAGCAAGTCACAGGTTTGGGGGGGAAAAACAAAAACATTTAACATGAAATTTAATATACTGAACGCAAAAGTACAAATAATGTATAAATAAAGTATGTAGGGATGTTTTAAGTTTCATTAAAACCATTCTTATTCAGGCCTGTAAAGCATCTCAATAATACAATTAATAGCCAAAAAAAACGTGCTTTCAATGAATATTTCAACAAAATAGTTATCTCACACTCACCTTACTTTTATGTACAGTGAGTTAAAAAAGTCAACACATTTTTCCAATGTTGATTGATAATAGTAATGGTATATGAATTATATATGAAACTACTATGTGAAATATAAAAAAAATCCACTCTGCCTAACGCCTAATCTGATGACGTAGCAGCATGTCCGCAATGTGGACGTACTTTAATGTATCCGAGATACACCCACAGACAGCGATCTTCAAAATTTAAGATGACATTGTTGGCTTTTAAAGAGAGGAAGGCTCCCAGCGGTGGACGCAAGTGTGACGTCAGGCCCTCTGCAGCTCACTTTTTGTGGCGGACATGGAGCGGCAGAAGTTAAGAGTCTCTAAACATGAGTACAGTCCAAAATAACACCAGAAATAGATTCTTAATTTGTTGGCAGTCGTTTTATTATAAAAAGGGAGTGACTAAAAGGATTGGAGAAACTCCTAGGAATAAAAATAAACAGAAGTAAATATAATAAGCAGCAACAATTGAAAAGTAGAGCAAAACAATATTATGTAAGAAAAATGTTAATGTTATAATGAACAGATTTGTTTTAAATGTATGCATATATTTGTTTGCATTTTTAAAGAATTAAATATTTATTTGAGATGTGCAGCAACCTTGAGTGCCTTGAAAGGTGCCTTAAAAAGTAAATGTATTGTTATTATTAAATATATGCATCATAGCAAATAATGTGATGACATCATAATAACCACACAACCACCGCCAAAAGATTCTTGGCAATCGAGGGGAAACCCTAAATTCTATTATTATTTATATGCCAAACAGAGGTGGGTAGTAACGAGCTACATTTACTCCGTTACATCTACTTGAGTAACTTCTGGGATAAATTGTACTTCTAAGAGTAGTTTTTATGCAACATACTTTTACTTGAGTATATTTATAGAGAAGAAACGCTACTTTTACTTCGCTCCATTTATCTACATTCAGCTCGCTACTCGCTACTTTTTTTTAATCGATCTATTAATGTTTGTTTTGGTTTTTCAAAGTAGGGTCTACGCATGCCTGCGTTTCACCAATCACATGCAGTCACTGCTGACGTTGGACCAATCAAACAGAGCCAGGCGGTCACATGACCGTCACACGTAGACCCGACTTAAACAAGTTGGGGTGTTACTATTTAGTGGTCAATTGTATGGAATATGTACTGTACTGTGCAATCTACTAAACAAAGTTTCAATCAATCAATCAAAAGTGTAAAGGAAAAAAGACACTTTTTATTTCAACCGTACTTCCCGTCAAAAGCCTAAAGACTGATCGCACAGTTCCTGTCTTCACAATAAAAGTGCCGCTCCATCGCGCCTGCGCTGACAAAATAAGAGTCCCCCCGAAAGCCAGTGCAAACAAGCTAGCAAGCTACGGAGTTTGCCGCCAATGTATTTCTTGTAAAGTGTATAAAAACGAATATGGAAGCTGGACAAATAAGATGCCAAAAAACAACGACTTTCATGTGGTATTAGACAGAAAGGAGGAACTTTTTTTCTCCTCCATTTGAAAACGTGGGAGTTATCGGCACTATACTGTCTGATTCCAATCAATGCAAGTCATCAGAATCAGGTAATACAGCAATTTATATTCTTGTCTTCATGAAAGATAGGAATTATGTTAAACATGCATGTATATTCATTAAAACACCTTTAACATGCGAACAAAAACGGCAAAATAAATAAATATAAATTATATACTGTACATATAAATGTATATGTATTTGTGTGTGTATATATATATATATATATATATATATATATACATATATGTGTGTATGTCTATGTATATATGAGGTAGATCACCTCGACTTGGTCATTTATTAAGTAATTGATTTACGTTGAAAAACGTATTGGGGTGTTACCATTTAGTGGTCAATTGTATGGAATATGTACTGTACTGTGCAATCTACTAATACAAGTTTCAATCAATCAATCAATCAATCAATCAATCAATGCCTACTGAGCCTATGGTGCTGTTAAGTCATTGTGGCTCAATGGGCCTTAATTTTTTATTTATTTTAATGTATTATTATTTAATATATATGATTGTTTTAGTTGTTAAGCGATATTCCTGGCTCTGAATTTGCTCGTTGCTGTTTTTGTGCATTATTTGTTGTCGTCATCATTAAACGAACAGGTTACTCATCAGTTACTCAGTACTTGAGTAGTTTTTTCACAACGTACTTTTTACTTTTACTCAATATTTGGGTGACTATTCCTTACTTTTACTTGAGTAATAAATCTCTAAAGTAACTGTACTCTTACTTGAGTACAATTTCTGGCTACTCTGCCCACCTCTAATGCCAAATATATTGTGATATATATTGTTATCATAGATTTTAGGTCATATCGCCCATCCCTACAAGAAATGTCAGTTTTTTGTATTTCTCCTAAGCGTACATATATTGCAGCTTGTAACTTGTATGGTATACGTACAATTATACAGTATAATTTTCGGTAATAATCCCAAAGCCCGACCTCATAACAGTTTTGACTGGATCTCCAACTCACAGCCACCTCATAAACAGCTAAAATAGCTGTGAAAGGATATCTTCTGAACTTTTCGAAGCCCAACATGATACATTACATAGTTTTTGGCGACACACATTTTTTTGACTGGCTGTCTCTTTCTTTTGTCAGGGAAGAAAAGTTGTTGACAAAATGTATTGGCTAACGAAATGAACACCTGTTTCCCCCTGCCTTCACTTACTGTATGTCCCTGGAACGTTTTGACAGGACGGTCCTGACCCAGTTTACACACGTGGATGCACATGTCTGTGCTGCAGGAGGCAAACGTGTTGTTACTTTGCCAGTCCACGTCCAAAGCAGGTGCTGCAGGGTGGCACAGGGTCAATATGGAAAAAATATTCTATTATCAACATTTTATGACAAGGGAACTGTCTTAATAGCTTTATGACGGATGCATGAAATGTCCAAACATTTCTCACTCACCTGAGTGGAAAGGAAATTGCTGCTTTGCCTCTCCCGTGTGGGCGTCCCAAATAATCGTTGTCTGAGTTAGAGACAAATTGTATTGTCAATATTACATTTTCCTCCCTCGAGAAATCACTACATTTATTTATTTAATATTACACATTACATTTTCACATTACAAACACCGGGTCTCAGCTCTGTTATTTTCCGTTTTTTCGACCATTTTTTGGAACATTGGAGACATCATGCCTCGTCGGTGTGTTGTCGGAGGGTGTAACAACACTAACAGGGAGGGATTCAAGTTGCACCACTGGCAAGAATTCTGCCGCCAGACCCCCATTGAATGTACCAAAGTGTCTGCACATTTGACCGGCGATGCTAAGACAGACAAGGCACAGAGATGTATGGATAACCTGCAGATGCTTTTGCAACGACTAAGTCAACAAAATCACAAAGGTGAGTTTTGTTGATGTTGTTGACTTATGTGCTAATCAGACATATTTGGTCACGGCATGACTGTCAGCTAATTGATGCTAACATGCTACGCTAATCGATGCTAACATGCTATTTACACTAGATGTATGTACATTTGAAACTAGATACCCACATTTAATGCGAAACAAACACTTACCAATCGACGGATTTAAGTTGCTCCAGAGTCACAAGATGCGAAAGTCCTGATCGTTTGGTCCGCACATTTTACCGGCGATGCTAATAAGGCAGCCATGCTATGGGCCACTTCATTAGGTACACCCACGCTATGGCCGAATAGCGTCAATAGCTATTCGTTCAATAGCTTCCATTTCTTCTTCAATTTTGTTTTCGCTATCTGCCTCCATACTCCGACTATCTGTTTCAATACATGCGTAATCTGTTGAATCGCTTAAGCCGCTGAAATCAGAGTCTGAATCCGAGCTAATGTCGCTATATCTTGCTGTGGTAACAGCCATGTTGTTTGTATTGGCAGCCCTGTATGACGTCACAGGGAAATGGATAGCGGTTTCGAAGATAGCGAAAATAAGGCACTTTAAAGCTTTATTTAGGGATATTCCGGGACCGGTAAAATTTTGAAAAAAACTTCAAAAAATACAACAAGCCACTGGGAACTGATTTTTATTGTTTTTAACCCTTTTGAAATTGTGATAATGTTCCCCTTTAAGTCAATTAACCCATCTGCAGCACAGAATGATTAAAAATCCTAGAAACATCTTGGGCAATGCATTTTGGCAAGTTTGTCGAGGAGTGTTACCGTCGCACATGGCAAACGGGCAGTAGATCTGGTAGCGATTAATACAAACGCAAAAACGTCAAAAGGGAAGACAGTTATGACAGGAGTACAAAAATAAACAATCCACCTGCAAAGTACGGCAAGCTCGATTCACAAACGCCTCAGTTTGCGTTATTTTCGGTCTTCAATCGTTTAAATCAAGCAAAATATGCCTCGGTATGTGAAACATGTTTGGTGTGCAATCGCTTCATTCATTCATTCATTCATTAATTTTGTGTGCCGCTGTAAGTTGTATGGGGCCTGCCATTTTAAGTTAAGTTAAAGTTCCAATGATTGTCACACACACACTAGGTGTGGTGAAATTTGTCCTCTTCATCTGACCAATCCCCTTGTTCACCCCCTGGGAGGTGAGGGGAGCAGTGGGCAGCAGCGGTGCCGCGTCCGGGAATCATTTTTGGTGATTTAACCCCCAATTCCAACCCTTGATGCTGAGTGCCAGGCAGGGAGGAAATGGGTCCCATTTTTATAGTCTTTGGTATGTCTCGGCCAGGTTTGAACTCACAACCTACCGATCTCAGGGCGGCCACTCTAACTACTAGGCCACTGAGTAGTTTTGATGACATCGCTTCCTGTACATAGCATTTTTAGGAGGCAGGGCGGGCCCCCCAACGTCACATCTTGTTTACATATTTATGAGGAGGAGCAGACACGGGGGTAGCGCCATTGCCACATGGATTGGCTCACAAGTATGGAAAAAAAACAAGCCGACAAAAGCAACCATGATCGAAAAAAGGACGTTTACATGGTTTCTAATTTTGACAACAGGGTTAAATATCTGCGCAAAGACAGAGAAAGTGCCCGACCAGGTGGAAAAGCTGCTGCAGAAGCAGCTAGCCGGCGACAGCATTTCAGAGAGAGGGCTCGCCATTTATCTGGGGACTTGATGTCCAAAAGTGACCATGCACGTGGGTCTTTGGAAAAGTTTAAAAAGATGATCAGTCCTTCACAGCGTCAGTGCAGCATGGCGAGCCAGTTCAGACAAAGCTGCCACTTCAAGGATTTTATCAGCGAAGGGGGTTTCTTTTTTTTAGTAAGTTTGTGATAAGACCATACTTTTTTTGCGAAAAAATGCCAGCGGGGACCTTTATAACAGCAAATTAGAATGCAGTACCAGGACACAAGCCTTTGGAAGACCGCCTCACACTGCTAATTTTTGCTAAAGCTTGTGGTGGCTGCAAGGCAACGCTATGCGTGTTTGCCACTCCCAGACGGTTCAAAAATGTCTAAAATATTCAAGGATACTAAGTAAAATGATTATCCCTTTCTTTTTTTTTTTTTTTATAGCGGCAAGATGTTTGGTAACATTTTAGAGAGCACCTAAGGGACTTTTGTGAGTGTGCTGACGCATTGGCAATTAAGCTGGCTGTTGTTGTTGTGTTTGGATAAAGACAGAGCCATTACCCGCTTGTTATTTTGATTTGTTACATAAACCGTCTATATACAGATTAGTGTTTTCAAAGTGTGCATTTTTAATACTAAATAGGGACAATGCAGGGAGGTTTTTTTCTTTCCACCAAAGTGCTTCCATCATAAAATAGCAACTTAATCCAAAATAAGTAACAGGTCCACATTAATGTGGATAAATATTTGTTTAAAAAAAAAGATTATTTTCTCTAAATGATTCATGTTAAATAAACACATTAAGTGCATATGAATTGTCTTCTTTCTTGAGTCTATTTGCAGGTGCAAAACGAATCCTGATTACAATAAATTCAAATGAATGATAAATCAATTGTGATAAATTGAAATTGATCCACGACAACTCTGTGTTTAATCTTAATAATATGTCTGACAGCACTAGTTGCAATGTAATGATATACTTTTATTAAAATCATTTGAAATCATTGCTTACCCCTCTACAAAAAAAAACTTGTGTTTTTGTTCTTTTTTTGGTAAATATTTCAGATATTCAAAAAAAGAAGTGCAAAGATATCTGTAAATGAATGTTTAGGTCAAAAAAATATATTTTTAAAGTGACAAACACTAGAGGGCGGTGTTCACCAGACCAGAAAGAGTGTTAAAGGAGGAAACTGCACTTCTATTGAAAGTTTGCTCATCTTTCATAATCCCTATGTATGACAAGAAGACATAATTGTTCTTTATGCATTCTAATTCGCATTGTATAGCTGATATGGCTAACAATGCAGCTAATGGGAGCACTCTATTGTTCCCATAAAACCCTCTAATAAAACATACACAATACTTCAGTTATATCTCGTGAACTAAATATTAACCAAGTATTAGCCATACTGTTATTATAAGCACTAACGCAGAGGAGCTACTTTAAGCGGCGCCTTGATTACAGAGAGGGAACTAGCTTATGCAGCTCATGCAGCTGATGAAAGATATTTGTAGATTATTACAAATAGAAGGTTGTGGCCACAAACTGAGAAGTTGGTCAACTCTGACAAACAATGTCGAAGACGCTTGGTTCTACCCTTTCTTTGGGAGGACTTTTTTTTTTTTTTCTTTTTTTTTTTTCCCCAAGATGGCGCTGCTGTTGGCAGGAGCTCTGTGCTCTTGTGTCATCCTTTTGTGTTTCCCTCTTGTTTTCATCTGTTATTATATTTTTTTGCCTTTTGGTCCGGGACCCTTTGGGACTGTGTGACAAGGGGTGGCATTTTCGTGACCGCCGTGGTGCTTTTTTTGTGGACTTCTGGATCTGCCTCCCAGGAGCCTTTGGGCCATGGAGACCAACTGCTGGGTTTCAGCCACACCGGAGTCGGTTTGGAGGGACTGAGCGCTGGGACGGAGAGGCTTTGCGGTGTCTTGGCTGGGTGAGCAGGTGTCGGACACCTCAGTCACCTTGGACGTATCATCGCTCATCCATGCGGACTGGACACTGGCCGAGAGTGGAGTCGGCTGTCTTGGTTGCTTTGTTGGGTCTGCTCCTGTCTCTGGCCATGCTCCCTCCACTCCAGCGGACAATGGCGTGGAACACCGCAGAGGCCAACACAGTGGATATGTTTCTTTTACTTTTTATTCATAGCTGTATGTAGAAGTGTCTGGTTGTATCTGCTACTTTAATATCCTCTGTGTTCTTTGATGTTTCCCACTTACACAAATGAAAGAGGGATGTGTACTATGGCTATGAGTTGTTTTTTTCCCTTGGCCTCAGTCTGGACCCCCTCTCCAGGGCCCAGGCTAAGACCGATTTTTTTTAATTTTATTTTAATCTTCTATTTTTTTCTCCCATTCCTCCCCCTTGTTTACATGTATCTCATCTTTTTTGTAAGGGGCCCTGGAAGCCGGCACACCCGTCAGCGATCCTGTTCTGTCTCCCTGTAATGTTTGTTTGATCTTGAATGGGATTGTGCTGAAAATTGTAATTTTCCTGAAGGAACTCTCCTGATGGAATAAATAAAGTACTATCTAATCTAATCTTTTTCATCTAAACGGGAAGATGTTAACATCCCATTATTCGACATTCCAGTGAGCGCAGACAATGTACAGTAAGTGATTGTTTTATTATGTTCTTAGTTTATATTTCGTGTTCAGCACTTAGCAATACTGCTACTTGCTGGATCTACTTATCATTCGGCTTCCAAAACTAGTAGCTCATCCTCCTTATAATCAGGCTTAAAAAATATAAGGATCTGCATCATTATTTGTTCCAAAGTAGCAGGTGTTGGCGCTCATGAAGTCTGTGAAGAGTAGTAGTAGTTGTTGTTGTTAAATTAAAAAGCGAGCTATGTGAGATCCTTTAAAATTAATGCGCTGTTTGCTAAAATGAGCAAAATACGTAAATATTACATATTGTTATGAAATTGCATGTTCCTGCATTACTTAAATACTTACAGCAAGTATATAAAACATTGATGAGTTTTTGGGATATTTTAGAGCGCTTTGCAGGAAGAATAGAGTAAAACTCATTTCTACCACTATTACCTGACTTTTTTTTAGCGTTTATTAGTTAGAGTACATCAACAAAGAAATACATGTGTGTTCTTGTCTTACATAAGGATTGTAAATAGGAAAATTCCAAAAAAGAGCAGTTCCCCTTTTTGGATTTCAAGTCCTCATATGAATTTTTGCCACTGTGTTTCTCCTGTACTAAATACAGAAACGAGACAAAAAATATCTGCACACACGTCTTTCACTTACAGATGGAAACATGCACTAAATTCATAAAATGTCATCATGACCGCATCATTAAGACGGTAAACTGTACACTTACTTTGTCTACCCCAGCGCTAAGGATAAAGTTTCCTTTCTTGTTCCACTTGAGTGCAAATATGGGACCTTTGTGCTGACCCAAAGTACTGGCCAGGTTACCTGTGAACACAAGGCCATTAAAACAGGGCAAATTGAAGGGCAAAATAACCACTTTAAATTGCAGCTAAGAGGTTCACCGTCTTTTATCCATATTCTTGCAAAGCCGTCATAGGAGCCTGTCGCGAGAAGTGTGCCCTCACTCTGAAAGACCAAAACGTTTCATCAAAGAATTGGGGGAGAGACGGAAGGAATGCGTTTGGCAGAAACAGCGATTACGGACATGTGTGTTAAGTCAAACACACACTTCGGTCATACTCACATTCCAGTCTAGTGAGGTGACGTCTTTGTTGCTGGGCACGTCCTGGCCTCCTTCCCGTATGCAGTGCCTCAGAACCAGCTGGGTGGAACCACTCGAACTGTTCTCACTTAAATTCCAGATTCGAGCTGTCGAGTCTCCAGACCTATCAAAGTAAAACAAAATACAACTTAGGACTAGGCGATATGGACCAAAATTCATTTACAAAAATATCTTTGCTGAATACCGGTATACAATATATATTGCTTTTTTTTTTCTTCCCCCGCACAGTGAATTTAGACAAAGTCAAACCCAAATATATGTGTCATGGGTAATTTTCAGAAAATTTTAAGGTTTCATGCAAAAATAATGCACATAAACATATTAAAAAGTAGGGGTGTAATGGTACGTGTATTTGTATTGAACCGTTTCGGTACGGGGGTTTCGGTTCGGTGCGGAGGAATACCGAACGAGTTCCACACGAACATATGAAGTCGCCGCCTATGCTAAAGTCTTAACAAGCTGCTCCGCTCCGTTCTGCCTCTGTCTGTACACAGCACACACAACCATCTGATTGGTTACATACAAAGCCAATCAGCAATGCGTATTCAGAGCGCAAGTCGTCAGGTCTTCAGTGTCGATGTCGAGCAGATAGGTCTTTAGCAGGGGTGAAGGCTAGTTAGCTTTTAGCGAAACGTTAACTCATTTTGGGGTGTGCGTGTGTGCACGCGTGTGTGTGTGTGCATGTGTTACGGACAGTGTTGATTCAGGTGTGTTGAAGCAGCAAAAAAGGACATAATATTAAATGAAGAGTTTCTGTCTCTGATAGTGTATAAAATAATTCAAGTGCATCATAAAGCCTACATAAACTCCATGGTGGTCAGGGATGAATTTTCAGCTATAGTTACATTAATCATTAGTAATCTAGCAGCCTAGTTTTGAATGGCAGGGTCCCTGCTATCACATGTTGATGAAAATATAACATTTACATAATAAAAATCTTCTACAGGCTTCCCCAATGCTGTAATAAATTAAGCATGATGAGTTGACTTGAAACTGTTTAATGTTGCACTATTTTGGGACGGCGTGGCGCAGTGGGGAGAGTGGCCGTGCGCAACCCGAGCGTCCCTGGTTCAAATCCCACCTAGTACCAACCTCGTCACGTCCGTTGTGTCCTGAGCAAGACACTTCACCCTTGCTCCTGATGGGTGCTGGTTGGCGCCTTGCATGGCAGCTCCCTCCATCAGTGTGTGAATGTGTGTGTGAATGGGTAAATGTGGAAGTAGTGTCAAAGCGCTTTGAGTACCTTGAAGGTAGAAAAGCGCTATACAAGTACAACCCATTTATCATTTATATGTAGAAGAAAAGTTGTGTTATTTTATTTCATCTAAGCAACAACTTGAGGCAGTTTAACGTGGGCAGAATTATTATAGTGTTCCCAATGTTAAAAAGATCAAGCCATTGTTTACAAATTTGGTAAATAAATAACCAAAAAATGTATATTTTGTTGTTTTCTTACTGTACCAAAAATTAACCGAACCGTGACCTCTAAACCGAGGTACGTACTGACCCGAAATTTTTGTGTACCGTTACACCCCTATTAAAAAGCCATGAAAATAACAAGTATAGTAAAGTACCTTCTTTAAATAAAATCTTCAGTGATGTTGAATTCTTCAGCTAATAAAAACACCAAAGAACTAAATTAAGTCCTTGGTTTGAATTGAAACTGCACATTTAAAAAATTTCGCTTATCGTTCACAATCATTATGAAGGACATGAGTGTATTTTTCTTAATAGTAAATAAATGCGATCAAATGTCCGCTTACAATGGGAGTTGCTCTGTTTTGCCTATAAAAGCCCATAAAAAAACACTCAAAATCCTCCATTGAGGTTTTATATACATGATGTAAATATGTATATAATGTGGTAACAGGCACATTTATAATACCATTTAATATTTTTGTATTTTGATAATTTTAAGCAAACATTTCAAAAACGCATCACAATGTTTGCTTTTTTTTTAAACAAAACATCACTGCTTATTAATCACTGAGAGCCAAAAAAGCATGATAAAACATCACTTACTGTACAATGTTTGCTGTCGCTAGGATGCAAACTGATTGAATATTGGTATATTCCCATTTTAGATGCTCGTGATCATGGCTCCACCATAAATAGTTAGTCTGCGTTAGCGCTTATAATAACAAAATCACTAATACTTGGTTAATAATCTAGTCACAATATATTAATGGAGTATTGTTGGGGCTTTTTGGATGTTTTTTATTGGGCTTAATGGGCAGAATCAAGGATATCTCATTGGCTTTGCTGTAAGTGGACTATTATTTTGGTTTATTTACGTGTTAAAATGCATTTTAAAAAAATACATCTGTCATGTCTTTCATAATTTTGAAAATGAGCAGCAACTTAAAAATAATCTTCCTTTAACAAAAGTGTTTTTAGCTTAACATTTTTACCTCCAAAATTAAAGCCAGGAACACCAAGCTGTACAAAACCTCCTCTCAGATGGTGTATTTTTTTTCATATTGTGCATTTGTTGTGGCAGTGTTTCTTCAGCAAAGTCGTTTAGACTGGTAAACTAGTATACGAGGTAATTATTTCCGGCAGCTTTTTAAATCTGTTTATTTCGTTCATCTTTTAAAATTTCATAGGTGCGGCTTATATAGCAGTGCGCTGTATAGTCCGGGAAATACAGTAATATTGTTCATTTTTAAAAAAAGGATCACCTACTTCAGTGTACAGTGGAAGAATGCATTGGCAGAGTATTTTTAATTTTACTTTTTTAACTTTAATCTATACCTCGTGTCCTCTCCAACCATGAGAAGGTGACAGCGCGCCATTCAAAAGGAAAAGTGAAAGTAAAGAGACAAGTGAAATTATGTATCGTAAAATGCTAAGTGGAGAAGTAGATTCAACATTGGCGGAATTCCAACTTGCACTAAAGCTCAACTTACCTGTAGTGTATACAACATGATACATTGTCAATGAGTAGACTCTTTAAAAATGTATTATAAACGATGACCCCATGCAGTTAGTTTCTTTTATTTTCTAAAGAGTGACAGATTACAGCAGATACGTTTTTACCTGTACCAAAAATGTATTTCGACACTTTTCAAAATAAAGGAGACTACAATAAAATGTTATTGGCTATATTTTAAAAGAAAATATTTTGATACATTAATACATGCATTTATTGAAATCAAACAATTTTGGCATTAAATAAAGTGAACATAGTAGACAACTTATTTTTTAGCAGTTAATAAGCAAACCGGTTGCAAAGGCTCTTGATTTGGCTGCTGACATACGCAGTATGATATTTTCTGTCATTTCTCATTTTATTATTTTGTCAAAATTATGAGGGAAAAGCCATAGAAAATGAAAGTAATTATTATTATACTTGTTGATTTACTTTTATAATCTGATTACTTTCTGGTTTTAACATGTTCTATCTATACTTCTGTTCAAATATAGTAATCACTCTTCTGTGTGGATATTTCACATAAGTTTTGGGTAATACTAAAAATTTTAGCAGGTCTCGAATTTAACCACGGCAACTGCGGTAATTGCCGCGACCGCCCTCGTCATTTTCCGTAATGCCCTAAAAAATTGAGCAGCAATAACATCTCGTGACTTCCTTTGCCCTTTTACATGTTAATGGACTAGGGATATAAGGGTAAAAGGTAAAATGATAATTCACGAGAAAATTCCAGACTCTTAGCTTGACCGTCTAATTTTTTAATTACCAAAAAAAACGTCATTTATTAATTTTAGGAAACACGAAGTCAGGCGCATGCACACTAGCGTCGTTTGGTTTGATAATCAGGCCTGACTAACTAAACAAACTTTGCTCCGAAAATTTCTCCTTGGAGTAAACTGAGCCAAGCGCTTGGTTTAACGTCATTTTTACATAGCTTCCCGGTGTGCTTATAACAGCGCACAGCTGTTAGATGGAGACAGGTGTGGATAATATTGGAGACAGACACACTTATCCCCACACTAAAAGTATACAGCGAAGGAGAAAAAATATTTGGGTTCTTAACAATAAACTGATGCAGCCCTCAATCGATAAAGTTAAAGTACCAATGATTGTCCTCTGCATTTGACCCATCCCTTTGCTCACCCTCTGGGAGGTGAGGGGAGCAGTGAGCAGCGGCGGGGCCGCGCCCGGGAATCCCTTTTGGTGATTTAACCCCCAATTCCAACCCTTGTTGCTGAGTGCCAAGCACGGAGGTAATAGGTCCCATTTTTACAGTCTTTGGTATGACTCGGCCGTTGTTTGAACTCACAACCTACCGATCTCAGGGCGGACACTCTACCCACTAGGCCAGTGGTTCTCAACCTTTTTCAGTGATGTACCCCCTGTCAAAATGTTTTATTTCAAGTACCCCCTAATCAGAGCAAAGCATTTTTGGTTGAAACAAAGAGATAAAGAAAATACAGCACTATGTCATCAGTTTCTGATTTATTAAATTGTATAAGAGTGCAAAATATTGCTCATTTGTAGTGGTCTCTCTTGAACCATTTGGAAAAAAAGATATAAAAATAACTAAAAACTTGTTGAGAAATAAACAAGTGAATCAATTATAAATAAAGATTTCTACACATAGAAGTAATCATCAACTTAAAGTGCCCTCTTTGGGGATTGTAATAGAGATCCATCTGGATTCATGAACTTAATTCTAAACATTTCTTCACAAAAAAAGAAATCTTTAACATCAATATTTATGGAACGTGTCCACAAAAAAATCTAGCTGTCAACACTGAATATTGCATTGTTGCATTCTTTTTACAGTTTATGAACTTACATTCATATTTTTTTGAAGTATTATTCAAGAAATATATTTATAAAGGATTTTTCAATTGTTGCTATTTTTAGAATATTTAAAAAAAAAATCTCACGTACCCCTTGGCTTACCTTCAAGTACCCCCAGGGGTACGTGTACCCCCATTTGAGAACCACTGCACTAGGCCACTGAGTAGGTAAGCTTCCGTGATGAATCTTCGGGTTAATCAATAACACACAAACCGGTCATCGCGCCAAACTAGAAATCAGTTGATGGTTTTTGTCTTTAAAACGACAGTCTGTGAAAAGAGTCCCACGCTTGTTACGCAACTTACGTAACTGGAGACGAGAATAGACATAGATGCATGGACCGGGTGCTGCTCGAGACTAGCAATCAGTATACATTTTATTTTTAAACAACGCCAAGAGTCATAGCTGCCCGTCAAATAATTATCTGCAAGATACGTAACGTCAACAACGCGGACCGTCTCCTTGCTCTGCCGTCTGTCAATATTGTAACATCCAAAGTAATCGCAGCTCAGACAGACTCCCCAGTTTGTCTTTCTTCATTTCAGAAAATACAACGTTCCGTGTATTGCTCTCTTTTACAGCAACTTACTGTTCTCCTTTCAACCTCACAACACGTCACTTCTCATCGTTGACATGCGTTTGTCCTTTTACTTAAAAAAAACATCTTTGGGATGTATGTAAAAATTAGAAAAAAACGGAGGCAAATTTTATTGAATGTGTTTATTTTAAGATGTGACTGTGCCTTTGGGTGTTCTAAATTATCAGGTTATTGTTATTCTCATGGCATTCAGCTAATCAGTTTCCTAAGAAGACGTTTGGCCTCTCATCAAAGTAATTTTCATAAGTCTATGCTCATAGACTTAACTTGCACAGATCAAGTCTGTGGGCTTGGTGCCTCGGTCCTAACTATTTATCCTCCAACATGAGGAAGAGTGTACGCACGGAAATAAAGCTTATGTTTTTTTGTGGTGTAGAAAAGAATGTGCCCTTTAACAAATGTTTACCATGGAATCGAATCGTTCATACACCGTTTTGACTCTTATTGAACCGATCATAAACTAAATCGAATCAAATTGTTGATACACTAAATCGAAATCAATAAATTGTTCTGTTTTATAAATAACTCATTTTGGAATCGCCTCGTAATCGAACATCAAAGAGATTTACATCCCTAATACATTGGTTATAATTAAAGTTTTTCTGTGCCCAAGGATGTATTTTGCATAAAAGACAAAAAATCGTGATGATAAAAAATAGCCATGTAATTGTTGCAGTATCAACTAGATACGGTTCTGGTACTTGGTATCATTACAATCGATATTTTTGGAGATCTACCCATTTGTTTACATTGAGGAGTGCTAGCTTGCTGTTATTGGTTGCGTCCTCCTACGGCAGGGGTCGGGAACCTTTTTGGCTGAGAGAGCCATGAAAGCCAAATATTATAAAATGTATTTCCGAGAGAGCCATAATAATATTTTTTAACACTGAATACAAATAAATGTGTGCATTTTTAAGTAAGACTAACATTTTAAAAATATAATAATTATCTTCTTTTTAATAACATTGTTATTCTGAAGCTAATAAATTAAATAGTTCTTACCATTAATGCGACTTCTTGAACAGGAACGGTAGAAAACGGATGGATGGATTGAAAGGCATGAGAATGTTTTATATTTTGAACGTTATTTTTAACTTATTGCTGTGTTTTTCAACCACTGTGCCGCGGGCCGTGAGATACAGTCTGGTGTGTCGTGGGAGAGATTATGTAATTTCACTTAATTGGGTCGATAATCATTTTTGCAAACCTGTAACTATAAGTCAAAAATGTGCTGTTTTTGAGTGTCTGTGCTGTCTAGAGCTCGACAGAGTAAGTGTGTAATAATCTTCAATATCAGTAGGTGGCAGCAGGTAGCTAATTGCTTTTGTAGATGTCAGGAACATGGTATGTCGTGATCACAATATGCGGGAGGCAGCATGTAGGTAAAAAGGTATCCAACACTTAAACTAAAAATAAACAAAAGGCGAGTGCCGCTAAGAAAAGGCATTGAAGCAAAACAAAACTAAACCTGAACTGGCTGCAAAGTAAACAAAAACAGAATGCTGGACGACAGCAAAGACTTACAATGTGCGGAGCAGACAGCGTCCACAAAGTACATCCGTACATGGCATGACAATCAACAATGTCCACACAAAGAAGGAGTGCGTCCGCACAACTTAAATAGTCTCGATTGTAAGAACAAAGCAGGTGCGATGAATAGCATTAAAGGAGGACATGAAACTGCTGCAGGAAAATACCAAGAAAAGAGGAAAAGCCACCAAAATAGGAGCGCAAGTCACAGAGGAGAACACCGAAAAAACTCAAAATAAGTTACGGCTTGACAGTAAACCTACATAGAGACAAGAGCTATTGCGAGAACAATTTTTTTTGTCAATATCGGCTACGGAGTTTAATTTTTTTATGTTTTCTGCTGGTGGTGCGCCTCAGAATTTTTTCAATGAAAAACATGTGCTTTGGCTCAAAAAAGGTTGAAAAACACTGACTTATCGTGTTAAGCAATGCCAGCTAAGATTTATCTGAGAGCCAGATGCAGTCATCAAAAGAGCCACATCTGGCTCTAGAGCCATAGGTTCCCTACCCCTGTCCTACGGTATTCAATGAAGCACGTTTAAACTAGGGATGCACCGATTAATCGGTAACCGAATATATTCGGCCGAATATGGCAAAAAAAAAAGCCACATTCGGCCTTCGGTGGAATGAGTTAAGAACAAGGCCGAATAGTGGCGTGTGACGCAATTTTTTGACGCGGTGACGCAATCAACCAACGTGCAGTGTCGCGGTGACGTTAGGATATGTTGTGTACCTGTATAAGTGTATGAGGTTACAAGCACACACTTATTGAGATTTAGTGGGTCCTCTGTTTACATTATTAGCCTGTTGTGTAGGCTACCTGTATAAGTGTAAGAGGTTATAAGCACACACTTAATTGAGATTTACTTTAGCCTTCTGTTTACATTATTAGCATATCTACTGTGGCTAAGCAGACTTTTGCCAAAAGGACAATAATTCATTTGTTGTGGGTTTATCCACTTTAATGCACTTGATTTTTTTTTTGGAATGCATGTTTTGTTTGAAGGCCTAATATAAATCAAAAACTTTGTGCTTTTTTTGAAAAGCAAAGGCTACTGGAATATTAAAAAAATGTCAATATTCAATAAAAAATACTTTATTTGAAAATGTCTAAATATTTATTCTAGGCTATTTATGCAATAGAAAAAAAATTGTGAAAAACTGCATTCATTATTCGGTATTCGGCCTTCGGCCAAGCGTTTAAGTTTTATTCGGCTTCGGCCACAAATTTTCATTTCGGTGCATCCCTAGTTTAAACTATTCCTCATCCAGTAGGGATGATACTCGTAAGATACAGTTTGTTGCCATGGCGACATGGATAAGTAAATTAGAAGTAGCTAAAACACTAGCTATGTTGTGAAGCCCCACTTGCTGAGCGGCACTTGAAAGTTTATAGCTTCACTTTCATTGTTATTTTTTAAGCCAAAATACGTCCTTTTTTTTTTAAAAATTGCATTAGTACGGCGGGACTTTATTAGTACCGGTATACCGTACAATCCTAGTACATGTGTTTTGAGTTTGTGAATAATTTTGGAGTCGATTGTTTTTTTGTTTTTTTTAAAGTTACCACACCAACACAACACGCACGAGGATGTGCAAGCGTGTTTGTGTCGGCGCTCATCTAGCCAACGTTGGATGGCTGTCATTGTTTTAATTTAATGGTCAAGTAGCCAGGAAACTCTGTACTGACCCAGATGCCAGCAGGTCGTTGACTGGATTCCAGGCACAAATAAAAACTTCCGATTCATGACCTCTGAGGACCATGGCTTTACTCTGGGGTATTTCTACATCCCGATCCACCTCCATCATCTCTGAGTGGTGATCTACAAGAGAAAGTGACATGAAAAACAGTTCATGAAAAAGATTCAACAGCTGAGTAGAGATTTGTCAAGGTCAACCATTTTGAACACTGAACACAAACCGGAAGGAACATGTATTGTCTTGCTTAAAAATCCTTTTAAAAATGATTAACTGATTCTGCTTTTCTCTGCACTACTGAATATTAATTGAACACAAAGGCGTAGAATTGGGTAGGGACGCGTCCCTACCAATATCCAGCCGCTACTGTGTAGTCACTATCAATACAAGCGCTGCCCGTAATGTTTAGTCAATGATTATGGCACAGAAAGGGTTAAATGTCGGTCTCTGCTAGAAGTACCGCCTCTAACCTAAATATCGCTCCCTGATTGGTTGCCGCTTTCATGCTAACTTACGTGTGATTGGCTGTCCCCGCTGTCACTCTTCACTGTGAAAAAAACAGTTTCACCTATCCAGACGTTAGCTCCAAATTAGCACTGCATCTCGTCTTTTCCTCCGCTTTTTTTCCAGGTCAATGCTCAGTCCCCTCTACCATTGTTAACCCTCCCCGGAGGTGAAAGTTAACCTTAAACATGTGAATTCAACTACTTTAGTCCGTTTTTTTAAATCTTAAAAACATCAGCTGTCTTTTTCTACGGACTGCAACAGTCCGTTGTCATGGATACATGACTACAACTTCCATTCATACCAGTCATGCGTGCCTGAGGCGGAGTGATAGCCTGCGCTGTGATAAGGCTTTAGAATATTTAAACCACGGTTAACAGCCAATCAGATCGCCGGATTTCACCTTTCCGTTTTAATTTTTTTTAGTTTCATGTAACATATTTACAGTACAAAAGCAGCAATAGAAAGAAGTAGATGAAGGGAAAAATTGTGAGTGATTTAAACACAAGTTGGGGAAAAGATTATTACAGTTCATTTATGTTTATTTACAATGTTGTATTGCATGAATGTATTTCTGATGTTGTTGATGGACAGTAGGCTATGTTGAGATGCTACCTCAGTAGAAGCATTTAAGTCTCACCTTAAAACTCATCTGTATACTCTAGCCTTTAAATAGACCTCCTTTTTAGACCAGTTGATCTGCCGCTTCTTTTCTTTCTCCTATGTCCCCTCCTCCCTTGTGGAGGGGGTCCGGTCCGATGACCATGGATGAAGTACTGGCTGTCCAGAGTCGAGACCCAGGATGGACCGCTCGTCGGGACCCAGGATGGACCGCTCGCCTGTGTATCGGTTGGGGACATCTCTACGCTGCTGATCCGCCTCCGCTTGAGATGGTCTCCTGTGGACGGGACTCTCGCTGCTGTCTTGGATCCGCTTGAACTGAACTCACGCGGCTGTGTTGGAGCCACTATGGATTGAACTTTCACAGTATCATGTTAGACCCGCTCGACATCCATTGCTTTCGGTCCCCTAGAAGGGGGGGGGGGGGTGTTGCCCACATCTGAGGTCCTCCCCAAGGTTTCTCATAGTCAGCATTGTCACTGGCGTCCCACTGGATGTGAATTCTCCCTGCCCACTGGGTGTGAGTTTTCCTTGCCCTTTTGTGGGTTCTTCCGAAGATGTTGTAGTCGTAATAATTTGTGCAGTCCTTTGAGACATTTGTGATTTGGGGCTATATAAATAAACATTGATTGATTGATTGATGTTAATTGACAGTATGATGCACAGTTGCACTACAGCCCTACACTAAAGATGAAAGATGAGAACTCTTCGAAGTCTTCTCCTTTGCTTTAATTTTAGTTACTTTACCCTATAACATCTGCATGACGTGAAATTATGATTGCTAATATAAAAAAAAAAATTAAAAAAAGTAAACTTTCAGAGTGCTGCCTTGGAGCACTTTTGTGTCGCCACCAATCTCAAAATCAAACCTACTCCCTTGATTGAACAATTCATAGGTTCAATCCCCACCTTCTACCAACCTCGTCACGTCCGTTGTGTCCTTGAGCAGGACACTTCATACTTGCTCCTGATGGGTCGTGTTTAGGGCCTTACATGGCAGCTCCCGCCATCAGTGTGTGAATGTGGAAATAGTGTCAAAGCGATTTGAGTACCTTGAAGGTAGAAAAGCGCTATACAAGTATAACAACCCATTTACCATTTATTTATTGAACCGCTCTATTCAATGGCCTCGGTTCGGTTTATCAACTTCTGATGACTATACGCTCTGTGCTGAAAGCTCATTGGATCTGTGCTCACCACAGTCGAGCGCAGATCCACTAAGATGAGCCTCCCACATTCAATTAGACAAAATCAAGCTGCTGAGACAGAAGCAACAAGCAAAGCTACAGCTTCTGTAGCTCGTTGCTACATGGCTAATGCATCAAATGTGCCTGAAATTGAAGACCCTAAACCATCATTTAGATCTGGCGTGTGGAACTACTTTGGTTTTTGTGTTAAGTATGACTCTGATGGCAAGCGTGTCGTGAACAAAAATACAACGGTATGCCGCAAGGTCACAACGGTAAACTACAAGAGCAGAAATAGAACAAACATGACTAGACATTTACGCCGACATCACCCCGAAGCGGAAATAGGTAGAACCAAACAAAAACAAAGAACGACAACACACAGGCTACAAACTTTACCCGGGGGCGATTGTTACTTTTATTGCTGTCGACATGCAACCGTTTTCTGTAGTGGAAAATGTTGAGTTTGCTGCAGAAACTTGAGCCCCATTACAACGAGATTCCTCCACAAACCTATTTCACCGATACCGTAGTTCCTGCTTTGTACAACAAGACACAAGCCCAATTAGAGACAACAATGTCCATAGCACCAGCTGTTACTCTGCTGCTAAGAATGCACCACAGAATATGGGTGATTTATCAGATGCATTTATTTTATTGTTATTATTTTTTACAAGGTGCTGTTTTTGTTTCATATGGAGCTAAGTATGCAAAGAAGAAAATGGGGCAAATATAGCTGCACCAGATACATTTAATATAAAAACTGTATATTTTGGAGTTGAAACAAAAATGTTGATAATTTTAATAAACTGCAAGTAAAAGAAGCATGAAAATGTCTTTTTTTTTGCATCGTAAAAATATCAAACTGTGACACTAAAATTTTGAACAGAACCGAACCGTGAATTTTCTGTATCGTTACACCCCTCGCCTGAATTATAGCAGGAAGTGTATTTGTACTCAAATTTGTTAAAGGGGAACATTATCACCAGACCTATGTAAGCGTAAATATATACCTTGATGGTGCGGAAAAAAGACCATATATTTTTTTAACCGATTTCCGAACTCTAAATGGGTGAATTTTGGCGAATTAAACGGCTTTCTGTTTATCGCGCTGGAAGCGATGACGTCAGAATGTGACGTCGCCGAGGTAACACAACCGCCCTTTTTATTTTCAACACATTACAAACACCGGGTCTCAGCTCTGTTATTTTCCGTTTTTTTGACTATTTTTTGGAACCTTGGAGACATCATGCCTTGTTGGTGTGTTGTCGGAGGGTGTAATAACACTAACAGGGAGGGATTCAAGTTGCACCACTGGCCCGAAGATGCGAAAGTGTCTGCCGCCAGACCCCCATTGAATGTGCTGGAGTTTCTCCACATTTTACCGGCGAGGCTGAGGCAGACATGGCACAGAGATGTATGGATAACCTGCAGATGCATTTGCAACGATAGTCAACGAAATCACAAAGGTGAGTTTTGTTGATGTTGACTGCCAGCTAATCGATGCTAACATGCTACGCTAATCGATGCTAACATGCTATTTACCGGCGGTGCTAAAGCAGACATGGAACACAGATGTATGGATAACCTGTAGATGCATTTGCAACTATATTACGTTTCCTCCCACCCACATTTAATGCGAAAAAAACAATTACCAATCGACGGATTTAAGTTGCTCCAGTGTCAAAAGATGCGAAAGTCCTGATCGTTTGGTCCGCACATTTTACCGGCGATGCTAACGCAGCTATTCGGCTATGAATAGCGTCAATAGCTATTCGCTCAATAGCTTCAGTTTCTTCTTCAATATTTTCATACTCCAACCATCTGTTTAAATACATGCGTAATCTGTTGAATCGCTTAAGTCCCTGAAATCCGAGTTTGAATCCGAGCTAATGACACTATATCGTGCTGTGGTATTCCCATTGTTTGTTTACATTGGCAGCACTGTGTGACGTCACAGGGAAATGGCCAGTGTCTTCGCAGACAGCGAAAATAAGGCACTTTAAAGCTTTATTTAGGGATATTCCGAGACCGGTAACATTTGAAAAACACTTCAAAAAATACAACAAGCCACTGGGAACTGATTTTTATTGTTTTAACCCTTTTGAAATTGTGATAATGTTCCCCTTTAAAGAGGCCGTATTATGCAAAACCACCTTTTTTTTTTTGTCTATTGATATGTGCTGTTGTGTGCTTGGGGTCACCCTAAGTACTAAAAATTTAAAATCAAACTGTGGGGGCATTGCGGAAAAATTTATAAAACAATATTGCCTTCCTTCCAGATACGATTCCATCTTTCACCATCCTAATCACTGCTGTTGTGTCCTTGGGCAAGACACTATAACCACCAGTTCCCAGTGCCACCCGCAATGGTTTTTAGTGTAGCTTAAAGATGTAGATAATAGGTTTCACTATATAAAGCGCTTGGAGTCTCTAGAGAAAAGTGCTATATAACTGTAATTCACCTCACTTCCTACTTCTGCCCAAGGAGCTGTTTAGAATTTGCTACTTTTGTGTCGTTTTGACATGTGTGGCGTCAGCGAAATATCGATGTTTGGTAGCAAAGTGCCTTGCGTGGGTCTTCCATTGAAGTCTGCGCTGTAGTAAATTAGCTCACCCATGCACCCTCCACTGTTTCCATTTCTTATACAAACTAGCGTATAGTTTGAACTCATATCTGTCAGTTGACTCTCTATGCAAGTGCTAAAAACTAAAACAAAGTGGCTGTGCTAAAGACGTTCGAAGTGGAGGCACGTAAATAAGAACCCGGCCACAAAATGAAGCATTTTGAAGGGACAGTCAAAAAACAACTTGAAAACAGTCTGTAAAACAAACTTTGCACCATTTTGACCAAAGAACCACCATTATATGTTGGGTAGACCACAAGGAAGAGTTTAAATGTAGAAAAAGATAATCAAATGACCCCCTTAATTGGGTGGATAAATTATAGTTTGACAACGAATATACAGATCTATTGGAGGTATAGGATAGTGTAGTGTCTACAGTTGGGCAAAAGCATGATTTTGAATTAAAAAATAAATTTATTCTCACAAAATCTCATGTAGTTATTATTCATACATACATCGGTTGTTAACGTCAGGAAATTATTAGTATGAGTTTAAAAAAATGTGTGTTGAAAATAAATTCATAAATAGTCAAAACTTTTGCTGCATTAACAAAATAAATTAAAGGTCTCATGAAAGGTTATTTTAATTCGATGTCAGGGTAGCCTGGCCTGATAAGTTAATTAAAAAATAAATGAAAATAAACCTGATAAGTTAATTAAAAAATAAATGAAAATAAACTTGATAAGTTTGCCAGCATCGATACATTGCCATGTCTGTGTTTTTATTTACTTTGTCTCGCTTCTAAACACGGCGAGGGTTCACTTTGTGCATCGCTCCCAGCATCTGAATGCATTGGTTCACTAACAGAAATAAATGAAGGGTGCAAAACCTCTTAAGAGTCATTCACAATCTTTGTCACTGAGCGTAGACGGGATTGCTAGCTTCCAACAGCGCGACTCGCTAGTGAGAAGCCAAGCAAGCTTAACAAAAATTAAAAGGAAAATATACTTGCAAAGCCTAATGTCCCATTATGGGACTGTTTCAGCTTCAAACTGAATACGCAAGACGAGAATATCAACATGGACAAACACGCCGGTATGCCAAATATGTTGGAAAATAAATGGCAAAGACCACACTCAGTTTTTCCACTAGAGGAAATAACTGGAATTAAAAGTTGTTCAATATTTCTTGTGTAATTTTCCCTTTTCCAAGTCCATTTTCCCCCCATTGTTTACTTATTTTAAGAGAACATAAGTCATTCACCTTTCAGTCACAATAGAAAAACACTGATTAAAAATAACGTTTTTTTGCATTTCAAATGGTTACTTGCATTATTATTATTGCTATCTTAAATTCCGGACTATAAGCTGCTACCTTTTTCCTACGCTTTGAACCGTGCTGCTTATAAAATTGTGCATGTTTTTTTCTTTGCGGACAATAGGTTTAATTAAACACATGCAAACAAACTTAAACCGGAACTGCACTTTTTTTTTTTTTTTTAGAATTTTGCCTATCATTCACAATCCTTATGTAAGACAAGAACACATTTTTTACTTTTAATTATGCATTCTAAATAGTAAATACCTTATTTTTCGAGTATAAGTCGCACCTGCCGAAAATGCATAATAAAGAAGGGAAAAAACATATAAGTCGCACTGGAGTATAAGTCGCATTTTTTGGGGAAATTTATTTGATAAAACTCAACACCAAGAATAGACATTTAAAAGGCAATTTAAAACAAATAAAGAATAGTGAACAACAGGCTGAATAAGTGTACGTTATATGACGCATAAATAACCAACCAAAAAGGTGCCTGGTATGTTAACGTAACATATTATGGTAAGAGTCATTCAGATAAATATAACATATAGAACATGCTATATGTTTACCAAACAATCTGTCACTCCTAATTGATAAATCCCATTTAATCTTATATGTCTAGTCTCTTACGTGAATGAGCTAAATAATATTATTCCATATTTTACGGTAATGTGTTAACAATTTCACACATAAGTTGTTCCTGAGTATAAGTCGCACCCCCGGCCAAACTATGAAAAAAACTGCGACTTATAGTCCGAAAAATAAGTTGCGGTACATGGAATCAAAAGTCCGCTTACAATGGAGCCTATAGAGTCGCTCTATTCTGCCTACAAAGCGCTTAAAAAACATTCTAACACCTCCATTGAGGTTTTACATACATGCTTTAAGTTAGGGGTCGGGAACCTTTTTGTCTGAGAGAGCCATGAAAGCAGATTATTTTAAAATGTATTTCCGTGAGAGCCATGAAATATGTTTAACACTGAAAACTACTGTCAGGTTCAAACACCGATGACATCTATTAAGCAGACAAGAAGCAAGGAATTAAACAGAGACTGGATACAATTTAGCTCAATGATGAGAAACATGCGGACCTGTACCCTTGTACAGTGTCGTCCCACGCTCTGACAAGAGAATTCTACGCCTCCTCTTTTATTTGGACTTTCCCTGATTACAACAACTAAATGCGTGCATCTCTTATTCTTTTTAATAACATTGTTATTCTGAAGGTAACCAATAATAAATAAAGTACTTTTGACCATTAATGCAACTTCTTGAACAGGTGCGATAGAAACGGATGGATGGATTAAAATGCATGAGAATGTTTTATATTTTGAACGTTATTTTTAACACTGGGATTACCAGCGGAATTATTAATTACTTATCATGTTACGCAACGTCAGCTAAGATTTATCTGAGAGCCAGATGCGGTCATCAAAAGAGCCACATCTGGTTCGAGAGCCATAGGTTCCTTACCCCTGCTTTAAGTGTATATGTAATGTAGTAACAGGCACATTTATGATAAGGTTGAATATTTACGTATTTTACTCATTTTATGCATTAGCGATGCATAAAAAAAAAAACGCACCACGACTTTTGCTTTTTTCTTCGACAACATCCCTGATTATTACTCTGCAGACTTTATGAGAGTCAATAAACATAATAAAACATCACTTACTGTACAACGTATACTGTCATTAGGATGCCGAATGATAAAATCTTGTTATATTTCTGTTTGGATGAATAATGACTCACAATTCCCGCAATGAAAGAAGAGTAAAACCAAGCGTCTTTTTGTGTCTTTCTTGCAATTTCTGAGTCTAAACTATCAGTCAAAGTCTACCATCCATCCATCCATTTTCTACAGCTTATTCCCTTTTGGAGTCGCGGGGGGCGCTGGCGCCTATCTCAGCTACAATCGGGCGGAAGGCGGGGTACACCCTGGACAAGTCGCCACCTCATCGCAGGGCCAACACAGATAGACGGACAACATTCACACTCACATTCAAACACTAGGGCCAATTTAGTGTTGCCAATCAACCTATCCCCAGGTGCATGTCTTTGGAAGTGGGAGGAAGCCGGAGTACCCGGAGGGAACCCACGCATTCACGGGGAGAACATGCAAACTCCACACAGAAAGATCCCGAGCCTGGATTTGAACCCAGGACTGCAGGAACTTCGTATTGTGAGGCAGACGCACTAACCCCTCTTCCACCGTGAAGCCCCCAAAGTCTACCAACTCGTCAAATTACGTCCTCATTCTTCCACTTTCAAGGTGAAAGGCATTATTTCCATCCTTCCATTTTCTACCACGTGACCCTCTCGAGGTCGCGGGGGGTGCTGGAGCCTATTCCAGCTGCATTCGGGCAAAGGGCGGGGTACAACCTGGACAAGTCGCCACCTCATTCCAGACAGGCATTATTTAGGATCTTCAATAAACTTTCACCAGCACTAAGGCAAAAAAGCAGCTCACAGCTCAACATAGGCACACAAGCTGGTGATGACGGCGCTGCTATAAAAAGTGTGTCTGCGTTAGTGCTTACAATAACAATATCACTAATACTTGGTCAATATTTAAGTCACGAAATGAAAGGTAAGTGTTTCATGCTGTTTAAAGCTTTTAACTGGAAGTACAAATATAATTCCGTATTCTAAGCGTTTTTACTCATATGGTTTCTTCATTCATCACTCCAAGCAACGTTCGTAAATTTTACAATATAACTAAAACAATTCTTACAAACTTAAATGCCCATTGTGTGATGTCTGTAGGAGTGCTTTGTATATACTATCGTAATGTAATGAAGCTAGCGTCGTTAGCATCAGCGAAAATGCTAACACTTTTACAAGTGTATGTGTTAGTATTATTAACTTACAATGGAATTATGTTTGTATAATTACAGTTTCATTAATTCTTCAGTAAATTCACCATGATGTCACCGTGGAGTTATGCCATCTGTTTAACTAATTGGAGAGCTAGCTTCCGGAACTAGTGAGTCCCTAAAGATGACTTCTGTTTTGTTTGATCAGCCGTTTTGCTGCAGTGTTACAGACACGTTTTGGAAACAATTAAAGTATGCAAATAAACATTTACAAAATCTGTGTAAATAACTCATTTCACAACACATATAAATGCAGTTTATAGTCCGCGTACAGATAACATATGGATTTTTTCCCCCATTTTAGTCGGTGCGCTCCATAGTCCGGAAACTACGGTATAAATTGTCATTACATTTGTGCTTAAAGGGGAACATTATCACAATTTCAAAAGGGTTAAAAACAACAAAAATCAGTTCCCAGTGGCTTGTTGTATTTTTTGAAGTTTTTTTCAAAATTTTACCGGTCCCGGAATATCCCTAAATAAAGCTTTAAAGTGCCCCATTTTCGCTATCTTCGAAACCACTGTCCATTTCCCTGTGACGTCATACAGGGCTGCCAATACAAACAACATGGCGCTTACCACAGCAAGATATAGCTACATTAGCTCGGATTCAGGCTCGGATTTCATCGGCTTAAGCGATTCAACAGATTACGCATGTATTGAAACAGATGGTCGGAGTATGGAGGCAGATAGCGAAAACGAAATTGAAGAAGAAATTGAAGCTATTGAGCGAATAGCTATTGACGCTATTCGGCCATAGCGTGGGTGTACCTAATGAAGTGGCCCATAGCAAGGCTGCCTTATTAGCATCGCCGGTAAAATGTGCGGACCGAACGATCAGGACTTTCGCATCTTGTGACACTGGAGCAACATAAATCCGTCGTTTGGTAAGTGTTTGTTTCGCATTAAATGTGGGTATCTAGTTTCAAATGTACATACAGCTAGCGTAAATAGCATGTTAGCATCGATTAGCATAGCATGTTAGCATCGATTAGCTGGCAGTCATGTCGTGACCAAATATGTCTGATTAGCACATAAGTCAACAACATCAACAAAACTCAACTTCGTGATTTCGTTGATTTAATCGTTGCAAATGCATCTGCAGGTTATCCATACATCTCTGTGCCATGTCTGTCTTAGCATCGCCGGTCAAATGTGCAGACACTCTGGCACATTCAATGGGGGTCTGGCGGCAGATTTCTTGCCAGTGGTGCAACTTGAATCCCTCCCTGTTAGTGTTGTTACACCCTCTGACAACACACCGACCAGGCATGATGTCTCCAAGGTTCCAAAAAATGGTCGAAAAAACGTTAAATAACAGAGCTGAGACCCGGTGTTTGTAATGTACAAATGAATATGGCGGGTGTGTTACCTCGGTGACGTCACGTTCTGACGTCATCGCGAAAAGACCGATAAACAGAAAGGCGTTTAATTTGCCAAAATTCACCCATTTAAAGTTCGGAAATCGGTTAAAAAAATACATGGTCTTTTTTCTGCAACATCAAGGTATATATTGACGCTTGCATAGGTTTGGTGATAATGTTCCCCTTTAATTTTGTCTCAAAATAATGCTGACAATAATATTGTTTATCAGCAATAATTTGAAGGAAAAATTACCCCCCAACAAAATGTGTTTTCAGCCCAGGCGTATGTCACGGTAAACCGAGGGCGAACTCATCAAACAAGAAAACATAGCTGTGTTTAAAAAAGAAGCTTGTTTACAACCATAAAGACACTTACTGGCTAATGCATGGGATCCATTTTCCTCCCCATTGGCTGCACCTTCTCCGTTTTTGGTGCTTCCCTGGGGGCCAGTGCCACTGCCACTGCTTGCTGCTGCCTGCTGTTGCTGCTGGGCCAACTTGTCTCTGTAGGCCTGCTGCCTAGTTTGGACAACATCTGGCATCACTGCATCTATTAGAGACAGCGACTCTATGGGACGACCATCAAATAAGGTCCCATCCTAAACACAAACAAAACAAAGATATACATATTGTTACTAAGGCCTACTGCCATAGACCAACAATGGAGTCCTAAAAACACTGAAAAGATGGTGACTGACTTCGTTGATGCTAACTTCAGCCTCCACGTACTGCAGACCCTTCTGGATTATGGAGATGAGGGCAGCAGGGGGGACCAGGGCTCCATTAATGTTTGATTGGCTAATGTGGCTCTCTATGCCAAAGGTGAATGCTGAGTGTGAGAAGCCTGGAAGGTAAACATTTTGTATGTCGTGAATGTAGAAATTAAGAAAAACACAACATATTTTGAGGGAAAAGTCATGGATGGATACAATCAGATTTTGTAATTTAGACTATGCTCATGAATAAAATAAATGCATAATCAAACTGGTAAAAGCACAATTAAATATCACCATTTTTTAAAAAGTCAAAGTTGAGTTACAAAGTTTGCATGCACGACAAATGCATACAACATGGTTTGTGTTTTTGTGGAGAAAGTCTTAGTAAATGTACTTAAAAAAAAACGTACCAGACTCCTGCAGGTATCTGTAAACCAGGAAATTAACCTCATCACTGCTTATGCTCATTTTTAGTCCCGGTCATTAAACCATTTGGTCAGCACACTATAGGAGCCTGGGAAAAGAAAATCAGAGTATTAGTTTTGCTTTAGTTGCCCTGGACACAAAGAAGACTTCATGGTAGATGTGGAGGCAACCCACTATAGAAATACATATTGAATGACATTATATAAAACAAATGAATAATAATAATATTGAGTTAGACCTAGTGTGTGAATGTGAGTGTGAATGTTGTCTTGCTATCTGTGTTGGCCCTGCGATGAGGTGGCGACTTGACTAGGGTGTACGCTGCCTTCCGCCCGATTGTAGCTGAGATAGGCACCATCACCACCCGCGACCCCAAAAGGGAATAAGCGGTAGAAAATGGAGTATATAGTGCTTTTTTTCTAGTGACTCAAAGGGTGTGACACTGATAACCCATCATTAATTCGCTCCACATTCACATATTGATGGTGGTATATACTGAGATTATGCTCCTAGTTAGGGTACCAGTTTACACTCATTAACCAAAAACTGGAAATAATTTGTACATTCCTACAGAAACATAAAAAAAGCTAAGATAAATGGTAAATGGGTTATCCTTTTATAGCACTTTTGATATCCTTCAAGGTATCGAAGCGCTTTGCCACTATTTTCACATTCACCCATTCACACACTCATGGCGGGTGCTGCCATGCAAGGCCCTAACCACGACCCATGAGGAACAAGGGTCTTGCTCAAGGACATGACTAGGATGCCGGAAGCCGGGGATCGGACCGGGAACCCTCAGGTTGCTGGCACAGCCGCTCTACCAACCGAGCCCCAAAACAGAGAAATTGGAATTCACTTTGTGTGTTCATAAACCGTATATTCCGGATTATAAACATCAATTTATTTCCAACGCTTTGAACCCCGGGGCTTATAAAACATTGCGGCTAATTCATGGATTTTCCTTCGCTGACGGCCATATTGCAAATAGACACTGAATAGGTGTTATTGTTTCTGCAATGGCACCATCTTATGGATGAATTTGCTTACTACAGTTGCTGCAGTGCTGAACTGCCGTGGCATTCTGTCTTCTAGCCGCCCATAACATTTCTGCTCTTACGGATCCCTTCATTCGCCCCTCTAAGCAATTTTTTGGGGTATTACAGTTCAACAGAAACAATTCTTAAATACTAAACGGCCCTCTGTGATGTTTGTAGGAGTGTTTTCATGCTCATTTGTATGTTATTGTGACGTAAAGAAGCTAGTGTGCTTCCATCCATCCAATTCCTACCGCTTATTCCCTTTTGGGGTCACGGGGGCCGCTGGCGTCTATCTCAGCTACAATTGGGCGTAAGGCGGGGTACACCCTGGACAAGTCGCCATGTTACTATTAGCTAATATGCTAACACACCAACGAGTGTATTTGTTAGTATTATTAACTTACAAAGGCATTTCTTTTGTATTTTTTCAGTTTTGTAAATTCACTAAAATGTCACAATATGTGTCTGTTTAGCTGATTTGACAGCTAGTTTCCGCAGCTAATGGGTCCATGACGATGACTTCTGCTTTTTTTGATCAGCTGTTTTACTCCCGTGTTCCAGACACTGTTTGGAAACAAGTAAGGTATGTAAACAAACACAAAATCTTTCTCTGTAAATAAGTTATTTCACAATGTATATCTGGGGTTTATAGTCCGGAGCGGCTGATAAATAAATAACAATTTCTTCGAAAATTTAGTGCTCTATATAGTCCGGAAAATACAATATATTAGGGTTGTACGGTATATCAGTACAAGTAAAGTACCGCGGTACCCTTGAAAAATACCGGTTACCGGCATGACGGCACGTTGTCGTCACGTTGTGACAATGCTGGTTTTATACCCAGAGGAGCATGTTCGGCAGCGCACAATCACGCAGTACTTACAAGCAGAAACAGTGTGTCGACAGAAAAGGGAGAATAGACGCATTTTGACTTACCAACTAATGATAAAGTTGAAGTTATAATACTGAAATGCTGCTCTACAGAGGTGCTTTAAAACATGGCTAGCTAGCTAGCGGCTAACATCCATCCGCAGTCGGCAGTGTTTTAGCAACTTTTAAAGGACTTATCCACGCCTCCATGGCAACGAATAAAGTTTCTCACAAGTATCATCCATGCAGGAAAAGGAATAGCTAAACATGCTTCACTACACTCTGTCGGAGGATACAATAACTCACAGCTAACAAGCTAGTGCTCCTCTATGTTAACAAATGCCATGGGTGGATCTATACCTGACATCTAATGTAATGATACCAAGTACAAGAGCGTATATAGTCGATACTACAATGATTACATCGATATTTGTTACTGTCACAAAATCTTTTTTCTTTTAGTAGGTTTTAGAGGTGAGGGAAATTAACAATTCTTAGATGTATCGCAATTCATACACAATCGATTAGTAAACATCAATAATCGATTTATGAATTTTAAATAATGTAATGCAGACAGTTCTAAAATTTGGCTGACTGCAGCGAGCCACCTCACCGTGAGATCCGAACCCCTCTTTTATTATAAAGTTTTCATGTTCCAGTTTTGCACACATTTTCATTATTTTAATGAATGTGGGAATGAATCTAACTTGTTGCTTATTAAAAATTTACTTTTTTTTTTTAAAGTTTCAAGTGATAAACGCTTATTTAGTGAAACAAAAAGAAATGTAGAAAATAAATCCATATAAATACAAATGCATCAATAATTTTTAATCGAATCTTAGCTTCTGAATCGTAATCGAATCATGAGGTGTTCAAAGATTCCCACCTCTAGTAACTTTAATGTACTTTCTTTATAAGTGTGAAGAATATCAACAAAACACCTAGTTATTTTTTACACATCTACCTCAAAGGCCTGTTTACATATTTGACAAACTAAAATGCAACATTTAGGGAGAGCAGAATAAAATATAGCCTGTGTTACCTTTTAAATAAGCAGCAACAATTGAAATAGCATTGAAAAACGAGAGCACAGTGTAACAACTCAAATTCCTTGTATTAAAATTACAAAATTATCATGTCATATACAATGTCATATTCACCACGTCCTCACCACCACATATTCAGTGGCAATCTAGAGGAAACCCTGGAGAGGATTTGAAATTGAAGCAGCGCCACACGATGGATTAGCATTTGCTGCAATGTTTTTAAATTCTAGCTGGTATTCTGGCAAAACAAGCAGCACCAGCATTCACAAACCACCCGTCTGCATGTGTTTAACAATGAATCTAAAAATGTAATTTTGCCACCCTGAGTCTGCATCCTTTAAAGTAATCTTTCATATAAGTACCGTAATTTCCAGACTTGATAAAGAACACTCACTAAATTTTAGGGGGAAAATAATTTTCCGTATTACAGTTCGCAGAGATATACGTTGTGAAACGATATGTTTACACAGAAAGATTGTGTAAATGTTTATTTAAATACCTTAATTGTTTTCAAACGGTGCCTGTAACACAGCAGTAAAACGGCTGATCAAACAAAACAGAAGAAACAAATGTTTAATGTATCGTAAGATTTCTTGTTAGAATAAAGCCAATGATGATTTTTTGTGGTCTCCTTTATTTCAAAAAGTACCTAAAAGTATCGAAATACATTATGGTAAAGGAAAAAGTGCACAGGAGCGCCTGCGTGGCGGCAAGAAGCGTAGAATGGCGATGGACAAAAAAAGGCTCAAAGGAAAACAGCAACGAGGGAGGAAAAAAACAAAGCGACCCAAAGAACAGAAGTGGTCAAAAGTTTGGGATCATTTTAAACTCAAAAGACAGACAAGTGCAGTGTTAATAAACGGTATTAATAACCGGGGTAAAACTCCCGACGGCGGGTATTACTGTTTAAAGGGGAACATTATCACCAAACCTATGCAAGCGTCAATATATACCTTGATGTTGCATAAAAAAGACCACATATTTTTTTAACCGATTTCCGAACTCTAAATGGGTGAATTTTGGCAAATTAAATCCCTTTCTGTTTATCGGTCTTTTAGCGATGACGTCAGAACGTAACGTCACCGAGGTAATACACCCGCCATTTTCATTTTCAAAACATTACAAACACCGGGTCTCAGCTCTGTTATTTAACGTTTTTTCGACTATTTTTTGGAACCTTGGAGACATCATGCCTCGTCGGTGTGTTGTCGGAGGGTGTAACAAAACTAACAGGGAAGGATTCAAGTTGCACCACTGGCAAGAAATCTGCCGCAAGACCCCCATTGAATTTGCCAGTGTCTGCACATTTGACCGGCGATGCTAAGACAGACATGGCACAGAGATGTATGGATAACCTGCAGATGCATTTGCAACCATTAAGTCAACAAAATCACAAAGGTGAGTTTTGTTGATGTTGTTGACTTATGTGCTAATCAGACATATTTGGTCACGACATGACTGCCAGCTAATCGATGCTAACATGCTATGCTAATCAATGCTAACAAGCTATTTACGCTAGCTGTATGTACATTTGAAACTAGATACCCACATTTAATGCAAAACAAACACTTAGCAACGACGGATTTAGGTTGCTCCAGTGTCAAAAGATGCGAAAGTCCTGATCGTTTGGTCCGCACATTTTACCGGCGATGCTAATAAGGCAGCCATGCTATGGGCCACTTCATTAGGTACACCCATGCTATGGCCGAATAGCGTCAATAGCTATTCGCTCAATAGCTTCAATTTCTTCTTCAATTTCGTTTTCGCTATCTGCCTCCACACTCCGACCATCTGTTTCAATACATGCGTAATGTGTTGAATCGCTTAAACCGCTGAAATCCGAGTCTGAATCCGAGCTAATGTCGCTATATCTTGCTGTGGTAACCGCCATGTTGTTTGTATTGGCAGCCCTGTATGACGTCACAGGGAAATGGACAGTGGGATCGCAAATAGCGAAAATCAAGAACTTTAAAGCTTTTTTTAGGGATATTCCGGGAGGTGTAAAATTTTGAAAAAAACTTTGAAAAATAAAACAAGCCACTGGGAACTGTTTTTTATAGTTTTTAACCCTTTTGAAATTGTGATAATATTCCCCTTTACATTTAAATTAGCGAAAAAGTATGATTAATAACTGCCCTTGGATAAACTCAAGACTGATTGGTGCCAGCTTGCCAACTCAAATGCTAACATAACATCCACAAGAAACATTAACGTCTTTCCACAAAAAAAATGACATACCCCAATTTAAACTTGTATACTTTGCTGTCTGAGGAACCTACAAGCTGCGTCCACTTAGTGTAATTGTTCTATACAGAATACAAGACCAGGGTGTTTTTACATTCAAGGACAGCTGAACAAGGTAGGATGCACAACACCTGCCAGAAATAATAAATAATAGATTTAATTTGTTACACACTTTATTTAAATAAATTATACAAGAGCTACAGTACAAAAAACTATTTTAAACCATAGAAGCTTAGTTAAAGCCTTAGACTAGCTTAGACTAAAGCATTATCAGTAAGGGATAAGAAACGCAAAACATAAAAAGTAGTGTTATTTATAAGTGATATTTATAAAAGCAAGGGGTCAAAATATTTCAGTGTGTGCAGAAGTACTTTTTGAGCACATTCAACAGTACCGTGATAAATTTGGTCAACGGAGCACGCTATCCACAACAAGAGTATATCGATGCTGCAAAACATTACCAGAAAGCGCCCTGCGTACTTACAGTGCAAACAACCAGAGTCTATTTTGGCAGGCATATAACGCCATCTTACATGCTTGACTCGAATAACAAAAGTTCTAGTAAAACAGACGGGGGCATGCGTAGAGTATTTACAGTTGATATGTCAATGCTAGCGCGTTGCTCTGGGCTTAAGTTTAATTGTCTTTTGTTTTCTTGCCCACATATTGCAAGAATGTGACAATCAAGATAAGTAGGTTAGATCTACTATAACAATGATACACAATGAGCAGAAATAGCCAACATTGAATGAATCTAAAACCCTGCAACATATTGTATTTTGTGTTTTACATAGGCTTGGGCTACATGCCCTAAAAAAAAATTCAGTTTTTCCCCAAAAATTCAATGTATAATTTTTTCCAGATTTATTTTCCTTTTTTTTTTAAGAAACCCATCCATCCATCCTCTTCCGCTTATCCGAGGTCGGGTCGCGGGGGCAACAGCTAAAGCAGGGAAACCCAGACTTCCCTCACCCCAGCCACTTCGTCTAGCTCTTCCCGGGGGATCCCGAGGCGTTCCCAGGCCAGCTGGGAGACATAGTCTTCCCAACGTGTCCTGGGTATTCCCCGTGGCCTCTTACCAGTTGGACGTGCCCTAAACACCTCCCTAGGGAGGCGTTCGGGTGGCATCCTGACCAGATGCCGAAACCAACTCATCTGGCTCCTCTCGATGTGGAGGAGCAGCGGCTTTACTTTGAGTTCCTCCCGGATGGCAGAGCGTCTCACCCTATATCTAAGGGAGAGGAGGAAACTCATTTTGGCCGCTTGTACCCGTGATCTTATCCTTTCCGTCGTGACCCAAAGCTCATGACCATAGGTGAGCATGGGAATGTAGATCGACCGGTAAATTGAGAGCTTTGCCTTCCGGCTCAGCTCCTTCTTCACCACAACGGATCGGTACAACGTCCGCATTACTGAAGACGCCGCACCGATCCGCCTGTCGATCTCACGATCCACTCTTCCCTCACTCGTGAACAAGACTCCCAGGTAGTTGAACTCCTCCACTTGGGGCAGGGTCTCCTCCCCAACCCGGAGATGGCATTCCACCCTTTTCCAGGCGAGAACCATGGACTTGGACTTGGAGGTGCTAATTCTCATTCCGGTCGCTTTACACTCGGCTGCAAACCGATCCAGTGAGAGCTGAAGATCCCGGTCAGATGAAGCCATCAGGACCACATCATCTGCAAAAAGCAGAGACCTAATCCTGCGGTCACCAAACCGGAACCCCTCAACGCCTTGACTGCGCCTAGAAATTCTGTCCGTAAAAGTTATGAACAGAATCGATGACAAAGGACAGCCTTGGCGGAGTCCAACCCTTACTGGAAACGTGTCCGACTTACTGACGGCAATGCGGACCAAGCTCTGGCACTGATCGTACAGGGAGCGGACCGCCACAATAAGACAGTCCGATACCCCATACTCTCTGAGCACTCCCCACAGGACTTCCCTAGGGACACGGTCGAATGCCTTCGCCAAGTCCACAAAGCACATTTGAGGAAACCATGGAATACAAATGACAGAGATAATTTAAAGCAAGTGTTTTGTAAAAACCTGTAGATAAAAATGACACTGCATCTCATCCCAGAACAAGCTAGTCAGGTTACTTGTAGACCTCCACCCCAGATCACACCTCACTCCGACCCACTTCTCCAAAGTGGTTCTGGCTCATGGTGGAAGACAGAGTAAAACACAACTTGTGAGCCATAACGTAAATGACTGCCATAACCACAACACCAGGGGGAGCGCCTCTAACTACGTCAAACCCAGATTCCGATCTAACAAAGGTCTTAACTCATTCTCCTTCTATGCCACATCAATATGGAATGCACTCCCAACAGGTGTAAAAATGCATCTCAACCCTCCTTCAAAACCGCACTAAAAGAACACCTCCAGGTAACTGCAACCCTAGACTAACACCCTCCCCACTACCACATCCCACCTCCGCGGATTGTGGTTATCCATCCATCCATCCTTTTTCTACCGCTTATTCCAGGGGTGTCAAACTCAAATACAGAGTGGGCCAACATTTTAAACGGAACAAAGCCGCGGGCCAAAGTTGAACAAATGAACCTTTTAATAGGGACCCAAACAAGATTTGCCTTAAATATTGAACAAGCAAGGCTTATATAACTTTAGTGACGTGCAAAATCCAGTTTCAAATAATAATAATAATAATAATAATTAAAAGAATATTAATGGCATATCAAATAAAATTCAAATACAAATTTTATGTCTTTTTTTCTATTTGCAATTTTCTGAGGTAAATATCACATTTTTTCCAAAGGCTAATAATACATTTGAAAATAAAATAACAATAATGAATGAACAAAACATTCAAGCCTTGAAGTAGCAAGAGAAAATGCATGAATAAAAAGTTAATTATTGGTCAGTTTGCTGGAAGTTTCCCGGAAGAGTTAGTGCTGCAAGGGTTTCTGGGTATTTGTTCTGTTGTGTTACGGTGCGGATGCTCACCCGAAATGTGTTTGTCATTCTTGTTTGGTGTGGGTTCACAGTGTGGCGCATATTTGTAACAGTGCTAAAGTGGTTTATACGGCCACCCTCAGTGTGACCTGTATGGCTGTTGACCAAGTATGTGTTGCATTCACTTGTGCGTGTGTGTGTGTGTGTGTGTAAAAGCCACAAATATTATGTGACACGCTGTTAGTATGGAGGAAAAGCGGACGTGACGACAGGTTGTAGAGAACGCTAAAGGCAGTGCCTTAAATGCACACCCCAATATAGTTGTCCAGGTGGAAATCGGTAGAAATTTGGGAGAATGGTTTCCCCGGGAGATTTTCAGGAGGGGCACTGAACTTCGGGAGTCTATCGGGAAAATTAGGAGGGTTGGCAAGTATGAGTATTAGCGGTGAATGCGGTGTTTCAGCGGCGGGCCAGCTCTAATGCTAAATTGATATTGCCTCAAGGGCCAAATTAAATTACATGGCGGGCCAGAGTTTGATCCCAATGGCTTATTCCCTTCGGGGTCCCAGGGGGTTGCTGGAGCCTGTCTCAGCTGCATTCGGGCGGAAGGCGGGGTACACCCGGGGACAAGTCGCCACCTCATCACAGGGCTAACACAGATAGACAGACAACATTCACACTCACATTCACACACTAGGGCCAATTTAGTGTTGCCAATCAACCTATCCCCAGGTACATGTTTTTGGAGGTGCGAGGAAGCCGGAGTACCCGGAGGGGAACCCACGCAGTCACGGGGAGAACATGCAAACTCCACACAGAAAGATCCCGAGCCTGGGATTGAACTCAGGACTACTCAGGACCTTCGTATTGTGAGGTAGATGCACTAACCCCTAATCAAATGTAAATAATCAAATGTATATACTTGCTCTTATGCTTTCTGAGCTAACTATGTTCACTGCTTTCTGTACATATCCTACAAAGTCAGACCTACACTGTTTCAATGTCCATTTCTAACATAATATAATTGTTGATGACTGATGTGCTGATATCAACCAAACCTAACCCCTCCGCCCCAACGCCCTTTCACATCTCAACCCTCGGATTGTAAATAATGTAAATGATTCGATGTAAATACTCTGATGGTTAACTTGTGTGATGACTGTATTATGCTGATAGTATATATTTATACCATGAATTGATTAACGTGGACTTAAACAAGTTGAAAAACTTATTAGGGTGTTACCATTTAGTGGTCAATTGTACGGAATATGTACTGTACTGTGCAATCTACTAATAAAAATCTCAATCAATTGTAGCAAAATTCTAATTTGATAATGTTGTTCTTTTGTAAATTGTACTTTATATTGAATAATTTTCAAAGAACTAACTTAAGAGCTTCCCCTTGGAAGCAATACTTCTGTATTAAATTGAAATGGTAACAGAAATGTACAGGCAAATAAATAATAATCGCTCATATTGAGATCAAATTTAAAACTTCCGTCTTGAAAAAAATAATTTTGTAAATAAAAATGTAGCATCATACATTGTATCCAAATAAATAATTAAGTAAAACATTGAGGACTATAGTTTGTTCAGTAAATGGATAAACGGAGGCTTTTTCATTCACACATCTTGGCAGTGTGCAGAGCCAAGGCTTTAGTGATCGCTCTGTGCATTGTGCTTCTTTTTCATCATACATGGTATCATCATACACATCTTGGATAAATTATTCTACCACAATAGAATATTTTTAGCCTTATGTTTTTGTTTACGGTTTTGTTTGCCTCATAAAGAGTTGCATTTCCCGCATTTGGCTGGAGGCTTCGGTTTCAGATGTTGGAATAAGTTTGTTGTGCTGCTGTATTTTCTAATTAGACTTTGCACGGGGCTGTCGTTTGTTCAGCGCCTGTTGCTGCAAAACCAAAGTACCATGTTTTCCGAGCCACAGGGCGTACCGAATTATGAGGCACACTGCCGATGAATGGTCCATTTTTTATCTTTTTTCATATACAAGGCACACTGGATTATAAGGCCCAATAAAAGGAGTCATACTATTATTTATTTTTTCTAAATTGAAAACATTTCCTTGTGGTCAACATAACATGTAATGGTGCTTCTTAGATCAAAATGTTGCATTGATTATGTATGAATAATGCAAACTCACTATACCAGTATGTTATAGCACTTTCATGGCAAGTTTACTGACAGAAATAAGTAAAAACTTTACACTACTTTATATTAAAAATGGCAACAGCGGAGGATGAATTTACCATAACAAGATGATAGAGAAAAAGATGAAGCTTATCGACTACGGTGTCGGCACGGACTACGAAGGTGGATCCGCGCAATTTTTCAGGATGTATGCAGATCCTAAATACAGATCAGCAGGTACCAGAAGGTAAGAAAAGTTGCTTTAGCATAATATTGTGAAACAAAACGCCAGATAAAATGTCTCGCCTTATACACACACTACAATAATACTCGTATGTTGAAGCACAGTACAATCCATCAAGCGGTGCAGCTTCATAGCTTACCAAAGTCATACTAAAACATTTTGATGGATTTCTGAGTGCCGTGTGTAATGTTGTATATTTTCAATGGAACTTGTAAAATGTTGGTGTTGTTTACATGTCATATTGCCATCATAGTGAAGCATACACTTATCTCATCTACTGGTCACACTTATGACTACATCATGTACCAAATAAAATAGCTTCGAGCTGGGTAAGCTCAACAAAACGTATTCCTTATATTATGCGCACAAGGTCGAGTTTTGAGGGGGGAAAAAAGGATTTTAAGTGAGCCTTATAGTCCCGAAAATATGGTACTGACAACACTTATACTTTCTTTGGAACAAACATGTCCCTCTAGTTAGCATTAGCATAAGCTATGTTTTGCTAGTGCTGCTAAGGAAATAAAAGGGACATAGGGAAGCTCTTAAGGGCCAAAAAACATTGAGGAGAAAAAAACAAAAAAATGTTTGTGTTTAACTAAAAACTTGAATAGATCGATAAAATCGATATATCACCTAGTTTAACTGTTGCGTTTCACAAGTGGATAAGGCATGTCTACCAAGTTGTGTTTTGCCACAACATTGCAGTAATCAATCCAACAATCAATATTTTAAAGACAATGAGAATACACAGTACAGTCCTTTTTGGGTACAAACTCTACTTTTCAACTGGGACATTATTGCTCTGTCCCTTTACTGACATGGAGGCTCATTGTTTGAGTGCATTATTGTGCAATGTATGTAAAAATACAATTGGAGGTGTGTCATTTGTTATGTTTGAGGTTGTAAATTAAGATAAACATATAAGATGAACACACTAAACTCAGTGTTTGCTATAGCATCATTATATATTAAGGATGTAAAGGTGGATGTATTCATAATCTAATTTTTCAGTGGAAAATTTTTGCTGTTTCACCAAGTAGGCATGTCGATTTCTCACACGGTAGTTATGAAAAGTGTAGCGGTACATGAAGTCATAATCTGACTTTTGAGTACAGAACCATAGGTTCGGTACATATAACAAGGAGCGCAACGGTACATGCATTCTTATTTTTCAGTATACAGTAGAACCAATGTTATAGAGGCATACCAATTTCCCATAAGGTACACATTAAAGTGCAGGCCAGTCAGTGTACATTTGGCGTTGTGATCCACCTCCACAAGCCCAGGCAGTGTACCTAAAAGAGGATGAAAAAGCGAGGCATTCAGAGCGGGAGGAGAGCCAGGTGGAAAAAAACAGTTCAATCCAGTAAAGAGGTGTTATGAAAGATGTTTTAAGTGGTTGTTTCGGGCAATACATTTGACAAAAAAGCAGGACAATGGGGCTGCACGATTTGGAGAAAAAAAACTAATAGCGATTTTTCTCTCCAAAATTGCAATTGCGATTTAATTTAAGATTTTTATATTCTATACATAAAAATGCATAAAACTGTGAAAATAAAGAGTGAAGGAACAAGTCATGTTACAATTTAAAAAATTGATTATTCATCTATTTTTTAATTTACTGTTAATATCTGCTTACTTTCAATTGTAACGTGTTCTATCCACACTACTGTTAAAATATAATACGCACATATCCTTCTATTGTTGCCATTTTACATTGGATTTGGCTAATACTATAAATAAACTATAAAATAAACTAATACCAATTAGTTATGGTGACATACATTGGTCATAATTAAAGTTCTGTGTCCAGGGACATATTTCATTGGTTTAAAATCAATAAGACGACAAAAGTTTTTGTAATACTCGATTAGGTGGTGATCTGTCCAGGGTAGGGATGCACCGAAATGAAAATTTGTGGCCGAAGCCAAAATAAAATTTAAACGCTTGGCCGAAGGCCGAATACCGAATAATGAATGCAGTTTTTCACATTTTTTTTAATATTGCATAAATAGCCTAGAATAAATATTTAGACATGTTTTTCAAATAAAGTAATTTTTTATTGAATATTGACATTTTTTGAATATTCCAGTAGTCTTTGCTTTTCAAAAAAAGCCCAGTTTTTCATTTATATTAGGCCTTCAAACAAAACATGCATTCCAAAAAAAAATAAAGTGCATTAAAGTGGATAAACCCACAACAAATTAATTATTGTCCTTTTGGCAAAAGTCTGCTTAGCCACAGTAGATATGCTAATTATGTAAACAGAAGGCTTAAGTAAATCTCAATTAAGTGTGTGCTTGTAACCTCTTACACCTATACAGGTAGCCTACACAACAGGCTAATGATGTAAACAGACAACCCACTAAATCTCAATAAGTGTGTGCTTGTAACCTCATACACTTATACAGGTACACAACATATCCCAACGTCACCACGTCACTGCACGTTGGTTGATTGCGTCACCGCGTCAAAAAATTGCGGCACACGCCACTATTTGGCCTTGTTTTTAACTCATTCCACCGAAGGCCGAATGTGTCTTTTTTTGCCATATTCGGCCGAATATATTCGGTTACCGATTAATCGGTGCATCCCTAGTCCAGGGTGTACTCCGCCTTCTGCCCGAGTGTAGCTAGGGGAAGCTCCAGCACCCCCAAAAGGGTCAAGCAGTAGCAAAGTATCGACTGTAGACGGCTCACCATAATACACAGAATCTTACACTCATTAAGGACTGAGGACACCACTTAAATGATTGGTAAGGAAGACCCTATTTTTCACACATTCTTGTGTTTTAATTTGATAAACTCCCAAATCTGTCTTGTTCAGAAAACTGAAAAACAAAAATATATTTTTGAAGATACATATATTCGAAGGCATATAAAATATAAATATTGTAGTATTTACTCAATGTGCAAAATGTTTTACAGCATAAAAAATATAAACATTGAAGCATTAAATCAATATGCAAAAATATTTGTGCAAATTAGAACATCAAGTAATTAAACATTCAAAGATGAATGGAGAACAAATATGAATGGAAACACAAAACTATAAAATAAAAAATAAAAAACCTGGGCCTGTGTGTACAACATGACATAAAGGCAGATCGGTAATTCTGATGCTAATGCTACACACTCTTTTGCAGTAGGATACTTATTTCAGAGCATTCAGTGGATTGCAACTGGACTGTTTGGCTTGTCTTAGAGGACATTTCGCCTCTCATCTGAATAGACCTCATCAGTTTGTGCTCATAGACTTAAATTGGTCAGATCTAATATGAGAGAGGCAAAAAGTATTCTTAGACAAACCAAACAGTTCAGTTGCGATTGATTTGAGTCCTGAGAACATTCATAAACAGTAAGATACCTAATGTCTAAGAGATCGCTGGATCAAAATTGCCCTTCATGTGAAAGCCTGTCCTTAAGAGTAGGGCTGGGAGATTTTGGCTTTTATTAATATCACGATATTTTTATGCCATATCGGCCTTGAATGAACGCTTGAAGCATATAATTACAGCAGGATGATGATTCTATGTGTCTACATTAAAACATTCTTCTTCATACTACAGGGTTTCCCAAACATTCATTTATTTGTGGCGGCCCGCCACGAAAGAATTACGGCCGCCAAAAATAAAAATATTTAAAAAAATGTTTTTTTTCTGTTTTTTTTCGGCTTTTGACTTGCTTGACCGCTCATAAAAGCAATGGGACTCTGTCCGTGAATGGAGATTGTAGTTACATATTATATAAATGTGTAAATATTATATAAATATGTATATAAATATGTACATAAAGTGTTGTAATTATATTCCAACGCCGCATTCTTCTTAGTCATCGCCGCCGCCGCTGCCTCTCATCCCACCTCCGCCCACCTACCCCCCCGCCGCCCGACCACACCACCCCAAATAGATGCCTGACCTGTGGGAAACACTGTACTGTATTAATATATGCTACTTTTAAACTTCCATGCAGAGAGGGAAATCACAACTAAGTCAATTGACCAAAACTGTATTTATTAAATACTCTTCATTCTCTCACGGGTGACTTTTTAAATGAAAGAACAAATTAATAGTGTTGCTACCTTTTTGTAGGACACTTCAGCTGCATACTTTGCATATTGCTGTTGTCCGCTGAATAGCTTCCCACTTGAAGCCAAACCACCGCCAGATGATGGACCCCCTGCTCTTTATTTTGGGCATCTATTGTTCTTCTTCCATTTGTTATCAGTTTCGTACCTTCTCTCTCTTGTATTGTCACAAGCTCCGCTCCGTTTGCACGACCTGCCTCAGCTTACGTTAGCTATGCTGCTACCGCTCTGTTCGGCGACAGCGTATGACGTTACACACGCGACAGTATGTGACGTATGTAAGAAGGCGGGCTTGTTTTACGTCTCTGAGAAGGAGAGACGAGAAGGAGTGAGAAACGCCAGTAATGTAATGCCCGCAGCTAAAAGCAACTGTGTGAGAACAAATAATTAAATATTACGATGTATTCATTTTTTATATCGCACAGAGACAAGCATCGTTTATATCGATATATCGCCAAGCCCTACCTTAGAGCATCATGTTGAAAGGAATTCACACAAGGGAAATCCTCTCTGGTGGACACCCCTATGTGCTAGAGTTACCGAGCAAGGGTTACAAAAGGTCAGTGTCAATCCAAATAAGTTCTCACAGTGTAATTGAGGGTAACCCTCCCTGCACATATACTATTTCTTGTTTTGGTGCCTTCTCTGATTGGCCGGAGGCAGTCCGAGTCAGGAATGCTGAGTCCTTCTTCCACAGCAGTTGCAAAACGAGAAATGCCATGTCTGGAGGACACCAATGTAGAGATGAATGCAACTGTCCTTCTGCTTTGTTTGCTTAGGGTGCAATACGGTGAAGAACATTGTTTTGACAAATAAGCACTTGGAAAGTTTGCAATGTTCTCTGTATGTTGCAATGTGCATCTATTTGTAGTGTACTAGATGTTAGTTGGACAGCTTCAAATATTTTCTTTAAGAGTCTTGCCCTCTCTACGTAGACCTGATGGGTCCCACCCTGTGTGGAGATGGCTTTTATCAGTTAAAGGAACTGGTTGCTGTGTTCTTGGCAACTTACAATAATTTCAGAAGAAACAGTCACAGAAACAGCGACAAACTCAGACAAAAAGCATCAAATGCACAAGTGTTTACGCACAAAGACTTGTGATTAAACAACTTTATGCTGCTGATGGTTTCCATTTTTTATCAACTGCAGCTTTACTTTTTTGCCGGCAACTGCATGTAGCCATTCTAGACCAGGAGAGAACTCATTTTCCTTTTTTGGGTGGAACCTCTTGGCCTCTCCAGTTTTCCACGGCAACTTGATCTGTTGGGCATATGTTTGTGGTAGCATCAGACTCATTACAGGGGTAAGTATCCTTTAGTCTCTTCCCTTCTGCAGTGAATGCAGGATCAACGGCAGAATCTTATTTTTGTTTAGCAGAACTAATCTGAATGTTTCCTTCGATGAAGGAAAGATGGCAAGCAATTAGGGTTAGGTCTATGCTGTGCGATATAGAAAATTACTATCGTGATATTCGAGTATACGTTCTCACGCAGTTGCTTTTAGCTGCGGGCATTACACTACAGGCTTTTTTTCCACTCTTTCTTGTATCTCCTTCTCACAGAAAGTTAAAACAAGCACATCTTCTTACATATGTCACATACTGTCGCGTCATACGCCCTCGCGGAGCAAAGAGGTAGCAGCATGGGTAACATTAGCTGTGATGCCAGCGGAGTGGTGTGAGTGGCAATACGAGAGAAAGAAGTTGCGAATCTGGTAACAAATGAAGGAAGAATTCATTCCCAAGACAAACAGCACGGGCTCCATCGTCTGGTGGTGGTTTGGCTTCAAGTGGGAAGATGTCAAACACGTATGCGGCAAAAGCCTTGCTACAAAAAGTAGCACCTACTGCTAATTTTTACCATCATTTGAAAAGTAACCCGCGAGAGAATGAACAGTGCTTGAAACTCTGCATGTCAACATCTCCGTTCGGTGCCATACCCACAAAATGCCGAAGCAACCATTTCCGGATCAACACCATATGAAAAAATTAGTCAACAACAGGAGATAACGTCCGCAGGAACCTACCACATTGCGAAGGACATAAACCATTTGATTTCATATTATGCAGCTCATTTTTATTTGACAGTTATTGAAATATCTTGTGTGACATCATGCACAAAAGTGCACTTTATTTGTTTTAAACTATTGTAGTAGCGTTCTTTACAAAAAGTGCACTTTAATTTAGTGTTGTTCTGATATGTAATCTTAGTGACATCATGCACACAAGTGCACTAATAGCTTGTTTTAAAATGTCTCTGACAATCTTGCACTTTGTTTTGAAATGACATGAATGTTTGTGTCACTGCTTAATAACTGTTTAAAGGGGAACATTATCACCAAACCTATGCTAGCGTCAATATATACCTTGATGTTGCAGAAAAAAGACCATGTATTTTTTTAACCGATTTCCGAACTCGAAATGGGTGAATTTTGGCAGATTAAACGCCTTTCTGTTTTTCGGTCCTTTAGCGATGACGTCAGAACGTGACGTCACCGAGGTAACACACCAGCCATTTTCATTTTCACATTACAAACACCGGGTCTCAGCTCTGTTATTTTCCGTTTTTTCGACCATTTTTTGGAACCTTGGAGACATCATGCCTCGTCGGTGTGTTGTCGGAGGGTGTAACAACACTAACAGGGAGGGATTCAAGTTGCACCACTGGCAAGAAATCTGCCGCCAGACCCCCATTGAATGTACCAAAGTGTCTTCACATTTGACCGGCGATGCTAAGTCAGACATGGCACAGCGATGTATGGATAACCTGCAACGATTAAGTCAACAAAATCACAAAGGTGAGTTTTGTTGATGTTGTTGACTTATGTGCTAATCAGACATATTTGGTCACGGCATGACTGCCAGCTAATCAATGCTAACATGCTATGCTAATCGATGCTAACATGCTATTTACGCTAGCTGTATGTACATTTGAAACTAGATACCCACATTTAATGCGAAACAAACACTTACCAATCGATGGATTTAAGTTGCTCCAGTGTCACAAGATGCGAAAGTCCTGATCGTTTGGTCCGCACATTTTACCGGCGATGCTAATAAGGCAGCCATGCTATGGGCCACTTCATTAGGTACACCCACACTATGGCCGAATAGCGTCAATAGCTATTCGCTCAATAGCTTCAATTTCTTCTTCAATTTCGTTTTCGCTATCTGCCTGCATACTCCGACCATCTGTTTCAATACATGCGTAATCTGTTGAATCGTTTAAGCCGCTGAAATCCGAATCTGAATCCAAGCTAATGTCGCTATATCTTGCTGTGGTAACCGCCATGTTGTTTGTATTTGCAGCCCTGTATGACGTCACAGGGAAATGGATAGTGGTTTCGAAGATAGCGAAAATAAGGCACTTTAAAGCTTTATTTAGGGATATTCCGGGACCGGTAAAATTAAAAAAAAAAAAAAAAAAAATACAAGAAGCCACTGGGAACTGATTTTTATTTTTTTTAACCCTTTTGAAATTGTGATAATGTTCCCCTTTAATAAATGTAGTTTTGGTAAATTGACTTAATTGTGGTTTCCCTCTCTGCATGAAAGTTGAAAAGGACCAGTTATTACTGCAGTATGAAGAAGAATGTTTTAATGTAGACACATATAATCATCAAACTGCTGTGATTATATGCATCAGGTGTTAATTCAAGGCTAAGGGAAAACGTCAAGATATATATTGTGTATCGTGACATGGCTTAAAAATATCGAGATATTAAAAAAAGGCCATATCGCCCAGCCCTACGAGCAATTAAACCATTCATCCTTATAGGTAAGTTATCATGTTTGAAAATAACTTGATTTAAATTTTAGAACTTCACAACTGCGGCTGAACTTTCAGCGACTGTGGTGCTGTGGAACAGTGGCACCATTATTTCTGCCCAAAGTGGTAAGTAACATACAAGTGTTATATGGGAAATAATCTCTGGGAGGAAGTAAATGTTATTGTTATCCCCATTATTCATGGCTAGTGAACTGCTCTCCTCACATATTTCAGTTACCCACTGTTGGACTTCAATCAATCAACCAATGTTTACTTATATAGCCCTAAATCACTAGTGTCTCAAAGGGCTGCACAAACCACAACACAAACTTAAGTCTGAATCCAAACACATGCATCCACTTCTTCCTATTCTTCACCCTTTTGTGCTCTCAGGCTACTTCTTGCATCTATCTGATTAAAACACCAGACACCAGAAGTATCATTACCTTCGGCTTCACTTAACACTTAGTGATAACACTTAATAGTTACCGTACTTTCTGAACTATAAGCCGCACCAGCTAGATTTAGGGAAAAATACAGATTGCTCCATATATAAGCCGCACCCGACTATAAGCCGCAGGCGTTTTGATGTGTAATTACCGTAGTATATAGGGGTTCCTGCTACCACGGAGGGGATTGTCGGGACAGAGATGACAGTTTGGGAATGCAAAGCGTCCCATTTATTAACAATAAATCTTTCAATCATTCAATCAAACTTTCACATCTTTGACATGGCGAACAGCGTTCATGCAGAGTACAAATAATACAACGGTGCAAAGTAATACAAAGTGCTCGCCTGTAACACGGCAGTAAAAGTGCAGTCTTCAAGCTGCCGTCTCCAACGTCTCACCATTGATTTATTGATGTCAAGGGTACGTGCAGCAGCTCTATTTCCTTCTTTGACAGCCAGATTTATTGCCTTTAACTTAAAAGCAGCATCATATGCACTTCTCTGTTTGTTTTCCATATTGAGGGTGTTTGCATGAACACTGCCTTCGCGCAAACTGTCGCTCTCCTACTCTTTGTTTTGCTCTCGTTACCTGGCGCCAGATGTCTGCCTCGGTCTCGCGCATCCTCAGTAGTGCGCGCCCCTGGTTGCCGTAAGCCGCACCGTTGTATAAGCCGCAGGAACCAGAACGAGGGGAAAAAAGTAGCGGCTTATAGTCCGGAAATTACGATATTTTGCATGCTCCACAGATAGTGATTTAAGAAGCTTCACTTATGACCTTACAAAAAAATATTTAATCCTTTTTTTTTTTTTTTTTTGACAAAACAAGGTGGTGGTTTTGCATCTTATTTACCGAGTCAAACGTTAAAGCTTCATTGATAACTTTTCAGGTCAGGATAAGGAGAAAATACATTTACAAGAGCTCCTAGAACGGCCAGAGAAAAATCACTCAACTTCTTTTGGGACAGATGCACCTGCACGAATTAATTCGGTCAGCCATTGTGCAATAGCATTAACGTCATGTTTCTCTGACAACCTTTGCACCACTTGGAGACTGCTGTGCTGTGTCAGAACACCCTGATACACGACAATATAGCCGGATGAGCCATTTGGCCATGTTAGTTTTCTTACAACTGATCCACTTGCATCAAAACATAATGTCTGGTGAGTTTTCTTTATGAAGATCTTGTACACATGCATTTGTGTTTGACTCCAGTAGTGACAGGAAAACGTGTCCCGTCCAATGTCTCTGATGCTACCGCTGTGAGGTGAACTGTATTTTAATAACTGCAAGGAAAACCATTGGATTTCTGTCATTTAATTCCAAATCATCCCTTTCTTGTTTTGCTTTGTGCAGGGTGGCAAAATTGGGCTGAAGAGGTGGCTCTAGATCTCCTAAGTCCATAAGTTTTTGTGCCTGTGATGCCTTCCAGACATTTTTTTGCATCCTGCCCTCGAACAGTTCTGTGGCACACGCAAGTATCCAAACCAAAAAGGTTTTTAAAGGGGAACATTATCACAATTTCAAAAGGGTTAAAAACAATAAAAATCAGTTCCCAGTGGCTTGTTGTATTTTTTGAAGTTTTTTTCAAAATTTTACCGGTCCCCGAATATCCCTAAAAAAAAGCTTTAAAGTGCTTGATTTTCGCTATTTGCGATGCCACTATCCATTTCCCTGTGACGTCATACAGTGCTGCCAATGTAAACAAACAACGGCGAATATCACAGCAAGATATAGCGAAATTAGCTCGGATTCAGACTCGGATTTCAGCGACTTAAGCGATTCAACAGATCATGCATGTATTGAAACGGATGGTTGGAGTATGAAAGTATTGAAGAAGAAACTGAAGCTATTGAGCGAATAGTTATTGACACTATTCATAGCCATAGCATGGCCAAAAAGCTGCATTAGCATCGCCGGTAAAATGTGCGGACCAAACGATCAGGACTTTCGCATCTCGTGACACTGGAGCAACTTAAATCCTTTGATTGGTAAGTGTTTTTTTCGCATTAAATGTGGGTGGAAGGAAACGTAATATAGTTGCAAATGCATCTGCAGGTTATTCATACATCTCTGTACCATGTCTGCTTTAGCACCGCCGGTAAATAGCATGTTAGCATTGATTAGCATAGCATGTTAGCATCGATTAGCTGGAAGTCAACATCAACAAAACTCACCTTTGTGAATTTGTTGACTTTATAGTTGCAAATGCATCTGCAGGTTATCCATACATCTCTGTGCCATGTCTGCTTTAGCACCGCCGGTAAATAGCATGTTAGCGTCGATTAGCTGGCAGTCACGCCGCAACCAAATATGTCTGATTAGCACATAAGTCAACATCAACAAAACTCACCTTTGTGATTTCGTTGAATTTATCGTTGCAAATGCATCTGCAAGTTATCCATACATCTCTGTGCCATGTCTGTCATCGCCGGTAAAATTAGGAGACACTCTGGCACATTCAATGGGGGTCTGGCGGCAGACACTTTCGCATCTTCGGGCCAGTGGTGCAACCTGAATCCCTCCCTGTTAGTGTTGTTACACCCTCCGACAACACACCGACGAGGCATGATGTCTCCAAAGTTCCAAAATATAGTCGGAATAACGGAAAATAACAGAGCTCTGACCCGGTGTTTGTAATGTGTTGAAAATGGAAATGGCGGCTGTATTACCTCGGAGACGTCACGTTCTGACGTCATCGCAAAAAGAGCGATAAACAGAAAGGCGTTTACTTCGCAATCTAGTGTGCAGGGAGTCATCTGTGTTTTTGACGCAGCTTTGAACACCACTAGGCTATTAATTGTAGGCTCTCTGTCACATGTTAAATGGACAAGAACATGACACTCCTTTTACGTCAATGTAATTGGATTGGCTCTTTTAAAAACAAATGTATAGGGACTCTTCACCGCCTTCCAAATGTGCTCATTAACAACATGAGTGCAGGTGCCAGGTTTCAACATTTTATATTCCCCCTTTTTTTTTTTTTGATTGATTGATACTGTTTGTCTTTGTATTCAGCCTTTTCCTAAATTAATTTGATCCATTTACAAAAGGAACATCAAGCTAAAAAGCGTGAAGATTTTGTTTGTCAGAAGGAGAAGCTGAAGAATCTGTGTCATCAATAGTTGCAGGATCACTTGTTTGATGAATACAGGCTATTTCTGTCCAAATATGGTGTCTGTTTAATTCAAGAAAACTTTACAGGGCCTCTTTTGTTTTTGTTTTTTAACAGGGCCCTGTTTTTCTGCTCCATCTTTATATACTGCCATTTTGGAGTATAGCCTCTTATTGTGCAGAGAACTGAAAAGATGAATCCCTGTCAACTGCTGATTTTTTGGGCATCTTGTTTTAAGAAGAAATACATACAATGCATTTTACTACCAATTAAAGTGTGTGCTGGACCAAACATGGGGCCTTGATCAAATCATGAGAAAATTGATATAAGTATCTGTAGGGGTGTAACTGTACACAAAAATTTTGGTTCGGTACGTACCTTGGTTTAGAGGTCACGGTTCGGTTCATTTTCGTTACAGTAAGAAAACAACAAAATATAAATTTTTTGGTGATTTATTTACCAAATTTGTAAACAATGGCTTTATCCTTTTAACATTGGGAACACTATAATTATTCTGTCCATGTTAATCAACATTAAACTGCCTCAAGTTGTTGCTTTGATTAAATAAAATGACAAAACCTTTCTTCTACATATGAAAATTGCAACATTAAACAGTTTCAAGTCAACTCATCATGCTTAGTTTATTACAGCATTTGGGAAGCCTATAGTTGACTTTTATTATACGCACGCACGCACACACAGCAAAATGAGCTAACGTAACGCTAAAAGCTAATTAGCGTTCACCTCAAACCAGAACTGTGAGAGAGCTGAGCTGCAGTTTAAGTTTCTAGAAGGTCAACAGGCTCATAGTGATGTTTGGAACAGTTGTGACTCGGAAGTGTTTTTTTATAATTTGGGGAGTGTACGATGTCAGCTGCTCACCTGCTAAACACATATCTGCTCATCTCGACGCCGGAGAACTGACAACATGCGCTCTGAATACGCACTGCTGATTGGCTTTGTATGTAACCAATCAGATGGTTGTGTGGGCGGGACAATGCTGGGTGCTCACTGTTCAGAGGCAGCTACAGAGCAGCTTGTTAAGACTTTAGTTTACAAACTCGTTCGATACACCCTCGTACCGAACAGAAACCCCCGTACCGAAACGGTTCAATACAAATACACGTACCGTTACACCCCTAGGTATCTGCAAACCTTACAGTAAATGCAATGTAGTTGGTATGGATAACAATGGCGGATGCACACACATTTCCTGGACTTATGCATATCCTAAATACACATCAAAATGTACCAGAAGGTAAGAAAAGACGTTTTGCATAATTTTGCAAAACAAAATGCCAGAAAATGTCTGCTAATAGGTGCCATTTTGTGGTCCTTATACACACAGCATAATAAAACCCTTATATTGAATGACAGTACGTCTGACTACGTTGCCCGTAATGCTCTGAGAACCCATCAAGCGGTGCCGCTTCATAGCTTACCGACGTCGTACTAAAACATTTTGACATATTTTTAAGCACTGTGTGTAAGGTTTTATATTCACAATGGAACATTTAAAGTTTTGGTGTGGTTTACTGGTGTCATCTTGCAGTCTACGCGTATCTTTTGTGTGTGACTGTCATCTACTGGTCACACTTGCTACACCATGTACCAAATAAAATACCTTTGATGTTGGTAAGAACAACCAGAATTACTGCATACATAAGGTGCACCGGGTTACAGACCCACTGTCGATTTTTTTGAAAAATAAAGTAATTTAGGTGCACCTTATGGTCCGAAAAAAACGGCAGTTTAAAATGACACTGCATCTTACTCTTGGCAACATTCTAATTTGTGTAATATTGTCCTTTTCAGACAATATATAAATTACACTTTTTATGGAATAATTCTCAAATAATTCAATTAAGAACTACCCTTGGGATGCAATACTTCTGCTTGAATAAAATAATTTTGTTAACAAAAATGTACAATTATACATTGCATGCAAATAAACGATCTCCAACATTGAGATGAATAAAGTGCAATATTTTGACTTGAATAGCATTGTGTATATGAAAAGGTAGTAATATACAATGTATTAAAAAAATGTTTTAAATAAAATACTGAGAGGTTTATAGTTTGTTTCAGTAAGTCGAACGCAGCCTTTTTCATTTAACTGAACAATGGGAGGGACACATTAACAGCCAACTAGTTAACAGTATTCACTGAGCAATGGGAGGGACATGCTAAGAGTCAATCAAGTGCAGGGTTTCCCGCAGCGCTTTGTTGTTAATGCGGCCGACTTAACATCTCGACATGTGCTTTGTTGTTAATGCGGCCGCCTTAACAACAAAAAGCCACCGCCTGGACTTAAAGTCTTAACAAACTGCTCCACTTAGTTCTGCCTCTGCCTTGTCAGTATGTCTATTCAGCATCCAGCATTTTCCCACCCACAGAACCATCTGATTGGTTACACGCAGAGCAGTAACAGCCAATCAGCAGTGCGTATTCAGAGCGCATGTAGCAGCCAATCAGCAGTGCGTATTCAGAGCGCATGAAGTCAGTGCTCACGGCACAGGGAGAGAGGTGAGACGGGGGAGTGAGCAGAAAGGTGTTTAGCAGGTGAGCATAATGCAGCACTCTCCCCAAATTATAATAAACACTTCCAAGTCAATTACTTGCAACATCACTATGAGCCCTTTGACGTTCTAGAAAAATAAGCGGCAGCTCAGCTCGCTCGCAGTCCTTAAGGTGAAGGCTAATTACCTTTAAGCATAACATTAGCTCACTGTGCGGTGTGTGTGCGCCCGTGTTACGGACACCAAAGCATGTCTGTCTAAAAGAAAGACAAGCATTATTGACCTATAGTTAACAACTAAGTTATTTCACTTTACCTTTTTCTGTGTTGATTGAGCTGTGTTGATGCAGCAAAAAATTACGTTATGTTAAATGAAGAGTTTCTGACTCTGATAGTTGATATAATAATGTAACTGCATTATAAAGCCTACATGAACTCCATGGTGTTCAGGGATGAATGGTCTCTCCTATAGCTGTTGTACTATTTTTTCAGCTATAGTAACATTAATCCTTAGTAATGTAGCACCCTAGTTTTGAATGGCAGGGTCCCGGCTATCACATGTTGATAAAAATATAACATTTACATAATACAAATCAACTACAGACTTCCCAAATGCTGTGATAAATTAAGCATGGTGAGTTGAGTGGTAGAAAATGGATGGATTGATGGAGTTGAGCATATGTCAGCATGTGGCCACACTTTTAACTCTTTTTTTTTTCAAACGCTTATTGAAAACACTTACTTACAGTAAGTCATTAATTTGACTTTGTAAGTCATTATTTTAGTATCTCAGGTAACTAAGACTGTTTTTTTTTTTTTACTTTACGGAAAAATTAGAGGTATATATCGTATATCGCCATTCAGCAAACGGAGCAGAAACATAACCAAAAGTTGTAGGCTTCTTCACGCGACGAAGCCGGCCTACGTCACCACAGCCTGTAGTCTATTGTCCCCCCAGGCTGTGGTGGCAGCGACGAGGTGGAGACGTGATGGTGATGGCGACAGGCTGAGTTACACCAATCCTTACACCCACCCACCCCATTCCCCTGTTCCCTCCCCATGGAGAGTCACCACCTTAACTAACAAATTTTCTGAGGGAAACACTGAAGTGACGGTATCAACTACACCAAGTGCGGTTGCACCTTCTTTCTGTCTCTGTGGATTCTCCGCATGGAGTGAGAAGAAAAGCTGTGGTATACATATAAAGATATTCATTTTTGAGCGAGATTCACTGAAATTGAACCTAATGACAATTCTACTATAAACATTCAGTGTCACTTTTATCAACCCAGTTAGTCAAGATGGGTATTAACAACACATAAAATAAATTGTTTAAGTAGCACAGAATTACATAACAATATCCATCCATTTTCTACCGCTTATTCCCTCGGGGTCGCGGGGGGCGCTGGCGCCTACCTCAGCTACAATCGGGCGGAAGGTGGGGTACACCCTGGACAAGTCGCCACCTCATCGCAGGGCCAACACAGATAGACAGACAACATTCACACTCACATTAACACACTAGGGACAATTTAGTGTTGCCAATCAACCTATCCCCAGGTGCATGTCCAAAGACATGCACCTGGGGATAGTAAGTTCCAAATAGTAAGTTCCAAATAGAAATGGAAGGTGGTTCAAAAGTCTTGGAAAGGCTCGCGTCGGGAAAGTAAAAGGATCGCAATCGGTATCGACAATCAACATATCGCTACCAGTGTCAGTATCAAAGGGCTTCACGGTGGCAGAGGGGTTAGTGCGTCTGCCTAACAATACGAAGGTCCTGCAGTCCTCGGGATCTTTCTGTGTGGAGTTTGCATGTTCTCCCCATGAATGCGTGGGTTCCCTCCGGGTACTCCGGCTTCCTCCCACTTCCAAAGACATACATAACAATATAAAAAACGTAAATCGTGATAGAGTTGTCAGCCATATCGCCCAGCCCTAAGTTGAAACACAACATTGAGAAGGAAAAGCAGCTTTAGTGACAGACTTTTTATGTGTCTGCAGAGACTCAACTCCTCTGATATAACATATACTAAAAAGCTCTGCTGACAGACAGGTATTGTTAAAATAATTTTTGAGTTTGTGGATAAAAAACATTTTGTCCCTGAAATAATCATTAAACCTGTTTTATGTGTTGGTACACATTAGTTCACAGCACCTCAAATTCAAACTGATTTAATGTACATTCATTAAATATAAGCTACAATATTTGAGTTTTAAATAAACTCCACAATGTGGGTCCCCGCTTGCAGTTATCCAAAGCACTGGTGAGAAACACGGATGTATACAAGTAATCAAAGAATGCAAATAATAATTTACTATTTGAAAGTTGTTTAGTAAACATTAACTTGAAAAAAAAGTCTGATAATAATCAGTAGACCAATACCAATACTTTCTTTACTGATGAATGTTTGTGATGACAATCAAAATAATGAAATAACTGAGAGGAAAAATGTTTTTCTCTTTACCAGAATGTACCGAAAAAGAAATGAAACTCTGGCCCCCCTAGCGTGGGTTTCCTGTAAGGTTGCACATCTAGTAAACGCAATCTTCAATAGGAACTGATACCGGTATCATAAAAAAACATGCAAAGTGCTTAAGGTTGCCTAAGCCAGTAGTTCTTAAATGGGGGTACTTGAAGGTATGCCAAGGGGTATGTGAGATTTAAAAAAAAAAAATTCTAAATCAGCAACAATTCACAAATCCTTTATAAATATAGTTATTGAGTAATACTTAAACAAAATTTGAATGTAAGTTCATAAACTGTGAAAAAAAAATACAACAATGCAATATTCAGTGTTGACAGCCAGATTTTTTTGTGGACATATTCCATAAATATTGATGTTTAAGATTTCTTTTTTTGTGAAGAAATGTTTAGAATTAAGTCCATGAATCCAGATGGTTTTCCATTACAATCCCAGAAGAGGGCCCTTTAAGTTGATGATTACTTCTGTGTAGAAATTCTTTATTTATAATTGAATAACTTGTTTATTTTTCAACAAGTTTTTAGTTATTTTTATATCTTTTTTTCCCAAATAGTTAAAAAAAGACCACTACATATGAGCAATATTTTGCACTGTTATACAATTTGATAAATCAGAAAATGATTACAGTGCTGTATTTTACTTCTTTATCTCTTTTTTTCAACCAAAAATTCTTTGCTCTGATTAGGGGGTACTTAAATTACAAAAATGTTCACAGGGGGTACATCACTGAAAAAAGGTTGAGAACCACTGGCCTAAGCGTTTAACAGCTAGATAGCCAGTGTTGTGAGTACTCAGATGATTTGTGTTTCAAGTAGTAAAGTCATGTGTTTTTTGTCCTTATAACATAATTAGTCATCCGTTACTATGTCAAAGCAATTTTTGTTCATTACGTTAGATTTATAGCCGCACACACTCGCTCACTGTAGTGAATTGTTGGGACTTATGCAGATCCCAAATACACAACAATACCAGAAGGTAAGAAAGTTGGTTTGAAATAATATTGCGAAACAAAACGGCTGATAATATGTTTCCTAATAGGTGCAAATTTGGGGTCCTGATACACACACCATAGTAATACCCATACGTAATGCTCCGACAATCCATCAAGCGTTGCGGCTTCGTAGTTGACGAAAGCCGTACAAAAACAAATATGACAGAGCTTTTTTAGCGCCATGTTTAATGTTTTGTATTCGCAACAAAACATCAAAGTTTTGGTTTTAATTGGTGCGTGTTAGAGTCATTTATTGAACAGGCTTCGACCTGCAGTCCGCGTATATCTCTTATGTGTGACTGCTAACTATAGGTTACACTTACCCCATGTACCAAACACAATTGCTTTACTGTCAGCACAACCAGTAATAATTCTTACACAAAGCGCACCGTGTTTTAAAGTGCATTGTAAGGCTGGACGATTATGGCAAAAATAATAATCACCATTATCTGGATTTATATTTTAAACATGATTAATTACACAAGTATTCATTAATTTCCAAACATGAGTATGTATTGTACCACCAAAACTCAATTTTAAATATAGTTTTGAAAATCTTTGACATATATTATTAGTAACAAATAAACCACTACAAGTAAAATAATAACAATAGCATTACCAATACATTCAAATAACAATGGCAATGAAAAACAATAAAATAAGTTTAACTTTTTAATTGTTTTTAATTCACTTTTTTATGTATTTTACTACCATCGAGTGTGTGCTTGATGTGTAAAATAAAATGCAATAAAATGTCTGTTAATTAAATGCAAAACAACCTTACATTTTTTTGGTACAATACATCTTTGGATAATTTTGACCAGTATTTTAGGTCAAAGCATAATCATTGTGTAAATGTATTAAAACTTGCTCAACGTACATTATGCTTGTGTTAGGTACTTTTATTTTGTTAACGCAGTCAGACCGGATGTGGCGCATCGCGCTGTGATTGTGAAGCGGGAAGTGCGCTGTGCTGTTTTCCTCATGTTGGTTGACAAGAAGAGACGCGACTCACATGAGGCTGTAAAAAAAAGAGGGAACCCCTGAAGTTGCAACAACGTTTTGTAAATTGATGTTACTTCGAGGATGTCGTTCACAACAACACAAGCAGATCAAATGGATTGTGGATGTACGGATTGTTCTCGCTAGCTTTAACCTCGTAGTTTAGTCACTGTTTCGAGTGGTTATCTCGACATTGTGTGGAACAGCGTGGTATCGGACACATTATTTTCCCAAACAAATGTTTCTTCTCCTCACAACATTTCACTTACATTTATGTCAGTTTCCCTGATATTGTCCGTTTTTGGCCAATTATGTGACTCAGATTTGTCAACACGTGAGTTTATTGATTATTGATGGGGCATACTAGCGCTGTGACAAAATAAGGTGACATCCCAAACTTCTAGTAGACGCGCTCTTATTTCCCCCCACTCATTCGCTTCTCATATGTTTTACAATCAGTGACGTCATAAGCGCCAGATTTTGCATGCACGTGACGTGGCCCATTAATCGTTTTTTTGTTGACTATTATGATTATTACTATATTGACCTGCTCAGTGTCCTTCTGGTTAGAGTGTCTTCCCTGATATTGGTAGGTCATCAGTTCAAACCCCTGCCGAGTCATATTAAAGACTATGAAAATGTCCCTGCTTGGCACTCAGCATCAAGGGTTGGAATTGGGGGTTACATAACCAAAATGATTCCTGAGCGCAGCCACCGCTGCTGCTCACTGCTCCCCTCACCTCCCAAGGGATGGAACAAGGCGATGACTGGTCAAATGCAGAGGGTAATTTCACCACACCAAGTTTGTTTTACTATCAGTGGAACTTTAACTTTTAAATTTAATCATCATGTTTTCTAATCGTGAGAAGCCATAATCGAAATCAACATTTTAATGATTTTCCAGACCTAATTCATTGTCATTTTTTGAGAAAATTAAAGGATTTCAAGTGCATCTTATAGTCCAAAAAAAAGGTTTACCTTTTTTTCTAAAAATGGTGCAGCCCTAATTGTCCACCAAATGTATATCATATATTTTCTCTATCACTAAACTCTACCTTTAAAGGCCTACTAAAACCCACTACTACCCACCACGCAGTCTGATAGTTTATATATCAATGATGAAATATTAACATTGCAACACATGCCAATACGGCCTTTTTAGTTCACTAAATTACAATTTTTAATTTCCCGGGAGTTTCGTCTTGAAAACGTCGTGTAATGACGTGTACGCAAGACGTCACGGGTATTTAGGAAGTATGAGCGCTACGCACACACACAGCTAAATGTCGTCTGCTTTAACGGCATAATTACACAGTATTTTGGAGAACTGTGTTGCTGAATCTTTTGCAATTTGTTCAATTAATATTGGAGAAGTCAAAGAAGAAACACGGAGTTGGCAAACTTTAGCCTTTAGCCACACAAACACACGTTGATTCCTTGTTTAAAATTCCCGGAGTTAAAACTTTCCTATGGATCACAGCGGACATGGATCCAGACCAATTGTCAACCAGCAGGTTTCGGTGAGAAAATTGAGCTTGCGCCTCCCGTACAGCTGCCGTCGACTTCCCCGAGACACTGCGTGTCAACACCCGGCCGTGGACGTACACTTCCGACTATCAGGTACTGTTAAACTCACTAAAACACTAGCAACAAAATAGAAAGATAAGGGATTTCCCAGAATGATCCTAGTAAATGTCTCTAAAACACGAATCTTTCATCCTCGCTCAAATTAATGGGGAAATTGTCGTTTTCTCGGTCCGAATAGCACTTTTTGTTGGAGGCTCCCATTAAAAACAATGTGAATATGTGAGGAGCCCCCACACGTGTGACGTCATTGTCTGCGACTTCCGGTAGAAGCAGGGCTTTTCTCCAGTTACGAACTTTATCGTGGATGTTCTCTACTAAATCCTTTCAGCAAAAATATGGCAATATCGTGAAATGATCAAGTATGACACATAGAATAGACCTGCTATCCCCGTTTGAATAAGAAAATCTCATTTCAGTAGGCCTTTAAGCTCACTTAAATGTAAAGTAGAAAATCAATGTAAAAGTAATTCTTTAGTACACTTTAACAGAAATCGATCTGGAAAGATCGACTTCAGAGGTTGGCGAGCTATGAACAGGAAGTTAACGAGCAGATTAGTAAGAGCAGAGAGAACCTCTACACAGCAACTAAATGCCCACGTCCAAAAACTCAAAATGAGGTCTTATGTTACCGTTGTGTCAAAAGCCAAAATGAGGCGCAACTTTCATTTTTTTTAGAAAAGGTTCTATTGAAATTCATATGACAAATAGAATAGCACAATATATCTGGTTATCACTGCAACAGATGTTGCAATATGGATTTTAGGCTGTCCATCGTTGGCTAAAACTACAAACCCCGTTTTCATATGAGTTGGGAAATTGTGTTCCATGTAAATATAAACAGAATACAATGATTTGCAAATAATTTTCAACCCATATTCAGTTGAATATGCTACAAAGACAACATATTTGATGTTCAAACTGATAAACATTTTTTTTTGGTTCAAATAACCATTAACTTAAGAATTTGATGCCAGCAACACGTGACAAAGAAGTTGGAAAGGTGGCAATAAATACTGATAAACAAACACTTATTTGGACCATCCCACAGGTGTGCAGACTAATTGGGAACAGGTGGGTGCCATGATTGGGTCTAAAAACAGCTTCCCAAAAAATGCTCAGTCTTTCACAAGAAAGGATCGGGCGAGGTACGCCCCTTTGTCCAAAACTGTGTGAGCAAATAGTCAAACAGTTTAAGAACAACGTTTCTCAAAGTGCAATTGCAAGAAATTTAGGGATTTCAACATCTCCGGTCCATAATGTCATCAAAAGGTTCAGAGAATTTGGAGAAATCACTGCACGTAAGAAGCATGGACGGAAACCAACATTATACAACCACGACCTTCGATCGCTCAGACGGTACTGTATCAAAAACCGACATCAATCTCTACATGGGCTCAGGAACACTTCAGAAACCCACTGTCACTAAATAAAGTCTGTCGCTACATCTGTAAGTGCAAGTTAAAGCTCTAATATGCAAAGCAAAAGCTATTTATCAACAACATCCAGAAACACCGCCAGCTTCTCTGGGCCCGAGATCATCTAAGATGGACTGATGCAAAGTGGAAAAGTGTTCTGTGGTCTGACGAGTCCACATTTCAAATGGTTTTTGGAAATATTCGTCATCAAAGCATCTGTGATGGTATGGGGGGTGCATTATAGTGCCCAAGGCATGGGTAACTTACACATCTGTGAAGGCACCATTAATGCTGAAAGGCACATACAGGTTTTGGAACAACATTTGCTGCCATCTAAGCGCCGTCTTTTTCATTGACGCCCCTGCTTATTTCAGCAGGACAATGCCAAGCCACATTCAGCACGTGTTACAACAGCGTGGCTTCGCAAAAAAAGTTTCCTGGCCCGCCTGCAGTCCAGACCTGTCTCACATTGAAAATGTGTGGCACATTATGAAGCGTAAAATATAACAGCGGAGACCCCGGACTGTTGAACGACTGAAGCTCTACATAAAACAAGAATAGGAAAGAATTTCACTTTCAAAGCTTCAACAATTAGTTTCCTTAGTTCCCAAACATTTATTAAATGTCGTTAAAAGAAAATGTGATGTAACACAGTGGTGAACACGTCCTTTCTCAACTACTTTGGCACGTGTTGCAGCCATGAAATTCTAATTTAATTATTGTTTGCAAAAAAAAAGAAAGTTTATGATTTGAACATCAAATATCTTGTCTTTGTAGTACATTCATTAGAATATGGGTTAAAAGGATTTGCAAATCATTGTATTCTGTTTTTATTTACATCTAACACAATTTCCCAACCCATATGGAAACAGGGTTTGTAGTTAAAACTATACATTTTATAAGCAGTAAAATATGAATGAAAAATACCAAAGCAACTGAAAACAACAGGTAGTTGAGCCTGGGGCTGGGCGATATATCGATATACGCGATATATCGCAGGTTTGTTTCTGTGCAATATAGAAAATGACTATATCGTAATATTCGAGTAGACGTTCTCACACAGTTGTTTTTAGCTGCGGGCATTACACTACAGGCTCTCCTCGCTCTTTCCTGTGTCCCCTTCTCACAGACAAGCAGGCGCACATTCTTACATAAGTCACATATTGTCATGTCATAGGTCACATACGTATACGCCCTCTCCCTGCAGAGAGGTAGCGGCGTGGCTAACGTTAGATGTGATGCTAGCGGGTTGTTGCCAGAGAAAGATGGTGCGAATCTCGTAACAAATGAAGGAAGAATTAATTCCCAAGAAAAACAGCACGGGGTCCATCGTCTGGCGGTGGTTCGGCTTCAAGCGAGATTATGTCGAATAGCACAACTTTAATTTGTCATGTGTGGGGCACAAGCGTTGCTATCAAAAGAAGCAATACTGCTAATACGTAGCACCATTTGAAAAGTCACCTGCTAATAACTTTAAGAAATACAGTTTTGGTAAATTGACTTGTGATTTCCTTCTCTGTATGAAAGTTTAAAAGTGGTATATATTAGTGCAGTATGAACAAGAATGTTTAAAGGGGAACATTATCACCAGACCTATGTAAGCGTCAATATATACCTTGATGGTGCAGAAAAAGACCATGTATTTTTTTAATCCGATTTCCGAACTCTAAATGGGTGAATTTTGGCGAATTAAACGCCTTTCTGTTCATCGCTCTTTTTGCGATGACGTCAGAACGTGACGTCGCCGAGGTAATACAGCCGCCATTTTCATTTTCAACACATTACAAACACCGGGTCTAAGCTCTGTTATTTTCCGTTTTTCGACAATTTTTTGGAACTTTGGAGACATCATGCCTCGTCGGTGTGTTGTCGGAGGGTGTAACAACACTAACAGGGAGGGATTCAAGTTGCACCACTGGCCCCAAGATGCGAAAGTGTCTGCCGCCAGACCCCCATTGAATGTACCAGAGTGTCTCCACATTTTACCGGCGATGACAGACATGGCAAAGAGATGTATGGATAACCTGCAGATGTATTTGCAACGATAAATTCAACAAAATCACAAAGGTGAGTTTTGTTGATGTTGACTTATGTGCTAATCAGACATATTTGGTTGCGGCGTGACTGCCAGCTAACCGATGCTAACATGCTACACTAATCAACGCTAACATGCTTTTTACCGGCGGTGCTAAAGCAGACATGGCACAGAGATGTATGGATAACCTGCAGATGCATTTGCAACTATAAAGTCAACTAAATCACAAAGGTGAGTTTTGTTGATGTTGACTGCCAGTTAATCGATGCTAACATGCTACGCTAATTGACACTAACATGCTATTTACCGGCAGTGCTGAAGCAGACATGGCACAGAGATGTATGGATAACCTTCAGATGCATTTGCAACTATAAAGTCAACTAAATCACAAAGGTGAGTTTTGTTGATGTTGACTGCCAGTTAATCGATGCTAACATGCTACGCTAATCGATGTTAACATGCTACGCTAATCGACACTAACATGCTATTTACCGGCGGTGCTAAAGCAGACATGGCACAGAGATGTATGGATAACCTGCAGATGCATTTGCAACTATAAAGTCAACTAAATCACAAAGGTGAGTTTTGTTGATGTTGACTGCCAGTTAATCGATGCTAACATGCTACGCTAATCGATGCTAACATGCTATCTACCGGCGGTGCTAAAGCAGACATGGCACAAAGATTTATGGATAACCTGCAGATGCATTTGCAACTATATTACGTTTCCTTCCACCCACATTTAAGGCGAAAAAAACACTTACCAATTGAAGGATTTATGTTGCTCCAGTGTCACAAGATGCGAAAGTCCTGATCGCTTGGTCCGCAAATTTTACCGGCGATGCTAACGCAGCTATTCGGCCATGCTATGGCTATGAATAGCGTCAATAGCTATTCGCTCAATAGCTTCAGTTTCTTCTTCAATACTTTCATACTCCAACCATCTGTTTCAATACATGTGTAATCTGTTGAATCGCTTAAGTCGCTGAAATCCGAGTCTGAATCCGAGCTAATGTCACCATATCTTGCTGGGGTATTCGCCGTTGTTTGTTTACATTGGCAGCACTGTATGACGTCACAGGGAAATGGATAGTCGCATCGCGAATAGCGAAAATCAAGCACTTTAAAGCTTTTTTTAGGGATATTCGGGGACCGGTAAAATTTTGAAAAAAACTTCAAAAAATACAACAGGCCACTGGGAACTGATTTTTATTGTTTTTAACCCTTTTGAAATTGTGATAATGTTCCCCTTTAATGTAGACACACAAAATCACCATACTGCTGTGATTATATGTATCCAGTGTTCATTCAAGGCTAAAGGAAAATACAGAGAAATCTATCGTAGATCGCGATATGGCCTAAAAATATTGCTGTATTAAAAAAAGGCAATATCGCCCAGCCCTAGTTCAGCCATTTAATAAATGAATTGCCAATAGCTTTTTCTGTGGTTACTATTTTCGGACAGACTACAAATGTGACCATCATCAACCCCACTGGCTGCAACCCACCTGTGTGCACGCATGACAGCTGCAGCCAACCTTTCCTTCTATGCAAATGTCAAGTTTCCACTGGAAACAATAGAGATGGTGGCAGATCACATGTCAATGAATATACAGTAGGTGGTTCCGCTCATGTTATGTATGGTCTATTATAGTATGTGTCGTCAGTAGGCCTGAGCAGACAGTCAATAAGTCTATAATCGAACAAAAAAATACAAAATGTAGTTGATTACTTTGCTGGCATCGATAAATTGCTATGTCCGTGTACGTTTGTTTTCTTTGTCTCTGGCTTCAAACAGGGAGAAAGAGGTCTCACTCTGTGCATTATTGCTCTCAACACCTGAACGCGTTTATTTAACAATGAACTTAACTAAATGCATGCATCCATTTTCTACCGCTTATTCCCTTTGGGGTGAGTCCTCTTTTTAGTCATCCACCATCTTTGCCACGGTGGGCAGAGAGTGGGGCGGCGAGCTTACGCACACAGAATTCACGGATATTGCTTTCCTACTCATGACTCACTCATGAAAAGTTCCGCAAAGTAACAAAAATGCAGAGGAAAAAACATTGTAACAAAGCCAAATTTCCCATTGTAGTAATATCGCAGCTTCAATATGAGTAGATCAACACGGGCAAACGACCGAACGAGCGAGAATGTCTTGATGGGAGCAAAAAAACACTCAACCTTGTTTTTCCAAATGGGAAAAAATACATTTTAAGATGTTCAATATCTATTTAAGTTTACAGAGAGTTATTAAATACTTTTTTTTTCCAGATAAAGTATTTTGCCCTCCAATTACAATACAATGGTGAACAATAATAAAGTAATGAGAAGTAAAGGTTCATATAATTTTTAGAGCTGTGAAACAATGATTTTTTTTTTTTTTTTAATCAAATTATTCACATTTTAGAATGTGGACAAATCACGAATAATCACATTGCTTTCATAATTAAAATTTGCTAAAGAAAAGACTCCAATAGTTGTACACAAATGCACAACAACATCCAGGGTGTCTAGCTCTTTTATTGAGGGCCACATCAGACTTATGAGGACCCTCAGAGGGTCATCTGTAACAGTGAATAATATATGAACATAAATGTATGGATTTGCTTCAAGTTATTAATATACAATTGCCTACGCATGCATATTATGTTTTCTTATGTACACTGTGAAAATAAAATTGTAATGTCTGCTGGCAGCCCAGTCGCCAGATGACTACCATAATATTCACAGTGCTTTTTACAGCATTTACCGCAAATGGAAGTACAATTTTCTGGGGTAAAATTTTGGCAGTCAGCTGCCAGTTTTTAACTGCACAATCTTGTAATTTTAACAGTGTAAATGTAGTTAGATAACTTGATTTCAAATTACAATGCAAGCAGCAATTTGCGTATTTATTTTAATTTTAACACAAAAAAGTTTGGCATGTATGATAATATAACATTTACATTATTAAATACTTATAAAGTTTAAAAGATATGCAATTGTATGCAGTACATGTATTTTTTCCTGTCAAGTACTTTATTGATACATATTATATCCAAGCCACATAAAATGAGGTGACGGGTGATATCAGCCTCCCAGGCCATTAGTTTGACAGATGAGGTGTAAATAAAGCTATAATTTTTTGCAATTAGTCACATGAGTTAACTTATTAAATGTGACAGCCCTGATCATTTTAAAAGGTTACTTGCATTATTATTACAAATGATTGAATTAGTGCTTAATTTGTTCACAATATAATGCTGAAAATAATATAGTTTATTGCCAATCATTTGTGGGACAGAGTTGTAACAATTGATTAATATATCGATAGATCGAATTATACTACAGGGTTTCCCACACATTCATTTGTGGCGGCCCGCCACGAAAGAATTACGGCCGTCACAAATTTAAAAAAAAATTAAAAATTAAAAAAAATTTGGGGGGGGGGGCTTTTGACTTGCTTGACCGCTCATAAAAGCAATTGGACTCTGTCTGTGAATGAAGCTTGTAGTTACAGATTATATAAATATGTAAATATTATATAAATATGTATATAAATATGTACATAAATTGTTGTAATTATATTCGAACTCCGCGATCTTCTTGGTCATCGCCGCCGCCGCCCTAACCCAATCCCCGACCACACCCCCACAATTAGATGCCTGACCTGTGGGAAACACTGTACTATATAGGGAATTAGAGTTGGGCGATAAATCAAATATACTCGATGTATTGCAGGTTTGTCTCTGTGCGATATAGAAAATGACTATCGTGATATTAGAGTATAATTTCTCCCGCAGTTGCTTTTGGCTGCGGGCATTACACTACAGGCTTTTTTTCACGGTGGTTTGGCTTCAAGCGGGAAGATGTCGAACAAGTATGCGGCAAAAGTGTTGTTACAAAAAGCAGCACCTACTGCTAATTTGTAGTATTATTTGAAAATGTCACCCGGTAGAGAATGAAGAGTGCTTGAAACTCCGCATGTAAACATCTACGTTTGGTGCCATTCCCACTAGAGATGCGCGGATAGGCAATTATATCATCCTCAACAGCATCACCAAAGTCGTCATCCACCCGCCGTCCACCCGAACAAACACTTTATCAGAACCACAGCCGCCCGCTGAAATACATCAGAGGTCAGCCACCTTTACCACTCACAGAGCTATTGAAACCCGTTTCACAGAGTAATGAAGACAATTGGAGCCGCTAGCGTTCTCGCGATTATCCAATTTTCGTTCATCCTGATGACAAGAATATGGGCGTGCTGTGAAGCCATTGCCTTTGACACCTTCAACAACATGTACAATCCGATTGTTACTCCGGCAACATGTTGTGTGCAGCTTCCGTAATCACACGTACAAGAGTGAAAGGCATAATGGGTGATACAGAGTACACTTATGGTTGTGATATAAACAACTTTAACACTTACTAATATGCGCCACGCTGTGAAGCCACACCAAACAAGATTGACAAACACATTTCGAGACAACATCCTCACAGTAACACAACATAAACGCAACACAACAAATACCCAGAATCCTTTGTATCTGTGACACATCCTGAATATATTTTACACCCCCGCACCCCCAACCCAAATATTTCCGGATGATTCAACCGCCACCCGCCCGAATCTAATTAAAATCAATTTTTTCGTCATGTCACCCGCCCGACCAGCGGTTTATCCGCGGACGAGACCGCAAACCGTGCATCTCTAATACCCACAAAATGCCGAAGCAACCATTTCCAGATCAACACCGTCTGAAAAAAAATAGTCAACAACAGAAGGAGATAACGTCCGCAGGAACCTACCACATAGCAAAGGACATACACTATTTGATTTCCTATTATGCAGCTCATTTTTATTTGACAGTTATTGAAATATCTTGTATGACATCATGCACAAATGTGCACTTTATTTTTTTCAAACTATTGTAGTTGCATTCTGTACAAAAAGTGCACTTTATTTTAGTGTGGTTTTGATATGTCATCTTAGTGACATCATGCACAAAAGTGCATTAATAGCTTGTTTTAAAATGTCTCTGACAATCTTGTAATTTCTGTTTTGAAATGACGTGACTTGAGCAGTAGCACAAACATTGTTTAATGAATAGAGTTTTGGTAAATGAACTTAATTGTGTTTTTTTTCTCTGCATGAAAGTTTAAAATGAGCACATATTAATGCAGTATGAACAAGAATGTTTTAATGTAGACACATAGAATCATCGTACTGCTGTGACTTTATGTGTCAAGGGTTCATTCAAGGCTATAAGGCAAAATATTGAGATATATATCGTGTATCGTAACATGGCTTAGAAATAGAAATATTAATAAAAGGCCATATCGCCCAGCCCTATAGGGAATTGATCTATTTAATCAATACAGAAAAAAGGAAAACATTGGACTTGTTAAGAACGGCAAACTTTGTGTGAATTTTTGAATTTAAAAAATTAGGTAAGTTAAATGTCAAGTCTATTTGCCAGTCTGTGACATCCTCAAAACAAAAATGGTGGATAGCTACGGTGCTCGAGAAAGGTCATAACGAACGCAAACACCAAAAGACAACATCAATAATTGGTCAAGTCGCCACATCACCACGGGGCCCACACAGATAAACAACATTCACACTCACTTTCACACACTAGGACCAATTTAGTGTTGCCAATCAACCTATCCCCAGGGGCGTGTCTTTGGAGGTGGGAGGAAGCCGGAGTACCCGGAGGGAACCCACGCAGTCACGGGGAGAACATGTAAATTCCACACAGAAAGAACCTCAGCCTGGGAATCGAACCCAGGACCTTCTTATTGAGAGGCATTCTGCCCAAGTGCAGCTGGGATAGGCTCCAGCCCCATCGTGACCCCGAAAGGGACAAGCAACACAACAACTTTCAGTTACAGCACGATTAAAACCACAAGAAATACAAACGCCGCAACATGATCATTTAAAGCCGCAACAACCACACCAGAAGGGACAGCAGAACAAGTTACGATGAGGCACCGACTTACGGAACACAAGGAGAATTTATTTCATGAGGAATAAATAAATAGAAGAGACGAATGAAGGAGGCTATGGAAATTGGGAAGTGAGGGGCAATCACCATCAACAGGGATGATTCCGCACACCTGGGACACTGTCTGTCATTGATGGCAGAGCGGAGAACAGATACTGTATGGCCGGGTCGGGCAACTTTATTTAGCAGGTAAATCTACTTTTAACATATTGGTTATTGTACTTTTATTGAAAATGGCTTAAATGTTGAAAATGTGAGCAGAAAATGTTTCCCCTCGTTAATTCAACGTAAAGATTTGGTTGCACTTTATTCAAATACAATGTGAATGCGCGTTGGCCATTCATTTTTGTTTACATCCATAAATCATTTATACATAACTATTTTACACAAAATAACAGGAATATAGAAAACTTCCCCTGCAGTGTCCAGTATCAACTATTTATTTCAGTCACACTGAGCTGTTTTTTTGCTAAAAAGTTGATGTATCCATTTCGACTCGGACAATCCTTTCAAATTGTATCGTTCTAAAAAAAAAAATTATATCGGCCCTGAATCGTATCAGCAACCACAAATATCAAATGAAATTGTTGTTAAAGGGGAACATTATCACAATTTCAAAAGGGTTAAAAACAATAATCAGTTCCCAGTGGCTTGTTTTATTTTTCTAAGTTTTTTTCAAAATTTTACACCTCCCGGAATATCCCTAAAAAAAGCTTTAAAGTACTTGATTTTCGCTATTTGCGATGAGACTGTCCATTTCCCTGTGACATCATACAGGGCTGCCAATACAAACAACATGGCGGTTACCACAGCAAGATATAGCGACATTAGCTCGGATTCAGACTCGGATTTCAGCGGCTTAAGCGTTTCAACAGATTACGCATGTATTGAAACAGATGGTCGGAGTATGGAGGCAGATAGCGAAAACGAAATTGAAGCAGAAATTGAAGCTATTGCGCGAATAGCTATTGACGCTATTCGGCCATAGCATGGGTGTACCTAATGAAGTGGCCCATAGCATGGCTGCCTTATTAGCATCGCCGGTAAAATATGCAGACCAAACGATCAGGACTTCGCATCTTGTGACACTGGAGCAACTTAAATCCGTCGATTGGTAAGTGTTTGTTTCGCATTAAAAGTGGGTATCTAGTTTCAAATGTACATACAGCTAGCGTAAATAGCATGTTAGCATCGATTAGCATTGCAAGTTATCTTTGATTAGCTGGCAGTCATGCCGTGACCAAATATGTCTGATTAGCACATAAGTCAACAACATCAACAAAACTCACCTTTGTGATTTCGTTGACTTCATCGTTGCAAATGCATCTGCAGGTTATCCACACATCTCTGTGCCATGTCTGCCTTAGCATCGCCGGTAAAATGTGCAGACACTCTGGCACATTCAATGGGGGTCTGGCGGCAGATTTTTTGCCAGTGGTGCAACTTGAATCCCTCCCTGTTAGTGTTGTTACACCCTCCGACAACACACCGACGAGGCATGATGTCTCAAAGGGTCCAAAAAATAGTCGAAAAAACGTAAAATAACAGAGCTGAGACCCGGTGTTTGTAATGTGAAAATGAAAATGGCGGGTGTGTCACCTCGGTGACGTCACGTTCTGACGTCATCGCTAAAAGACCGATAAACAGAAAGGCGTTTAATTTGCCAAAATTCACCCATTTAGTGTTCGGAAATCGGTTAAAAAAATACATGGTCTTTTTTCTGCAACATCAAGGTATATATTGACGCTTGCATAGGTTTGGTGATAATGTTCCCCTTTAAAACAAATACCGTATTTACTTGAATTGCCACAGGGCATATAGTATGTGCCTGCCTTGAATTACTGCCGGGTCAAACTCGCTTCCCAAAATAATTAGCGCATGCTCAGTATTAGCGCCTGGTCAAACTCGTGATATCACGAGTGACACTTCCCCTGTCATCATTTTCAAAATGGAGGAGGCTGATTTCAATACCGGTAATTTGAAATCGCATAAAGAGAAGAAGATTAAAGGCCTACTGAAACCCACTACTACCCAACACGCAGTCTGATAGTTTATGTATCAATGATGAAATACTAACATTGCAACACATGCCAATACGGCCTTTTTAGTTTACTTAATTGCAATTTTTTATTTCCCGGGAGTTTCTTCTTGAAAACGTCGCGTAATGATGACGTGTACGCGTGACGTCACAGGCTGTTAGGAAATATGAGCGCTGCACACACACACAGCTAAAAGTCATCTGCTTTAACGGCATAATTACACAGTATTTTGGAGCTCTGTGTTGCTGAATCTTTTGCAATTTGTTCAATTAATATTGGAGAAGTTAAAGTAGAAAGATGGAGTTGGGAAGCTTTAGCCTTTAGCCACACAAACACACTGTGATTCCTTGCTTAAAATTCCCGGACGTGAAACTTGACTATGGATCACAGCGGTCAAGCGAACATGGATCCTGACCGAATGTGTTTCGGTGAGAAAATTGTGGTAAAAAGTCGCTTCTTACCGGAATAAAGCTAAGCTTGTGCCGTCCATAAAGCTGCCGTCGACTTCCCTGAGACATTGGCGTCAAGACACCCGTGGACACACACCTCCGACTATCAGGTACTGTTAAACTCACTAAAACACTAGCAACACAATAGAAAAATAAGGGATTTCCCAGAATTATCCTAATATATGTCTCTGAAAACATCTGAATTCGTCCCAATGCAATCGCGTTTTTTTTTTCCTAGTCCGTCGCTATCAATATCCTCAAACACGAATTTTTCATCCTCGCTCAAATTAATGGGGAAATTGTCGTTTTCTCGGTCCGAACAGCTGTTTTTGTTGGAGGCTCCCATTAAAAACAATGTGAATATGTGAGGAGCCATCAATATGTGACGTCATCGTCTGCGACTTCCGGTAAAGGCAGGGCTTTTCTGTTAGCTACCGAAAGTTGCAAACTTTATCGTGGATGTTCTCTACTAAATCCTTTCAGCAAAAATATGGCAATATCGCGAAATGATCAAGTATGACTAGGGGTGTAACGGTACGTGTATTTGTATTGAACCGTTTCGGTACGTTGGTTTCGGTTCAGAGGTGTACCGAAGGAGTAGACATGCTAGCAGGCTAGGACAACATGTAAAAGCCAGAGCTGCCACGTTAAGATCTCCCGTTTGGGAACACTTTGGCTGCGTGATACAACAATGGAGGACAGAGGTTTGCCAAGATTGTTCAGCAGCTGCTTCTGACAACACGTCAAGCATGTGTTGCACCTTTCCTGCTTACGGCTCCCATAGTGTCTCCCTTGTGCGCACAACCCTTCACTCTACACGGCAGTGGGTCACAGTTCCGGACTCCAGGGTAAATGAAGAGTCCGGCAATTAATTGCAAATCGTGGCTTTATTAAGGTCTTGCACACAGCCAATCCAACAAAACACTAGGCACTCCCCGCACTCACGCTACGCTCCCTCACCAGGTTCGCTTGCCCACTATGACGTCACATGCTGTCCCATTATAAAGGGCCACACACACACACACACACACACACACACACACACACGCGCGCTACTCTCATAACACAGTGGTTCTCAACCTTTTTTCAGTGATGTACCCCCTGTGAAAAATTTTTTAATTTAAGTACCCCCTAATCAGAGCAAAGCATTTTTGGTTGAAAAAAAGAGATAAAGAAGTAAAATACAGCACTATGTCATCCGTTTCTGAGTTATTAAATTGTATAACAGTTGTCTTTCTTTATCTATTTGGAAAGAAAGATATAAAAATAACTAAAAACTTGTTGAAAAATAAACAAGTGATTCAATTCAAATTAAAGATTTCTACACATAGAAGTAATCATCAACTTAAAGTGCCCTCTTTGGGGATTGTAATAGAGATCCATCTGGATTCATCAACTTCATTCTAAACATTTCTTCACAAAAAAAGAAACCTTTAACATCAATATTTATGGAAAATGTCAAAAAAAAAAACGGCGGGCAGTGTTGATGAACGTGGACCCCGACTGAAACAAGGTGAAAAACTTATTGGGGTGTTAGCATTTAGTGGTCAATTGTACGGAATATGTTCTGAACTGTGCAATCTACTAATAAAAGTCTCCATCAATCAATCAATCAATCAATCAATCAAAAAAAGCACTTTATATGTAGAAAGGTTGTGTTAAGAAACCATTCTGAGCCTTATCTTATTTAGTTTTTATTTTATATTTGTTATGTGTGTATTAACCCTGGCAATGGACCCTGTGTGTATATATGTATGTTATGCCATTGTTTACAAATTTGGTAAATAAATAACCAAAAAATGTATATTTTGTTGTTATCTTACTGTACCGAAAATGAACCGAACCGTGACCTCTGAACCGAGGTACGTACCGAACCGAAATTTTTGTGTACCGTTACACCCCTAAGTATGACACATAGAATGGACCTGCGATCCCCGTTTAAATAAGAAAATCTCATTTCAGTAGGCCTTTAAGTGAAGTGAAGTGAATTATGTTTATATAGCGCTTTTCTCTAGTGACTCAAAGCGCTTTACATAGTGACACCCAATATCTAGGTTACATTTAAACCAGTGTGGGTGGCACTGGGAGCAGGTGGGTAAAGTGTCTTGCCCAAGGACACAACGGCAGTGACTAGGATGGCGGAAGCGGGAATCGAACCTGCAACCCTCAAATTGCTGGCACGGCCACTCTACCAACCGGGCTATACCGCCCCCTTTAAGAGCTATTCAGTAGAATTTAAGGTCCAAGCTAACATCACACTCATTTTTTTACTGCATACCTTTGGTAAGTGCTGGAGTGAGAAGGGATTTTAAAATAATTAGCGCATGCTTACTTTTACCGCATGCCTTTGATAAGCGCAGGAGTGAGAAGAGGTTTTGAATTAATTAGCGCCCCGGCGGTAATTCAAGGAAATACGGTAGTTCCACCCTTAGTGGGACAATATATCGTCCAGTAAAATGTATCGGCGGCTCAGGCCAAGTTGGCAGGTGCAAATTGATGACCAGCACTAAACACATCCAAACGTCACTTCTGACAAATAAATAGCACATTAGGGTATAACAGAAGTAAAAGATCTTACCCATGTGATCAAGATATCTTTAGGTGGGCATCATCGCTCTGTTGCCCTCAAGAATGCTCACTCAACCCCTGAGACACAAAAATAGTTGTCAGTCAACAAACGCATGGTAAAAACATTCATATTCCTGAAAAATACGACACTTGGTCGTGAAGTGCGCTTCTTAGGCAGCGACCAGACTACCTGCAGCCATCTAAGCCCCACGTTAATATGTTTAAAGTGTAGTTCAAGTGAGAAGTGTGCAAGTCCGGGTCAGATGTCGGAACACAGAGTACTTCTGACAGAACTAACACAATGACTTGCTCTCAAATGGACACTTTAGCAAGGACGCGTCGGAGGCTGAAAAGGCCCAAACAATAACATTTGTCGACATTGACTATGTTTCCATGCACTAAATTAGTCTGATTTCTCAAATAGTTTGGTTATTTGTATTTTCACACCTACATATGAAATTGCAGTGTCTATGCACATTCCTTAATGCAATTATGGGCCATACACTGTATCCCTTCCGTACATTGGGGGCACTTATTTCCTTAAATGTAGAATAGAGTTGAATGGTCATTATTGCAATGAACAGGTTCAAAGAACAACGAAATTGGAGCAGATCCTCCTAAGGTGCATATACAATATGGTAATATAAATAGTAAAAAAAAAGGATAGAGATGAGAGATGTATCTATGTATATGTATATATATCCACACAGATGCATATATGCATGCCTATGAATATATATACACACATAAATATAACATTATAGCACATTGTAGTCCGAAAAAATTGGAAAATAATTTAAACATTACACATGAGGACATGATGGACATATTGTGCAAGTACAGATTATTGTATTGTTTTTCCGGTTGACCCATGACTTTACACCAAAACAAGGCATATTTGCGGCAAATCAACATATTATTTTTTGTTTTACCTGATGTCCGCCGTAATATTGCCACTTATATTACGTCTCTAATTACTATGTTGACGTTAAATAGCAAACAGCATTAAAAAAAGTATCTCAGAGTGCGCTGAAAACATGACACTAGCACCAAAAAGGTCACGGAATTGCTGGATTGGATGCGGACTGGAAAGACTGGAAAGGAAATTTTCGAATGTCTCAAAGTTCAATCAATAATCTGTGGATTGATGGAAGGAGTTTTAAGTATGAAGCAGAAGACCGCTCGTTCGTGCCCAAACACCGCAATGTACATACACTTTTGCCCGCTCGATGGAGAACCAAATAAATGTGTCACTTTCCATGTCTATGGATAATATAAAAACGGAAGGAAAATCTTGACAGCGACAAACTTGTTATGACACCGTTCTTCATCAGTTGTCCCCGATCAGTCACAGACAAAGGTACTGAGGAGACACTGAACATTGAACGCGGAATAGAGAAAAGAGTTTTCCACTCTTTTTAATTCCCATTTTATTCACAATAACAAATTTGGGTAACAGTCCGGTTCACCTTTTACTATCAAACGAAAAAAAAACAAGAACTATTTTTACGTCAAATAATTTTTCCCTTCCAAAGGAAAAACAGATGACCGCGACGTACACGGATCTTTGCCGCGTTCCAGTTACTTCATAAGTTCGAAGTTGGCGCTGGATGTGACTTCACAGCCGAGTTGTGAGTGTTCACGTCACGATGTCAGATATCGAAACAACGAAAGCCGTTTTTGCGCTTTTCTTGTCTGAACATGAACAACTTACGGGAAAATATGCTAAGTTTTTCTGCAACCTTTACTTTACACACGCCGTATATACCACATAAAATAGATGTAGTTTACGCTACAACAGGGGTCGGGAACCTTTTTGGCTGAGAGAGCCAAAAAGTCAAATATTTTAAAATGTATTTCCGTAAGAGCCATATAATATTTTTTCTTAACACTGAACACAACTAAACACGTGCATTTTTAAGTAAGACCGACATTTCTTGAGTATAATAGGTCTCTCATTCTTTGTAATAACATTGTTATTCTTAAGATAACTGTGGAGGGGGCGTGGCCTGCAGCAAACTGGGGTGTGCCAGGACCGGCCTCGAAATCAGCGACAGGTGGGTAGATGGACCACCCGGGCCTTGTTATCTAATCACCTGTCGCTCTGTTATTAGCAGCAGCCAGGAAGAGAGACGGGGTTGGTGCTGGAGCCAGAGCGCGAGCGAGAACGAAAGAGAAAAATACAAATGCTGGAAAGCAACTGAGAGACTTATTGAAAAATAAAACAATATTGTCTGAAGAACCCCCAGGAGGGCCAGCTCCACACTAACCAATAATAAATAAATAACTTCTTACCATTAACGCAAATTCTTGAACAGGTGTGGTAGAAACCGGATGGATGGATTAAAAATGCATGAGAATGTTTTATATTTTGAACATTATTTTTAACACTGTAATGACAAGTGGAATTATTAATTACACTTGTGTTAAGCAATGTCAGCTCAGATTTATCCGAGAGCCAGATGCAGTCATCAAAAGAGCCACATCTGGCTCGCGAGCCATAGGTTCACTACCCCTGCGCTACAGTGACGTTACCAAATAAACGTACAACAATACGTCGTATATGGCTGATTAACTGCGACCATAACTAATCAGAGGTGTTAATAACAGATAACACTGTTGAAAAATTACTGAATTGATTTCAACTCAATGAATCGCTTCACATCGCATTGTTGAAAAAATTAAGATCGTTCCTGAATTTAATTGAATCGATTCCGCCATCTTTTAAACCAAGGGTAGGGAACCTATGGCCCCCGAGCCAGATGTGGCTCTTTTGATGACTGCATCTGGCGTTCAGATAAATCTTAGCTGACACTGCTTAATACGATAAGTGATGAATAATTTGCTGGTAATCAATCACAAGTGTTAAAAATAATGGTTTAAATATAAAACATTCTCATGCATTTGAATCCATCCATCCGTTTTCTTCCACACCTGTTCAAAAAGTCGCATTGATGGTAAGAACTATTTCATTTATCATGGGTTAGCTTCGAAATAACAATATTAGAAAGAATAAGAGACTTAAAATTGTCGGTCTTACTTAAAATGCACGCATTTAGTTGTATTCAGTGTTAAAAAATATTACATGGCTCTCAAGGGAAATACATTTGAAAATATTTCAGCCAAAAAGGTTTCCCGACCCCTGTTTTATACAAACTCCGAGGGTGGTGAGTATGCTCCATCTTTCAGAGCCGGAAATTAGAGGGGCGCTCAAGTTGAAACTCCAAATCGGAAAATCCGACAACTGGAGCGCACCAACAGAATGCTTCTTTTGGGACCGATTATTTGAGAAATCGGACTAATTTAGAGCATGGAAACAAAGTCGATTCCAGACTCATTGAAAATGCTATAACAACAGATGATACAAGTGGGACATATACAGGCTTGTGTATGGACTGCACAGAAAATGAGACATTCATATCTGTAACAGATATTGGTAATGACAGCATATTTGGGTTAAAAATATTTTTCGCAAACCAGTATATATAATCTACCAATAATGTGCTGTTGTTGAGTGTCTAGAGTTTGGCAGAGTAACCATGTTATTCTACTCAATATTAGTAGGTGGCAGCCGGTAGCGAATTGCTTTGTAGAGGTCGACAACACGTCGTGTGAAACAATAATGGTTTGTCGTGAGGCAGCAGGAGGCAGCATGCAGGTAAAAAAGGTATCTAATGCTTCAACCAAAAATTAAAAAACAGGTGAGTGCCTCTAAAAAAAGGCATTAAAGCTAAGATGGCTATGCAGAACGAAACTAAAACTGGACTGGCTACAAAGTAAACAAAAACAGAATGCTGGACGACAGCAAAGACTTGCAGCGTGTGGAGCAGAGACGGCGTCCACAAAGTACACCCGTACATGACATGCAACAACAGAAATATTCTTGATTGCTAAAACAAAGCAGGTGCGGGGAATAGCGCTCTAAGGAAGACATGAACCTGCCACAGGAACGTACCGACAAAACAGGAAAAGCCACTAAAATAGGAGCGCAAGACAAGAACTAAAACACCAAAAAAACTCAAAATGATGTGACTGGTCGTGACAGTACACCTACTTTGAGACAAAATCTATTTGATATTGATCTATATTGATTGGTTATGGTTTAAATTAATATCCAACAATAGCGACTTATTTACCGGTCGATCTACGTACCCATCCTCACCTATGGTCATGAGCTCTGGGTTATGACCGAAAGGACAAGATCACGGGTACAAGTTGGAAGCAATTTGCAAAAAGATTGTGCATTATACAAAATTGCTCAAATTGGTATCGTGCGTACAACAGCAGCATGTCAACATGCTAATTAGCGCTGCTAGATCAATAGGATAGCACGGCTTGTTAGCCGATTTACGGAAATACGCCGCCAATCCCCCACCGGCTGCGGATGGGAACAAAATACAGTCTTGACCGGTGTTGTACCGAAATCTGTTACCCATCGGAATTTGTAACTCCAGGGGGCGATGTTCCCATGGCGTTTGTTTGATGGTTAAACGGCAAGGCCAAAGAGGAGAAGAAGAACGCTTGCGTAAATGGCGTAAACTATCCTTAAGGCGTTTGTTTGATGGTTAAACGGCAAGGCCAAAGAGGAGGAGAAGAACGCTTGCGTACATTATCATTAAGGCGTTTGTTTGATGGTTAAACGGCAAGACCAAAGAGGAGAAGAAGAACGCTTGCGTAAATGGCGTAAACTATCCTTAAGGCGTTTGTTTGATGGTTAAACGGCAAGGCCAAAGAAGAGGAGAAGAAGAACGCTTACGTAAATGGCGTAAACTATCTTTAAGGCGTTTGTTTGATGGTTAAACGGCAAGGCCAAAGAGGAGGAGAAGAAGAAGAACGCTTGCGTAAATGGCTTAAACTATCCTTAAGGCGTTTGTTTGATTGTTAAACGGCAAGGCCAAAGAGGAGGAGAAGAAAGCTTGCGTAAATTATCATTAAGGTGTTTGTTTGATGGTTAAACGGCAAGACCAAAGAGAAGAAGAACGCTTGCGTAAATGGCGTAAACTATCCTTAAGGCGTTTGTTTGATGGTTAAACGGCAAGGCCAAAGAGTAGGAGAAGAACGCTTGCGTAAATGGCGTAAACTATCCTTAAGGCGTTTGTTTGATGGTTAAACGGCAAGGCCAAAGAGGAGAAGAAGAACGCTTGCGTAAACTATCCTTAAGGCGTTTGTTTAATGGTTAAACGGCAAGGCTAAAGAGGAGAAGAAGAACGCTTGCGTAAATGGCGTAAACTATACTTAAGGCGTTTGTTTGATGGTTAAACGGCGAGGCCAAAGAGGAGAAGAAGAACGCTTGCGTAAACTATCCTTAAGGCGTTTGTTTGATGGTTAAACGGCAAGGCCAAAGAGGAGAAGAAGAACGCTTGCGTAAACTATCCTTAAGGCGTTTGTTTGATGGTTAAATGGCAAGGCCAAAGAGGAGGAGAAGAACGCTTGCGTAAATTATCATTAAGGTGTTTGTTTGATGGTTAAACGGCAAGACCAAAGAGGAGAAGAAGAACGCTTGCGTAAATGGCGTAAACTATCCTTAAGGCGTTTGTTTGATGGTTAAACGGCAAGGCCAAAGAGGAGAAGAAGAACGCTTGCGTAAACTATCCTTAAGGCGTTTGTTTAATGGTTAAACGGCAAGGCTAAAGAGGAGAAGAAGAACGCTTGCGTAAATGGCGTAAACTATCCTTAAGGCGTTTGTTTGATGGTTAAACGGCAAGGCCAAAGAGGAGGAGGAGAAGAACGCTTGCGTAAATGGCGTAAACTATCCTTAAGGCGTTTGTTTGATGGTTAAACGGCAAGGCCAAAGAGGAGAAGAAGAACGCTTGCGTAAACTATCCTTAAGGCGTTTGTTTAATGGTTAAACGGCAAGGCCAAAGAGGAGAAGAACGCTTGCGTAAATGGCGTAAACTATTCTTAAGGCGTTTGATGGATAAACGGCAAGGCTAAAGAGGAGAAGAAGAACGCTTGCGTAAATGGCGTAAACTATCCTTAAGGCGTTTGTTTGATGGTTAAACGGCAAGGCCAAAGAAGAGAAGAAGAACGCTTGCGTAAATGGCGTAAACTATCTTTAAGGCGTTTGTTTGATGGTTAAACGGCAAGGCCAAAGTAGAACAGAAGAAGAACGCTTGCGTAAATGGCGTAAACTATCTTTAAGGCGTTTGTTTTATGGTTAAACGGCAAGACCAAAGAGGAGGAGAAGAACGCTTGCGTAAATTATCATTAAGGTGTTTGTTTGATGGTTAAACGGCAAGGCCAAAGAGGAGAAGAAGAACGCTTGCGTAAATGGTGTAAACTATCCTTAAGGCGTTTGTTTGATGGTTAAACGGCAAGGCCAAAGAGGAGGAGGAGAAGAACGCTTGCGTAAATGGCGTAAACTATCCTTAAGGCGTTTGTTTGATGGTTAAACGGCAAGGCCAAAGAGGAGAAGAAGAACGCTTGCGTAAACTATCCTTAAGGCGTTTGTTTAATGGTTAAACGGCAAGGCCAAAGAGGAGAAGAACGCTTGCGTAAATGGCGTAAACTATTCTTAAGGCGTTTGATGGATAAACGGCAAGGCTAAAGAGGAGAAGAAGAACGCTTGCGTAAATGGCGTAAACTATCCTTAAGGCGTTTGTTTGATGGTTAAACGGCAAGGCCAAAGAAGAGAAGAAGAACGCTTGCGTAAATGGCGTAAACTATCTTTAAGGCGTTTGTTTGATGGTTAAACGGCAAGGCCAAAGTAGAACAGAAGAAGAACGCTTGCGTAAATGGCGTAAACTATCTTTAAGGCGTTTGTTTTATGGTTAAACGGCAAGGCCAAAGAGGAGGAGAAGAACGCTTGCGTAAATTATCATTAAGGTGTTTGTTCGATGGTTAAACGGCAAGGCCAAAGAGGAGAAGAAGAACGCTTGCGTAAATGGTGTAAACTATCCTTAAGGCGTTTGTTTGATGGTTAAACGGCAAGGCCAAAGAAGAGGAGAAGAAGAAAGCTTGCGTAAATGGCGTAAACTATCTTTAAGGCGTTTGTTTGATGGTTAAACGGCAAGGCCAAAGAGGAGGAGAAGAAGAAGAACGCTTGCGTAAATGGCTTAAACTATCCTTAAGGCGTTTGTTTGATGGTTAAACGGCCAGGCCAAAGAGGAAAAGAACGCTTGCGTAAATGGTGTAAACTATCCTTAAGGCGTTTGTTTGATGGTTAAACGGCAACGCTAAAGAGGAGGAGAAGAAGAACGCTTGCGTAAATGGCGTAAACTATCTTTAAGGCGTTTGTTTGATGGTTAAACGGCAAGGCCAAAGAGGAGAAGAAGAACGCTTGCGTAAATGGCGTAAATTATCCTTAAGACGTTTGTTTGATGGTTAAACGGCAAGGCCAAAGAAGAGAAGAAGAACGCTTGCGTAAATGGCGTAAACTATCCTTAAGGCGTTTGTTTAATGGTTAAACGGCAAGGCCAAAGAAGAGAAGAAGAACGCTTGCGTAAATGGCGTAAACTATCCTTAAGGCGTTTGTTTGATGGTTAAACTGCAAGGCCAAAGAGGAGAAGAAGAACGCTTGCGTAAATGGCGTAAACTATCCTTAAGGCGTTTGTTTGATGGTTAAACGGCAAGGCCAAAGAAGAGAAGAAGAACGCTTGCGTAAATGGCGTAAATTATCCTTAATGCTGAAACGTCAGTTGTCAGAATTTCAGCATTAATAAATTACACAGGTTCTTGAAATCAATGACTTACTTTCTTTATAGTATGAGTCCATTGTATCAGTTGTTGATATTCTCTCACACGCATACATTTTCCGGATTAAAAGCTATCATTGAATGAAACGTCAGTTGTCATAATTTCAGGATAGTTTACGCCATTTACGCAAGCGTTCTTCTTCTCCTCCTCTTTGGCCTTGCCGTTTAACCATCAAACAAACGCCATCGGAACATCGCCCCCTGGAGTTACAAATTCCGATGGGTAACAGATTTCGGTACAACACCGGCACGCTGTTTAGTGCACTTCGCCTCCCGCTACATTTGCTACTAATGTATGCTGCTCCATTGTGTATCAAGGAAACAATCACAAGTGCTGTCATCGTTCCATAGTGTTGCATTCAGACGTAGTGGATGCACGGGAATTCCAAAACGCTTGTTGTTAATCTAGATCAGTGGTTCTTAACCTTGTTGGAGGCACTGAACCCCACCAGTTTCATATGCGCATTAACCGAACCCTTCTTTAGTGAAAAATAAAATGTTTTTTTGTCAAATTCAAGACAAAGTTGTTTGTTTTTGGTAACACTTTAGTATAGGGGAACATAGTCTAAGTAACAAAGACGTAATTTTGAGATATTTGGACACTAGGGTAACATATTCTAAGTAATAGAATATGTTAGTTATTTGATTAGGCTTAGGGTCAGGATTAAAGGGTTAGGGTTATAATAAGGCCATGCCGAACAAGGCATTAATTAGTACTTAATGACTAGTTAATAATAAGAATGGATTATATTTATATTGCGCTTTTCTATTGTTAGATGCTCACAGAGAAGTGGGAACCCATCATTCATTCACACCTGGTGGTGGTAAGCTACATTTGTAGCCACAGCTGCCCTGGGGTAGACTGACGGAAGCGTGGCTGCCAGTTTGCGCCTACGGCCCCTCCGACTACCACCAATCATTCATTCATCATTCATTCACCAGTGTGAGCGGCAAGGGTGAAGTGTCCTGCCCAAGGACACAACGGCAGCAATTTGGATGTCAATGGGTGGGAAGCGAACCTGCAACCCTCAGGTTTCTGGCATGGCCGCTCTACACACTACGTCATGCTGCCCCCTAAGTTAAGAACCAATATGTTACTAATTTGCATGTTAATAAGCAACTAATTAATGGTGAATATGTTCCCCATACTAAAGGGTGGCCATATTTATTTTACTGGTGCACAAAATCAATCGTGCATGAACATCACCTTGTTCAAAAAACAAAACTAAGACAGTGCATAAACTCACAACAAATTACACACCTGCAAATCAGTCAGCTGTTGCCGTATCTGTAACATGTCTCTCACAGTTGAAGTGTACCTATGATGAAAATTACAGACCTCTGTCATCATTTTAAGTGGGAGAGTCTGACTAAATTTGCCCCACTGTGTATATATATATATATATATATATATATATATATATATAAATATATGAAAAAACACAAGAGGCTATATCATCCCGATTTTATTATATATATATATATATATATATATATATATATATATATATATATATATATATATATATATATACATACAAAAACCATTTCCATATGAGTGGGGAAATTGTGTTAGATGTAAATATAAACGGAATAAAAGGATTTGCAAATCATTTTCAACCCATATCAGTTGAATATGCTACAAAGACAACATATTTTCGCAAATAACTACAGAATTCTCATCAAACACTTATTTGGAACATCCCACAGGTGTGCAGGCTAATTGGGAACAGGTGGATGCCATGTATGGGTATAAAAACAGCTTCCCAAAAAATGCTCAGTCTTTCACAAGAAAGGATGAGGCGAGGTACACCCCTTTGTCCACAACTGTGTGAGCAAATAGTCAAACAGTTTAAGAACAACGTTTCTCAAAGTGCAATTGCAAGAAATTTAGGGATTTCAACATCTACGGTCCATAATATCATCAAAAGGTTCAGAGAATCTGGAGAAATCACTCCACGTAAGCGGCATGGCCGGAAACCAACATTGAATGACCGTGACCTACGGTCCCTCAGATTGCGCTGTATAAAAAACCGACATCAACCTCTAATGGATATCACCACATGGGCGACAGAAAACCAATGTCACTAAATACAGTTTGTCGCTACATCTGTAAGTGCAAGTTAAGAACCAATATGTTACTAATTTGCATGTTAATTAGCAACTAATTGATGTTGAATATGTTCCCCAAACTAAAGGGTGGCCATACTTATTTTACCGGTGGACAAAATCAACCGTGCATGAACATCAATCTTGTTCAAACAACAAAACTAAGACAGTGCATAAACTCACAACAAATTACACACCTGCAAATCAGTCAGGTGTTGCCGTATCTGTAACAAACCACAACACAAACCACTACGACATCCTCGGTAGGCCCACATAATAACTGCAGAATGCTCATCAAGCACTTATTTGGAACATCCCACAGGTGTGCAGGCTAATAGGGAACAGGTGGGTGCCATGTATGGGTATAAAAACAGTTTCCCAAAAAATGCGCAGTCTTTCACAAGAAAGGATGAGGCGAGGTACACCCCTTTGTCCACAACTGCGTGAGCAAATAGTCAAACAGTTTAAGAACAACGTTTCTCAAAGTGCAATTGCGAGAAATTTAGGGATTTCAACATCTACGGTCCATAATATCATCAAAAGGTTCAGAGAATCTGGAGAAATCACTCCTCGTAAGCGGCATGGCCGGAAACCAACATTGAATGACCGTGACCTACGATCCCTCAGATGGCGCCGTATCAAAAACCGACATCAACCTCTAATGGATATCACCACATGGGCTTCAGAAAACCACTGTCACTAAATACAGTTTGTCGCTACATCTGTAAGTGCAAGTTAAGAACCAATATGTTACTAATTTGCATGTTAATTAGCAACTAATTGATGTTGAATATGTTCCCCAAACTAAAGGGTGGCCATACTTATTTTACCGGTGGACAAAATCAACCGTGCATGAACATCAATCTTGTTCAAACAACAAAACTAAGACAGTGCATAAACTCACAACAAATTACACACCTGCAAATCAGTCAGCTGTTGCCGTATCTGTAACAAACCACAACACAAACCACTACGACATCCTCGGTAGGCCCACATAATAACTGCAGAATGCTCATCAAGCACTTATTTGGAACATCCCACAGGTGTGCAGGCTAATAGGGAACAGGTGGGTGCCATGTATGGGTATAAAAACAGTTTCCCAAAAAATGCTCAGTCTTTCACAAGAAAGGATGGGGCGAGGTACACCCCTTTGTCCACAACTGCGTGAGCAAATAGTCAAACAGTTTAAGAACAACGTTTCTCAAAGTGCAATTGCAAGAAATTTAGGGATTTCAACATCTACGGTCCATAATATCATCAAAAGGTTCAGAGAATCTGGAGAAATCACTCCTCGTAAGCGGCATGGCCGGAAACCAACATTGAATGACCGTGACCTACGATCCCTCAAATGGCGCCGTATCAAAAACCGACATCAACCTCTAATGGATATCACCACATGGGCTTCAGAAAACCACTGTCACTAAATCTGTAAGTGCAAGTTAAGCGCCATGCCGCCCCCTAAGTTAAGAACCAATATGTTACTAATTTGCATGTTAATAAGCAACTAAATAATGGTGAATATGTTCCCCATACTAAAAGGTGGCCATATTTATTTTACTGGTGCACAAAATGAACCGTGCATGAACATCACCTTGTTCAAACAACCAAACTAAGACAGTGCATAAACTCACAACAAATTACAAACCTGCAAATCAGTCAGCTGTGCCGTATCTGTAACTTGCAAACATGGAGAAGTTTGTATTTACACGAAGAGTCGGGAGTGTTTTGATCTCCGCCGAACCCCTGAGGTCGACTCACCGAACCCTGGTTAAGAACCACTGATGTAGATCATACGCATCGACTCCTAAAATGATAAATAAACAAGAAGTGTCGTTTGTTTACATTAAAAAAAACAGGTCATGCTCTCATTGGGGTTTGGTTATTGTGGCGATCGCCGCACAAGGCGGTTTCCAATTGTAGCACAACTGGCGTGGGTCGTCCACGGTTAGCCGCACAATCGGAGGTGTGTGGCCCACGCCTGGCGATTGCACGCGTGTCCCCGCCGAATTACGTTACGATTAGCTCATGTTGCGATGGGATTAGAATAAGCGCCGTAACACAAGCGGCTAGGTTAGCCTAGCCTAGCCTAGCCTAGCCTAAAGATGCTAACGCGCTCAACTGAGAGTGTGTCTATAATCTGGTACCTACTTGGGTTTAAACCTCTCAAAATGGACGAGGCCTTCGACAGTTCTCGTGTACAAACCAGACCATGTCATGTGTGTTATTTTTTTGGGGGGCGAATGTTACATCAATCGTTAGAGTTATAATATTAAAGCTAAAGCCAGGCGGTAAAGAAGCCTGCAACGGTTTCAGACGTTCGACATTGTGG
>NC_084638.1:27637840-27877840 GCF_033978795.1 Nerophis ophidion | reverse complement strand
TATATATATATATATATATATATATATATAAAATATAATAAAATCCCCTGAAGAGCAGGGAAACCTGCTTGTAGGGATGTAATAGCCTATGTGTGTGTATATATATATATATATTACCGGTATATATATATATATATATATATATATATATATATATATATATATATATATATATATATATACACATAGTATATATACATATATATTATATATATATCATATTATTTATTATCTGTTTATATTATTATTTTTTTAATGATTATTTTATCATTTATTTATTTATTAATATCATTATTACCTTGTCTTTTTTGTTTTTGTTTGTTTTTTAGCAGTTTTTCCTCTTTGGGGGCATCGCTGGGATATATATATATATATATATATATATATATCAATCAATCAATCAATGTTTACTTATATAGCCCTAAATCACTAGTGTCTCAAAGGGCTGCACAAACCACTACGACATCCTCGGTAGGCCCACATAAGGGCAAGGAAAACTCACACCCAGTGGGACATCGGTGACAATAATGACCCAGTGGGACGTCGGTGACAATGATGACTATGAGAACCTTGGAGAGGAGGAAAGCAATGGATGTCGAGCGGGTCTAACATGATACTGTGAAAGTTCAATCTATAATGGATCCAACACAGTCGCGAGAGTCCAGTCCAAAGCGGATCCAACACAGCAGCGAGAGTCCCGTTCACAGCGGAGCCAGCAGGAAACCATCCCAAGCGGAGGCGGATCAGCAGCGCAGAGATGTCCCCAGCCGATACACAGGCGAGCAGTACATGGCCACCGGATCGGACCGGACTCCCTCCACAAAGGAGAGTGGGACATAGAAGAAAAAGAAAAGAAACGGCAGATCAACTGGTCTAAAAAGGGAGTCTATTTAAAGGCTAGAGTATACAAATGAGTTTTAAGGTGAGACTTAAATGCTTCTACTGAGGTGGCATCTCGAACTGTTACCGGGAGGGCATTCCAGAGTACTGGAGCCCGAAATGAAAAAGCTCTACAGCCCGCAGACTTTTTTTGGGCTTTGGGAATCACTAATAAGCCGGAGTCCTTTGAACGCAGATTTCTTGCCGGGACATATGGTACAATACAATCGGCAAGATAGGATGGAGCTAGACCGTGTAGTATTTTATACGTAAGTAGTAAAACCTTAAAGTCACATCTTAAGTGCACAGGAAGCCAGTGCAGGTGAGCCAGTACAGGCGTAATGTGATCAAACTTTCTTGTTCTTGTCAAAAGTCTAGCAGCCGCATTTTGTACCAACTGTAATCTTTTAATGCTAGACATGGGGAGACCCGAAAATAATACGTTACAGTAATCGAGACGAGACGTAACAAACGCATATATATATATATATATATATATATATATATATATATATATATATATATATATATATTTATATATTTATATATATATATATATATATATGTGTATTTATAATCATATTATATAATATTCGCTGTAGTAAGTGGCCCTCGGATGGCAGCCATAACTGGGATGTGGCCTTCAACGAACGCATCTTTGACACCAGACTTCTTCATTAAATGAAATAGGTGTGCAAGTTCCAAGCACAAATACGGTTAGTACAGCTGCGTCTGAGTGGGGGCGAAGCGCCAATCTGCAGGACAACAACATGAGGTTGCTAGGCATGCAAGCAAAGCGTCGATGCTGATAAATATGAGGCGGACCTGTTGACATTGTGCTGCTTGGATACAAGAACCGGAAGCAGCCGTGTGCTTCAACGAGCATCTTATAGACGTAGCACCTCGGCCTCCATTATCATTATTTGGTCCGTGAAGACGGAAAACAACAGCTGGTTATAGGAAGCGACAATTCATAGCAGACATCAATAAGTGATGTCTGTGCGGTGCTGTTGATGGAAGCGAGCATGCGCCGAATACAAGTGAGGGTGTTTATTGGATGTCAAGATGAGGAAAATGTAATTCTCCCAATTGTGTGATATCGCACACAAGCTGTTATGAATCACACAGTTAGGACATTTTCTGCGCCAACAGGAAAATGGAGCAAGAGAAGGAACTGTATCTTGCTTTACTAGTGCCTGCTCAGCAAAGAGCTATTTTTAGATGTGGAGAAACAAAGAGGATGAATTGCCTTTCTTCCCCCTCTTTAATCTGATTCCACCTCCAGAATGTTGCCGCTCTCTTTCGGTTGCAACGTGCCCTATGTACTTTGTTCTCATCGGGCACATTTTGTTCATGGTTGCTATTTTACCGAGGCTAAATCCAAGTCAGGGTATTCTTAGAGGGGAAATAGTGAAGGCTAAAAGATGGTAAGGAAACCCACATTTCTTGCAGAATCTGATCTGCATGTTGTATAACAGGCTTGGTCAATTATTTTGACTCAAGGGGCCACATGTAGACAAAAAAATGTGTCTGTGGGCCGGTATATATATATATATAAATATATATATATACCGGCCCACAGCTGCATATATATATATATATATATATATATATATATATATACATATATATATACATATATATATATATATACATATATATATATATATATATATATATATATATATATATATATAATATATGTTAGGTCAGGAAAAAACACACAAGGCTATATCATCCCCACAAGCCTGTTTTGCAGGTTTTCCTGCTGAGGCAAGCAATGACACAATTTTATTATACAAAAAATATACATTAAAAAAAATATATATATATATATTCAGTGGGGCAAAAAAGTATTTAGTCAGCCACCGATTGTGCAAGTTCTCCCACTTAAAATGATGACAGAGGTCTGTAATTTTCATCAAAGGTGATGTGAGAGACAGAATGTGAAAAAAAAAATCCAGGAATTCACAGTAGGAATTTTAAAGAATTTATTTGTAAATTATGGTGGAAAATAAGTATTTGGTCAACCATTCAAAGCTCTCACTGATGGGAGGAGGTTTTGGCTCAAAATCTCACGATTCTTTCCTTAACACGGATCGTTCGTCCTGTCCCCTTAGCAGAAAAACAGCCCCAAAGTATGATGTTTCCACCCCCATGCTTCACAGTAGGTATGGTGTTCTTGGGATGCAACTCAGTATTCTTCTTCCTCCAAACATGACGAGTTGAGTTTATACCAAAAAGTTCTATTTTGGTTTCATCTGACCACATGACATTCTCCCATGTGCTCTCTGGCAAACTTCAGACGGGCTTAAGCAGGGGGACATGTCTGGCACTGCAGGATTTGATTCCCTGTCGGCGTAGTGGGTTACTGATGGTAACCTTTGTTACTTTGGTCCCAGCTCTCTGCAGGTCATTCACGAGGTCCCACCGTGTGGTTCTGGGATTTTTGCTCACCGTTCTCATGATCATTTTGACCCCACGGGATGAGCTCTTGCGTGGAGCCCCAGATCGAGGGAATTTATCAGTGGTCTTGTATGGCTTCCATTTTCTGATAATTGCTCCCACAGTTGATATTTTCACACCAAGCTGCTTGCCTATTGTAGATTCACTCTTCCCAGTCTGGTGCAGGTCTACAATTATTTTCCTGGTGTCCTTCGACAGCTCTTTGGTCTTGGCCGTAGTGGAGTTTGGAGTCTGACTGTTTGAGGCTGTGGACAGTTGTCTTTTATACAGATAACGAGTTCAAACAGGTGACATTAATACAGGTAATAAGTGGAGGACAGAAGAGCTTCTTACAGGTCTGTGAGAGCCAGAGATCTTCCTTGTTTGAAGTGACCAAATACTTATTTTCCACCATAATTTACAAATAAATTATTTACAATTCCTACAATGTGAATTCCTGGATTTTATATATATATATATATATATATATATATATATATATATATATATATATATATATATATATATATATATATATATATATATATATATATATGTATATATATATATATATATATATATATATATATATATGTAGGTGTGGGAAAAATCACAAGACTACTTCATCTCTACAGAACTGTTTCATGAGGGGTTCCCTCAATCATTAGGAGATTTTTAATGGGTAATCAAATGGTTTAACAACATCCAAGACAAACAACAACACAACTTTATCTCCTTCGACATCGAAGAATTGTACCCTTCCATCACGCAAGACCTACTGACCCAAGCACTAAACTTCTCCTCGGACTACAACTCAATCACAGGCAACGAAAGAAACATCATCATCCACGCAAAGAACTCCATACTCATCCACAACAGTACACCATGGCAAAAAAAGAACAATTCAACATTTGACGTTACTATGGGGAGTTTTGACGGAGCAGAAATGTGCAAACTCGTTGGGAGTTTCCTCCTCTCCCAGCTTGCTAGCCTCAACCTGAACCTTGGTATTTACCGTGATGACGGACCGGCAGTGTGCCGCGCCTCGCCATGGAGCAGCGAGAACACCAAGAAGCGCATATGCCAAATCTTCAAAGAAAACGGCCTACGGATCACGATTGAAGCCAACAAGCAAACCGTCAACTTCCTCAACGTCACTTTCAACCTGAGAAATAACAGCTACCAACCATTCACGAAACCCAACACAACACTCCAATACGTGCACCATGACAGCAACCACCCACCCACCACCACGAAAAGAATGCCTACCGGAATTAATAAAAGGCTATCAATGCTGTCATCTAGCAAAGCGGAATTTGACCAAGCAACCCCCCCGTACCAGAAAGCACTTGATGAAAGCGGATACAACTTCACCCTCACCTATGAACCCACTCCAGGAAACCAACCAAAAAAGAGCAGAAAACGAAACAACATCATCTGGTACAATCCGCCATTCAGCCAAAACGTCTCAACCAACATCGGCCGAAAGTTCCTCACTCTGATCGACTAACACTTCCCCAAAGGCAACACCCTAAGAAAAATATTCAACAAGAACAACATTAAATTGAGCTACAGCTGTATGAATAACATACAACAAATCATTTCAAACCACAACAAAGCAATTGCAAAAGGACTGCCTACCCCCAGACTAAACGACTCTGAAACCAATAAGGAATGTAACTGTCGCAAGAAACCTGATTGCCCTCTCAACGGAAGGTGCTTACAGACATCAGTCGTTTACTAAGCAAAGGTAATACGCAAGGACATTAACACATCCGACACGTACGTAGGATTAACCGAAGGAGCGTTCAAAACAAGATGGAATAATCACAACGCCTCCTTTAGAAACCAGACTTGCGGAATTCTACAGAACTCAGCAAACACACTTGGAACCTCAAAGACAATAATGTTGAATATTCAATAACATGCCAAATTCTTGCATCCAGCACACCTTACAACAGTGGTAATAAAAGATGCAACCTACGCTTAAAAGAGAAACTGTTTATTATATATTATCCAGATCTATCATCCCTCAACAAGCGCAGTGAAATCATTTCAACATGCCGCCACAGACGGAAACACTTCCTAGGTAACACATGAGCCAATCACCACACCCTACGCCTGCCTGTACCCACCCACTCTGTGCCCTATATAAACCATTGTATGTGAATGCTTCCATTAAAATCTCCTGATGATTGAGGGAACCCCTCATGAAACAGTTCTGTAGAGATGAAGTAGTCTTGTGATTTTTCCCACACCTACATATTGCGCTCTACCACGGTATCGAGCACTATTCTCTGGATAATCCAATCAAGACATATATATATATATATATATATATATATACAAACCCCATTTCCATATGAGTTGGGGAATTGTGTTAGATGTAAATATAAACAGAATACAATGATTTGTAAATCATTTTCAACCCATATCAGTTGAATATGCTACAAAGACAATATATTTGATGTCAAAGTGATAAAAAAAAAACTTTTTTTTGCAAATAACTACAGAATGCTCATCAACCACTTATTTGGAACATCCCACAGGTGTGTAGGCTAATAGGGAACAGGTGGGTGCCATGTATGGGTATAAAAACAGTTTCCCAAAAAATGCTCAGTTTTTTACAAGAAAGGATGGGGCGAGGTACACCCCTTTGTCCACAACTGTGTGAGCAAATAGTTTCTCAAAGTGCAATTGCAAGAAATTTAGGGATTTCAACATCTACCGTCCATAATATCATCAAAAGGTTCAGAGAATCTGGAGAAATCACTCCACGTAAGCGGCATGGCCGGAAACCAACAATGAATGACCGTGACCTTCGATCCCTCAGATGGCGCTGTATCAAAAACCGACATCAATCTCTAAAGGATATCACCACATGGGCTCAGGAACACTTCAGAAAACCACTGTCACTAAATACAGTTGGTCGCTACATCTGTAAGTGCAAGTTAAAGCTCTACAATGCAAAGCGAAACCCATTTATCAACAACATCCAGAAACTCCGCCGGCTTTTCTGGGCCAGAGATCATCTAAGATGGACTGATGCAAAGTGGAAAAGTGTTCTGTGGTCTGACGAGTCCACATTTCAAATTGTTTTTGGAAATATTCGACATCGTGTCATCCGGAACAAACGGGAAGCGAACCATCCAGATTGTTATCGATGCAAAGTTCAAAAGCCAGCATCTGTGATGGTATGGGGGTGCATTAGTGCCCAAGGTGTGTGTAACTTACACATCTGTGAAGGCACCATTAATGCTGAAAAGTACATACAGGTTTTGGAACAACATGTGCTGCCATCTAAGCGCCATCTTTTTCATGGACGCCCCTGCTTATTCCTGCAAGACAATGCCAAGCCACATTCAGCACGTGAACGACTGAAGCTCTACATAAAACAAGAATGGGAAGGAATTCCACTTTCAAAGCTTTAACAATTACTTTCCTCAGTTCCCAAACGTTTATTGAGTGTTGTTAAAAGAAAATGTGATGTAACACAGTGGTGAACATGCCCTTTCCCAACTACTTTGGCACGTGTTGCAGCCATGAAATTCGAAGTTAATTATTATTTGCAAAAAAATAATAATGTTTATGAGTTTGAACAGCAAATATCTTGTCTTTGTAGTGCATTCAATTGAATATGGGTTGAAAACAACAGAAGAATAAGTGATTATTAAATTGTTACAGAAGTGTAGATAGGATATGTTAAAAAGGGAAAGTAATCAGATTTTAACAGTAAATGAACAAGGAGATTATTATACATTTTCTATCACTTGTCCTTCATAATTTTGACAAAAGAATAGAATGGAAAATGACACAATATGTTACAGCATACGTCAGCAGACTAATTAGGAGTCTTTATTTGCTTACTTACTATTAAAAGACAAGTTGTCTAGTATGTTCACTATGTTATTTAAGGACAAACTTGCAATAAGAAACATATGTTTAATGTACTCTCAGATTTTTGGTTAAAATAAAGCCAATAATGCAATGTTTTGTGGTCCCCTTTATTTAGAAAAGTATAAAAAAGTATCAAAGTATTGAAATATATTTTGGTAAATTGACGAATAAGAATTTTAATACAATTTGGAATTAAAAATCATTGATAAATGATTTAAAAGAATATTTTATTGAATAATAATTAATTCTTATAGAATAAATTATAAGTTATAAATAGATATTAATAAATTGAGAGATGGGCGATAGAAAATGGATGTATCGAAATGTTTTAAATTAATAATGAATTTTAAAAGCATAATTAAATCATAAAAAAAAGATATTTCATCACTGGTGTCAAACTCAAGGCCCGGGGGCCAGATCTGGCCCGCCACATCATTTTATGTGGCCCATGAATGTTAATAAAATACTTAATTTTTTTTTCACCAAATGCAAATAATTATTTGGATTTTGACAGGAAAAAAATGCGTATATTTTCAACGTTATTATCTAATCATGCCAAATATTATATTATTATATAATGTATTACAAAACTATGGTCGTGTGCATAAGCAATAATGGAATAATATCAGGTGATTACTGCTACACATTTATATTGATGCTGTTAAATTATATTTATTTTAAAAAAATCAGATCAATTAGAATTTTGATTAATTACATGCATCATTTTATTAATAAAAAAAAAAAGGCTGCCATTATTGCGATGTGGCCCTCAGTGAAAACAAATTTGACCCCCCTAGATTACTGATTTATAGTAATACATTGAGGGAAAAGTGGTAGAAGATGGATGGAAATTGTTCGTAATCAGTGATAATTGAAAATAAAAACCTGCGATGAGGTGGCGACTTGTCCAGGGTGTACCCCGCCTTCCGCCCGATTGTAGCTGAGCTAGGCACCAGCGCCCCCCGCGACCCCAAAAGGGAATAGGCGGTAGAAAATGGATGGATGGATGGATGAATAATAATTAAATCATTACAAAATAAATTATAACATAACATTAATAGATAAGGCAGCATAATGACACGGGTTTAGGGTGAAGTGAGTTATATTTATATAGCGCTTTTCTCAAGTGACTCAAAGCGCTTTACATAGTGACACCAAATATCTAAGTTACATTTAAACCAGTGTGGGTGGCACTGGGAGCAGGTGGGTAAAGTGTCTTGCCCAAGGACACAACGGCAGTAACTAGGATGGCACAAGCGGGAATCGAACCTGCAACCCTCAAGTTGCTGGCACGGCCGCTCTACCAACCGAGCTATGCCGTCTGTCTGTGTTTGCATGTTCTCCTTTTCATGTGTTTCTTTTGCCTTTTGGTTGGGGACCCTCTGGGACTGTGTGAAAAGGGGTTGCCACTTTCGTGACTTCTGCTGTGTTTTTTTTCAGAATTTCTGGATCTGCGGCCCGGGAGCCTTTTGGCCATGGAGACCAGCTCCACAATGTCTTGGCTGAATGACCTCGGTCTTTTTGGATGTATCCTCGCTCATCCATGCGGACTGGACACCGGTTGAGAGTTGGTGGGGCGGCCGAGGGTGGAGTCAGCTCTCTTGGTTGCTTTGTTGGGTCTGCTCCTCAAAGCATTTTTTAAGTTTAAAAAAATTCCAGGAATCCCCGGTTTCCCAAAACCCTATTTTCACCTCTTCCTGGAAAGTTTTCAAAGTCCAGATATCTCAGCTGTTTTTGACCATTCCACGTTCAAAACATTCCTCTTAGTTTGGACAACAAATGCTCCTATTTTTTGTCCGTACAAATTCCCAGTTTTCCCGAAATTCCCGGAATACCAAAATACCCATTCTTAATTAAAACTGTTACTATATCAACATTTTTCAACCGATTACAAAAATTCCAACACCAACCCATTTAGATATTTTAGGAAAATTGTGCTAGTATCAATATTTTCAGAAAAATCCCAGTTTTCCTTAAATCCCCAAATTTCCAGGAAATTGCCATTCAAAAGAATGGACATATTCGTTTTGCAACATTTTTAAACCCGATTCTGACTTTTCAACCATCCATCCACACTACTCCTTCGATTAATCGAATGCAAAACATCTTTTCCCTTTACCAAAATTCCTGGTTTTCCTGGAATTTCCCCTGAGGTTCTCCCCATTGACAACAAATAAGCATTCTAAAATCTACTTCATATCCCACATTTCTTATCGGATTTGAAAGCGTTCCACCAGCCACGCACTTCACTCACCCTGGACAACCAATCTACCATTTTCCAAGTTCCAAAAATTCCTGGCCATGATCCCCCCACCCCAGCAGACGATAGGGTGGAACACCGCAGAGGCCACTACAGTGTATATGTTTTTTGTATGTATTTTTTAGATTTAAACTTTTTATGAATTAATTAATTTATTTATTTGTAGCTGTATGTCAAAGTGGCAGGTTGCATCAGCTCTGCTCTTTTAAAGTGAAGTTAAATTAAAGTACCATTGATTGTCGCACACATACTAGGTGTGGTGAAATTTGTCCACTGTATTTGACCCCTCCCCTTGTTCACCCCCTGGGAGGTGAGGGGAGCAGTGGGCAGCAGCGGTGCCACGCCCGGGAATCATTTTTGGTGATGTAACCCCCATTTCCAACCCTTAATGTTGAGTGTCAAGCAGGGAGGAAATGGGTCCCATTTTTATAGTCTTTGGTATGACTCACAACCTACCGATTTCAGGGCGGAAACTCCAACCCAGGGGTCACCAACGCGGTGCCCGCGGGCACCAGGTAGCCCGTAAGGACCAGATGAGTCGCCCGCTGGCCTGTTCTAAAAATAGCTCAAATAATAGCACTTACCAGTGAGCTGCCTCTATTTTTACAATTTTCTTTATTTACTAGCAAGCTGGTCTCGCTTTGCTCGACATTTTTAATTCTAAGAGGGACAAAACTCAAATAGAATTTGAAAATCCAAGAAAATATTTTAAAGACTTGTTTAAATAAATCATTATTATTATTTTTTTTTACTTTGCTTCTTATAACTTTCAGAAAGACAATTTTAGAGACAAAATACAAGCTTAAAAATGATTTTAGGATTTTTAAACACATATACCTTTTTACCTTTTAAATTCCTTCCTCTTCTTTCCTAACAATTTAAATCAATGTACAAGTATATTTTTTTTATTATTGTAAAGAATAATAAATTCCCTTTTTATTTAATTCTTCATTTTAGCTTCTGTTTTTTCGACCAAAAATATTTGTGAAATATTTCTTCAAACTTATTACGATTAAAATTCAAAATAATTATTCTGGCAAATCTAGAAAATCTGTAGAGTCAAATTTAAGTCTTTTGAATTTCTTTTAAAATTTTTGTTCTGGAAAATCTAGAAAAAATAATGATTTGTCTTTGTTAGAAATATAGCTTGGTCCAATTTGTTATATATTCTAACAAAGTGCAGATTGGATTTTAACCTATTTAAAACATGTCATCAAAATTCCAAAATGGATCTCAATCAGGAAAAATTACTAATGATGTTCCATTAATTATTTAAAAAAAAATTTCAATAAGATTCGAATCAGCTAGTTTTTCTCTTCATATTTTTCGGTTGAATTTAGAATTTTAAAGAGTTGAAATTGATGAAAAACAATGTTTCAAAATGTTTTTTTTTTTCCGTGTTTTCTCCTCTTTTTAACCGTTCAATTAAGTTTTTTTTAATTTTATTTTTATCATTTATTCTCTACAAAAAACCTTCCGTAAAAGGAAAAAAAATGTACGATGGACTCACAGACAGAAATACCCATTTTTAAAAAACATAAGTATAGATTTATTTATTAAAGGTAAATTGAGGAAATTGACTATTTCTGGCAATTTATTTAAGTGTGTATCAAACTGGTAGCCCTTTGCATTAATCAGTACCCAAGAAGTAGCTCTTGGTTTCAAAAAGGTTGGTGACCCCTGCTCTGACCACTAGGCCACTGAGTAGGCCTAGTGGTTGGGTTCTAATATTTATAATATCCTGTGTGTTGTGGCGGTATAGCTCGGTTGGTAGCGGGTTCCAGGTTCGATCCCTGCTTCTGCCATCCTAGTCACTACCGTTGTGTCTTTGGGCAAGAAACTTTACCCACCTGCTCCCAGTGCCACCCACACTGGTTTAAATGTAACTAACATATCGGGTTTCACTATGTAAAAGCGCTATATAAATATAATTTCCCTCTTACACACATGCTTATATGTGCTACGGATATGAGTTTTTTCCCCCCTTGACCTCAGTCTGGACCCCCTCTCCAGGAACCCTGGCTTAGACTGCATTTTTTTCTTCTCCCCCACCAGCGTTTACCGGTTTTCTCACCTTTTTTGTAAGGGGCGCCGGAAGTTGGCAGACCCGTCAGCGATCCTGTTCTGTCTCCCTGTAATGTTTGTCCGCTCTTGAATGGGATTGGGTTGAAAATCTTCATTTCCCCTCGGGGATTATCCAAGTTTTTCTGATTCTGATGTGCAAAAACATGTGAAAACTGACCTAATATTACATCATTTTTGCACGCAAGGTACTCAAAATGAGGAAAGCCCTATTCCTTTATCTTGGTCCTGTTTCTTGGGTTGTAGAGCCACCTGCTGGCACAATGCAGTAAGACCTTGAAGGAGTTCCTTTTTCAATGTTGGCATGTGCACTGCACTTTTGCAGAGATGTTTGGAATAGCTGCCTCTTTGGAGGAGCAAACAAACATAGCAACTCATTCATTCATTCATTGTGCTGCAGGGAGAACTCAGGTTACTTCCACAGGCGTCCTGTTCACAGTTTAAAAAAAGAGATTGCCAGCTGCCACGTCATCCAGTTTTAGGCAAAAGACTGGATTATCCTCACGGCCCGTGAGCAGGATTGTAAATATCATATTCATTACCATCACTGTAGGACAGGGGTGTGCAAACTTTTCACCCCGGGGGCCACTTTCAAAAAAACTGAAAGACGCCAGGGGAAACTTTGATATCATAAGTAGCACCGTATCCTAAGATAGATGCCCAGAACATTATTGTTGGCTTTGTAATGTCAGTCACAAAGGAAATTAGTATAATATGTTATAATAACTAGAGCTGTCAAAAGTAACAAGGAAACTCATGGGATTAAGCACAAAAAATATTGCATGAATATTGTATAAACACAGATTGATCACCCACCCACTCCTTTACCTTCTAATACAGGGGTGTCCAAAGTTTTTGATTTGGCGGCCGCATTGGGCTAAGCATTTTTTGACCAGGGGCTATATATATATATATATATATATTTATATATATGTATGTACATATATATGTATATATATATATATATATATATATATATTTATATATATGTATGTACATATATATATCCATCCATCCATCATCTTCCGCTTATCCGAGGTCGGGTCGCGGGGGCAGCAGCCTAAGCAGGGAAGCCCAGACTTCCCTATCTCCAGCCACTTCGTCTAGCTCTTCCCGGGGGATCCCGAGGCGTTCCCAGACCAGCCGGGAGACATAGTCTTTCCAACGTGTCCTGGGTCTTCCCCGTGGCCTCCTACCAGCTGGACGTGCCCTAAACACATCCCTAGGGAGGCGTTCGGGTGGCATCCTGATATATATTTATATATATGTATGTACATATATATATATATATATATATATATATATATATATATATATATTTATATATATGTATGTACATATATATATACATATACACATACATATGTACATATATATACACATATACATACATATATATACATACACATATATATATACATATATATACATACATACATATATATATATATGTATATATATACATACATACACACATATATATATACATACATATATATACATACATATATATATATATATATTATCACTATACTATAAAGTGTATTTACATATGTCAGATATATTAATAGAATAGATATATATCCATCTATTTTCTACCGCTTCACCCTTTTGGGGTCAGTGGAGGTACTGGAGCCTATCTCAGCTGCATTCGGGCGGAAGGCGGTGTACACCCTGGACAAGTCACACCCTCATCACAGGGCCAACACAGATAGACAGGCAACATTCACACTCACATTCACGGGGAGAACATCCAAACTCCACACAGAAAGATCCCGAGCCCGGGATTGAACCCAGGACTACTCAGGACCTTCGTATTGTGAGGCACATGCACTAACCCCTGGGTCACCGTGCTGCCAAATAGATACACGATTATAAAATAATTTATAATTATAATAGATATATAATATTTAGAGTATGTAAAAGTTCAACTCTCACTTTGTTTAAATACATGAAGACCTCCTTAATGTTTTGTAATCAATCAGAACTTTCAAGCAACTAAAATTTGCCAAACATTTATAAGTGGGATGAGAGTGTTTTGCATTTTCCCATCATGCTTTGCAGAAGACTTAAATAGGTATAATTTGGAACTATGTGTTGCTATTGGACACTTTTATAACATCCACAAAGTTTATCGGGCAGGTTGTGTTATGTGTGACCATGTGTTTTCATTTTTTGTGTTAGTTTATTTGTGCCGTGAGAGGAAAAAAGTTGTTTGGATTGAGTCATATGAAAATTGCTGTCCTGTGTTTGAATTTTTATTCTGTATTTACAACGCTCTTAATCCAAATTCTACGGTGTGAATAATCCAACTATAGACAGCAAGTGTACGAACACATTTCATCAATAAATAATGAATTTTATTGTTATAATCTGTCGAGTTGTGGGCCAAAATTGGCCCCCGTGCCATATTATGCTGTGGGATATATTTAAACACACCAACAGCCTGGATTTTACAATGAAATTGAACAGACTGCAATCTCCAGTAAACACAGAGCATGTGACCAATAAAAAGCGAGCACATTCCTTCCTGCTGCACGGAACCACTTTATTCGATTATTTACCAGATTATTTACAAGGGCTGTGGAAAATTGGTCATCACATCATTCGATTCCATTCTTGGGGGTAGTGATTCGATTCAAACCGATTCTCGAACACATGGGTTCCAGTTCTTTCATTAACTAGAATCCGCCATAAAATAGACAAACAGCTCTGATGAATGTTTATATTACTTACAAAACCCAAAACCAGTGAAGTTGGCACGTTTTGTAAATGGTAAATAAAAACAGAATACAAAGATATGCAAATCACTTTCAATTCATATTCGATCGAATGGACGGCAAAGACAAGATACTTAATGTTTGAACTGAGAAAGCAAATAGTCATTAACTTAGAATTTAATGGCAGCAACACAAGTTGGCACAGGGGCATTTTTATCACTGTGTTACATGGCCTTTCCTTTTAACAACACTCGGTAAATTTTTGGGAACTGAGAAAACCAAATTTTCGAAACTTTTTTTTCCGCGGAATTCTTTCCCATTTTTGCTTGATGTACGGATTAAGTTGTCCAACAGTCTGGGGTCTCAGTTGTGGTGTTTTAGGCTTCATAATGCACCACACATTTTCACACATTGGACAACAGGCAGGCCAGTCTAGTACCCGCACTCTTTTACTGTGAAGCCACGCTGTTGTAACACGTGGCTTGGCATTGTCTTGCTGAAATAAGCAGGGGGGTCCATGAAAAAGACGTTGCTTGGATGGCAACATAAGTTGCTCCAAAACCTGTTTGTACCTTTCAGTTTTAATGGTGTCTTCACAGATGTGTAAATTACCCATGCCTTGGGCACTAATACACCCCCATACTATCACATATGGTGGCTTTGGAACTTTGCGCTTATAACAGTTCAGATGGTTCTGTCCTTCTTCTGTCCGGAGGACACGACGTCCACAGTTTCCATAAACAATTTGATATGTGGACTCGTGGGACCACAGAACACTTTTCCACTTTGAATGAGTTCATCTCAGACGAGCTCGGGCCCAGCGAAGCCAGCAGAATTTCTGGGTGTTGTTGATAAATGTTTTTTTGCTTTGCATAGTAGAGTTTTAACTTGGACGTAGAGATGTAGCAACCTGTAGTTACTGACAGTGGTTTTCTGAAGTGTTCCTGAGCCCAAGTGGTGATATCCTTTACACACTGACGTCGCTTTTTGATGAAGGTCCGTAATATCATCGCTTACGTGCAGTGATTTCTCCAGATTCTGTGAACCGTGGAGGGTAAAATCCCTAAATTCCTCGCAATAGCTCGTTGAGAAATGTTGTTCTTAAACTGTTCAACAATTTGCTCACCCATTTGTTCACAAAACGGTGACCCTCGCCCCGTCCTTGTTTGTGAATGACTGAGCAGTCCATGGAAGCTGCTTTTATACCTAATCCTGGCACCCCACCTGTTCCCAATCAGCCTGTTCACCTGTGGGATGTTCCAAATAAGTGTTTGATGAGCATTCCTTAACGTTATCAGTCTTTTTTGCCACTTGTGCCAGCTTTTTTGAAACATGTTGCAGGCATCAATTTCAAAATGAGCTACTATTTGTAAAAAAAAACATTTTCCAGTTTGAAAATTAAATGTCCTGTCTTTGCAGTCCATTCCATTGCATGTAAGTTGAAAAGGATTTGCAAATGATTGCATTCGGGTTTTTATTTACCTTTTACGCAACATGCCAACTTCACTGGTTTTGGGGTTTATATAAAAAAAAAAGTTAGCCCAAGTGGTGATATCCTTTACACACTGACGTCGCTTTTTGATGAAGGTCCGTAATATCATCGCTTACGTGCAGTGATTTCTCCAGATTCTGTGAACCGTGGAGGGTAAAATCCCTGAATTCCTTGCAATAGCTCATTGAGAAATGTTGTTCTTAAACTGTTCAACAATTTGCTCACACATTTGTTCACAAAACGGTGACCCTCGCCCCGTCCTTGTTTGTGAATGACTGAGCATTTCATGGAAGCTGCTTTTATCTCTAAGGGAGAGTGAAACTCATTTCGGCCGCTTGTACCCGTGATCTTATCCTTTCGGTCATGACCCAAAGCTCATGACCATAGTTGAGGATGGGAACGTAGATCGACCGGTAAATTGAGAGCTTTGCCTTCCGGCTCAGCTCCTTCTTCACCACAACGGATCAGTACAACGTCCGCATTACTGAAGACGCCGCACCGATCCGCCTGTCAATCTCACGATCCACTCTTCCCTCACTCGTGAACAAGACTCCGAGGTACTTGAACTCCTCCACTTGGGGAAGGGTCTCCTCCCCAACCCGGAGATGGCATTCCACCCTTTTCCGGGCGAGAACCATGGACTCGGACTTGGAGGTGCTGATTCTCATTCCGGTCGCTTCACACTCGGCTGCGAACCGATCCAGCGAGAGCTGAAGATCCCGGTCAGATGAAGCCTTATGTTGTCATGTAAACTGATAACCATAAATTTTAATCGTGGGTCATTTATCCGGCGATAATTTTATTGGGCACTGCAAAGTTGATCCACTTCAGGTAAGTGTCGGTCGGCCCTCTTTTTAAGTCTGCGGGTGTTGTGCGGTGGAGTTTGTGGCTATTTAAAGTCATCAAACACAAGAACACCTGACAGCCAAGCAATAATCACTGGAAGGACAAGGCAAAAATACATGCTGACACATTCTTCACCAAAGAGCACGTTGACTATGCTCTCAATGCCAAAGTAAGAGTAAACGCTTACAAAATCACATAAGGAAAAAAATCAAACTGGAAAAGTTTTTTCCACTAGCCAGCTTTATTAACTCAATGCCCCAAGCCGAAATATTGCTAGAAATAGTTGTAAACACCTGCTTTGCAGTTATGTGGGCCGTCACATTCCGACGAGATTTATCGCTCATTCGCGCACGCTTTCAAGACAGGAGAGAGGCCACTGCGAGAAATGTGAACCGAGGTAGATCTTTCACATCCATGCAGGATATACGGTAAGGTCGTATACGCCTCACGCTCAAGATATGTGGCCCCAGAACTGATGATACTCTTGTCTGAAGTCTTGAGGCATGACATCATCTCGCTGTGAGAAGTCACACATTGCGAGAAGATGAAACATCCATGATTGTCTTACATTGGACTGATGATTCTCCTTTAACATGACAACAGGCTGCACAGGTGTGCTTTTACTACATACAATGCATCCGGAAAGTATTCATAGTGTTACATTATGTCCTCAAAATTCTACACACAATACCCCATTATAACAATTTTTTTTTGTAATTTGGCAAATTTATTAAAATTTAAAAACATAAGAAATCACATTTTATTTGCTCGAATTAGTGTTTGTACTGTATTTTTTTTTACTCCCTTTATGTCTGTGTTTATTTATTATCTGTTTATATTATTATTATTTTTTAATTATTATTTTATTATGTATTTATTTATTAATATCATTATTACCTTGGTTTGTTTTGTTTTTGTTTGTTCTTTTGCAGTTGTTCCTCTTTGGGGGGCATCGCTGACAATAGATGTATGATATATGGAAATATAATGGAGTTGATTATTGGAATTGGAGTATCTGACCGCGGCAGACCCACTGGAGATACGGGCCGTGACCATGGCAGACCCACTGGAGATGTGGGCCGAGACCGCGGCAGACCCACTGAAGAAGCAGGCGGCGACTGCGGTAGACCGACCTGAGATACGGGCGGTGACCATGTCAAACCCACAGGAGATGCGGGGGGCGACTGCGGTAGACCGACTGGAGATACGGGCGGTGACCATGGCAGACCCACTGGAGATGTGGGCCGAGACCGCGGCAGACCCACTGAAGAAGCAGGCGGCGACTGCGGTAGACCGACTGGAGGTACGGGCGGTGACCATGGCAGACCCACTGGAGATGCGGGCGGCGACTGCGGTAGACCGACTGGAGATACGGGCGGTGACCATGGCAGACGCACTGGAGATGCGGGCGGTGACCTTGTCAAACCCACTGGAGATGCGGGCGGCGACTGCGGTAGACCGACTAGAGATACGGGCGGTGACCATGGCAGACCCACTGGAGATGTGGGCCGAGACCGCGGCAGACCCACTGAAGAAGCAGGCGGCGACTGCGGTAGACCGACTGGAGATACGGGCGGTGACCATGGCAGACCCACTGGAGATGCGGGCGGTGACCATGGCAGACCCACTGGAGATACGGGCGGTGACCATGGCAGACCCACTAGAGATGCGGGCGGTGACCATGGCAGACCCACTGGAGATGTGGGCCGAGACCGCGGCAGACCCACTGAAGAAGCAGGCGGCGACTGCGGTAGACCGACTGGAGATACGGGCGGTGACCATGTCAAACCCACAGGAGATGCGGGCGGCGACTGCGGTAGACCGACTGGAGATACGGGCGGTGACCATGGCAGACCCACTGGAGATGTGGGCCGAGACCGCGGCAGACCCACTGAAGAAGCAGGCGGCGACTGCGGTAGACCGACTGGAGGTACGGGCGGTGACCATGGCAGACGCACTGGAGATGCGGGCGGTGACCATGTCAAACCCACTGGAGATGCGGGCGGCGACTGCGGTAGACCGACTGGAGATACGGGCGGTGACCATGGCAGATGCACTGGAGATGCGGGCGGTGACCTTGTCAAACCCACTGGAGATGCGGGCGGCGACTGCGGTAGACCGACTGGAGATACGGGCGGGGACCATGGCAGACCCACTGGAGATGTGGGCCGAGACCGCGGCAGACCCACTGAAGAAGCAGGCGGCGACTGCGGTAGACCAACTGGAGATACGGGCGGTGACCATGGCAGACCCACTGGAGATGCGGGCGGTGACCGCGTCAGACCCACTAGAGATGCGGGCGGTGACCATGGCAGACCCACTGGAGATGTGGGCCGAGACCGCGGCAGACCCACTGGGGAAGCAGGCGGCGACTGCGGTAGACCGACTGGAGATACGGGCGGTGACCATGTCAAACCCACTGGAGATGCAGGCGGCGACTGCGGTAGACCGACTGGAGATACGGGCGGTGACCATGGCAGACCCACTGGAGATGTGGGCTGAGACCGCGGCAGACCCCCTGAATAAGCAGGCGGCGACTGCGGTAGACCGACTGGAGATACGGGCGGTGACCATGGCAGACCCACTGGAGATGCGGGCGGTGACCATGTCAAACCCACTGGAGATGCGGGCGGCGACTGCGGTAGACCGACTGGAGATACGGGCGGTGACCATGGCAGACCCACTGGAGATGTGGGCCGAGACCGCGGCAGACCCACTGAAGAAGCAGGCGGCGACTGCGGTAGACCGACTGGAGATACGGGCGGTGACCATGGCAGACCCACTAGAGATGCGGGCGGTGACCATGGCAGACCCACTAGAGATGCGGGCGGTGACCATGGCAGACCCACTGGAGATGTGGGCCGAGACCGCGGCAGACCCACTGAAGAAGCAGGCGGCGACTGCGGTAGACCGACTGGAGATACGGGCGGTGACCATGGCACACCCACTGGAGATGCGGGCGGTGACCATGGCAGACCCACTAGAGATGCGGGCGGTGACCATGGCAGACCCACCGGAGAAGCGAGCGGCGACTGCAATAGACCGACTGGAGATACGGGCGGAGACCATGGCAGACCCACTGGAGATGTGGGCGGTGACCATGGCAGACCCACCGGAGAAGCGGGCGGTGACTGCGGTAGACCGACTGGAGATACGGGTGGCGACCATGGCAGACCCACTGGAGAAGCGGTCGGCGACTGCGGTAGACCGACTGGAGGTATATGGGCGGCGACCAAGGCAGACCCACCGGAGATGCGGGCGGCGACCGCGGTAGACCGACTGGAGATACGAGCGGTGACCATGGCAGACCCACTGGAGATGCGGGCGGTGACCATGGCAGACCCACTGGAGAAGCGGGGGGTGACTGCGGTAGACCGACTGGAGATACGGGCGGCGACCATGCCAGACCCACTGCAGATGCGGGCAGTGACCATGAAAGACCCCCTGGAGAAGCGGGCGCCGATCACGGCAAACCCTCTGGAGATGCGAGCGGTGATCACGGCGGACCCACTGGAAATGCAGGCTGGGACCATGGCAGACCCACTGGAGATGCGGGCGGTGACTATGGCAGACCCACTGGAGAAACGGGCGGCGACTGCGGTAGACCGACTGGAGATACGGGCGGTGACCATGGCGGACACAATGGAGATGCGGGCGGTGACCATGGCAGACACACTGGAGAAGCAGGCGGGAACTGCAGTAGACCGACTAGAGATACGGGCGGTGACCATGGCAGAACCACTGGAGATGTGGGCCGAGACCGCGGCAGACCCACTGAAGAAGCAGGCGGCGACTGCAGTAGACCGACTGGAGATACGGGCGGTGACCATGTCAAACCCACTGGAGATGCGGGCGACGACTGCGGTAGACCGACTGGAGATACGGGCGGTGACCACTGCAGACCCACTGGAGATGTGGGCCGAGACCGCGGCAGACCCACTGAAGAAGCAGGCGGCGACTGCGGTAGACCGACTGGACATACGGGCGGTGACCATGGCAGACCCACTGGAGATGTGGGCGGTGACCATGGCAGACCCACCGGAGAAGCGAGCGGCGACTGCAGTAGACCGACTGGAGATGCGGGCGGCGACCATGGCAGACCCACTGGAGATGTGGGCGGTGACCATGGCAGACCCACCGGAGAAGCGGGCGGCGACTGCGGTAGACCGACTGGAGATACGGGTGGCGACCATGGCAGACCCACTGGAGAAGCGGTCGGCGACTGCGGTAGACCGACTGGAGGTATATGGGCGGCGACCATGGCAGACCCACTGGAGATCCGGGCGGCGACTGCGGTAGACCGACTGGAGATACGAGCGGTGACCATGGCAGACCCACTGGAGAAGCGGGGGGTGACTGCGGTAGACCGACTGGAGATACGGGCGGCGACCATGCCAGACCCACTGCAGATGCGGGCAGTGACCATGAAAGACCCACTGGAGAAGTGGGCGCCGACCACGGCAAACCCTCTGGAGATAGGAGCAATGATCACGGCGGACCCACTGGAAATGCGGGCAGGGACCATGGCAGACCCACTGGAGATGCGGGCGGTGACTATGGCAGACCCACTGGAGAAGCGGGCGGCGACTGCGGTAGACCGACTGGAGATAAGGGCGGTGACCATGGCAGACCCACTGGAGATGCGGGCGGTGACTATGGCAGACCCACTGGAGAAGCGGGCGGCGACTGCGGTAGACCGACTGGAGATACGGGCGGTGACCATGGCAGACCCAATGGAGATACGGGCGGTGACCATGGCAGACCCACTGGAGAAGCGGGCGGTGACCATGTCAGACCCACTGGAGAAGCGGGCGGCGACTGCGGTAGACCGACTGGAGATACGAGCGGTGACCATGGCAGACCCACTGGAGATGCGGGCGGTGACCATGGCAGACCCACTGGAGAAGCGGGGGGTGACTGCGGTAGACCGACTGGAGATACGGGCGGCGACCACGGCAAACCCTCTGGAGATGCGAGCGGTGATCACGGCGGACCCACTGGAAATGCGGGCTGGGACCATGGCAGACCCACTGGAGAAGCGGTCGGCGTTTGCGGTAGACCGACTGGAGGTATATGGGCGGCGACCATGGCAGACCCACTGGAGATGCGGGCGGCGACTGCGGTAGACCGACTGGAGATACGGGCGGCGACCATGGCAGACCCACTGGAGATGCGGGCGGTGACCATGTCAGACCCACTGGAGAAGCGGGCGGCGACTGCGGTAGACCGACTGGAGATACGAGCGGTGACCATGGCAGTACCACTGGAGATGCGGGCGGTGACCATGGCAGACCCACTGGAGAAGCGGGGGGTGACTGCGGTAGACCGACTGGAGATACGGGCGGCGACCATGCCAGACCCACTGCAGATGCGGGCAGTGACCATGAAAGACCCACTGGAGAAGCGGGCGCCGACCACGGCAAACCCTCTGGAGATGCGAGCGGTGATCACGGCGGACCCACTGGAAATGCGGGCTGGGACCATGGCAGACCCACTGGAGATGCGGGCGGTGACAATGGCAGACCCACTGGAGAAGCGGGCGGCGACCATGGCAGACACACTGGAGATGCGGGCGGTGACCATGGCAGACCCACTGGAGAAGCGGTCGGCGACTGCAGTAGACCGACTGGAGGTATATGGGCGGCGACCATGGCAGACCCACTGGAGATTCGGGCGGCGACTGCGGTAGACCGACTGGAGATACGGGCGGTGACCATGGCGGACAATATGGAGATGCGGGCGGTGACCATGGCAGACACACTGGAGAAGCAGGGGGGAACTGCAGTAGACCGACTAGAGATACGGGCGGTGACCATGGCAGAACCACTGGAGATGTGGGCCGAGACCGCGGCAGACCCACTGAAGAAGCAGGCGGCGACTGCGGTAGACCGACTGGAGATACGGGCGGTGACCATGTCAAACCCACTGGAGATGCGGGCGACGACTGCGGTAGACCGACTGGAGATACGGGCGGTGACCACTGCAGACCCACTGGAGATGTGGGCCGAGACCGCGGCAGACCCACTGAAGAAGCAGGCGGCGACTGCGGTAGACCGACTGGACATACGGGCGGTGACCATGGCAGACCCACTGGAGATGTGGGCGGTGACCATGGCAGACCCACCGGAGAAGCGAGCGGCGACTGCAGTAGACCGACTGGAGATGCGGGCGGCGACCATGGCAGACCCACTGGAGATGTGGGCGGTGACCATGGCAGACCCACCGGAGAAGCGGGCGGCGACTGCGGTAGACCGACTGGAGATACGGGTGGCGACCATGGCAGACCCACTGGAGAAGCGGTCGGCGACTGCGGTAGACCAACTGGAGGTATATGGGCGGCGACCATGGCAGACCCACTGGAGATGCGGGCGGCGACTGCGGTAGACCGACTGGAGATACGAGCGGTGACCATGGCAGACCCACTGGAGAAGCGGGGGGTGACTGCTGTAGACCGACTGGAGATACGGGCGGCGACCATGCCAGAACCACTGCAGATGCGGGCAGTGACCATGAAAGACCCACTGGAGAAGTGGGCGCCGACCACGGCAAACCCTCTGGAGATGCGAGCAATGATCACGGCGGACCCACTGGAAATGCGGGCTGGGACCATGGCAGACCCACTGGAGATGCGGGCGGTGACTATGGCAGACCCACTGGAGAAGCGGGCGGCGACTGCGGTAGACCGACTGGAGATAAGGGCGGTGACCATGGCAGACCCACTGGAGATGCGGGCGGTGACTATGGCAGACCCACTGGAGAAGCGGGCGGCGACTGCGGTAGACCGACTGGAGATACGGGCAGTGACCATGGCAGACCCAATGGAGATACGGGCGGTGACCATGGCAGACCCAATGGAGATGCGGGCGGTGACCATGGCAGACACACTGGAGAAGCGGGCGGTGACCATGTCAGACCCACTGGAGAAGCGGGCGGCGACTGCGGTAGACCGACTGGAGATACGAGCGGTGACCATGGCAGACCCACTGGAGATGCGGGCGGTGACCATGGCAGACCCACTGGAGAAGCGGGGGGTGACTGCGGTAGACCGACTGGAGATACGGGCGGCGACCACGGCAAACCCTCTGGAGATGCGAGCGGTGATCACGGCGGACCCACTGGAAATGCGGGCTGGGACCATGGCAGACCCACTGGAGAAGCGGTCGGCGACTGCGGTAGACCGACTGGAGGTATATGGGCGGCGACCATGGCAGACCCACTGGAGATGCGGGCGGCGACTGCGGTAGACCGACTGGAGATACGGGCGGCGACCATGGCAGACCCACTGGAGATGCGGGCGGTGACCATGTCAGACCCACTGGAGAAGCGGGCGGCGACTGCGGTAGACCGACTGGAGATACGAGCGGTGACCATGGCAGACCCACTGGAGATGCGGGCGGTGACCATGGCAGACCCACTGGAGAAGCGGGGGGTGACTGCGGTAGACCGACTGGAGATACGGGCGGCGACCATGCCAGACCCACTGCAGATGCGGGCAGTGACCATGAAAGACCCACTGGAGAAGCGGGCGCCGACCACGGCAAACCCTCTGGAGATGCGAGCGGTGATCACGGCGGACCCACTGGAAATGCGGGCTGGGACCATGGCAGACCCACTGGAGATGCGGGCGGTGACAATGGCAGACCCACTGGAGAAGCGGGCGGCGACCATGGCAGACACACTGGAGATGCGGGCGGTGACCATGGCAGACCCACTGGAGAAGCGGTCGGCGACTGCAGTAGACCGACTGGAGGTATATGGGCGGCGACCATGGCAGACCCACTGGAGATTCGGGCGGCGACTGCGGTAGACCGACTGGAGATACGGGCGGCGACCATGGCAGAACCACTGGAGATACGGGCGGAGACCATGGCTGACCCACTGGAGAAGCGGGCAGCGACTGCGGTAGACCGACTGGAGATATGGGCGGTGACCATGGCAGACCCACTGGAGATGCGGGCGGTGACCATGGCAGACCCACCGGAGAAGCGGGCGGTGACTGCGGTAGACCGACTGGAGATACAGGCGGCGAACATGGCAGGCCCACTGGAGATGCAGGCGGTGACCATGGCAGACCCACTGGAGATGCGGGCGGCGACCGCGGCAGACCCACTGGAGATGTGGGCGGAAACCATGGAGAACCAACTGGAGATGCGGGGGCGGCGACCGCGGCGGATCCACTGGTGATGTGGGCTTCGACCATGGCAGACCGACTGGAGATACGGGCGGCGACCATGGCAGACCCACTGTAGAAGCGGGCGGTGACCATGGCAGACCCACTGGAGAAGCAGTCGGCGACTGCGGTAGACCGACTGGAGATATGGGCGGCGACCATGGCAGACCCACTGGAGATGCGGGCGGCGACCATGGAGAACCAACTGGAGATGCGAGGGCGGCAAACGCAGTGGATATACTGGTGGTTTGGGCTTCGACCGTGGCAGACCCACTGGAGATGCGGGCGGTGACCATGGCAGACCCACTGGAGATGCGGGTGGCGACCACGGCAAACCCTCTGGAGATGCAAGCGGTGATCACGGTGGACCCACTGGAAATGCGGGCTGGGGCCGCGGCAGACCCACTGGAAACGCAAGCGGCGACCGTGGCGGACCAACTGGAGATGCCAGCGGAAACCGCAGCAGACCCACTGGAGATGTGGGCTGCGACCGCGTTGCACCCACTGGAGATGCCGGCGGCGGACCAACTAGAGAGGCGAGCGACGACCGCGGCAGACCCACTGGAGATGTGGGCGGCGACTGCGGGCGGCGACTGCGGGCGGCGACTGCGGGCGGCGACTGCGGCAGACGCACTGAAGATGTGGCCAGCGACCGCGGCAGACCCACTGGAGATGCCGGCGGTGACTGCAGCGTCGCTACCAGCAAGCCGTCTTGCTTCAACAAGGTCATCCCAGCAGGGAATCATGGTAACATCATGGACGACCTCACTGGAGCAGGAAGGCTTGCTGGAAGTGACATTGCGGATGAGGTCATCTCAGCAGGGAGGCATGATAGCGACGTCATAGAAAACGCAAGAAGCAGCTGTGTCTCCCCAGGTGCACAGCTACTCATAACCCCCCAAGGGACTAGACCGACAGACTACAGGGATGGGTGGGAGGGAGTTTGATGAGAGGCTGAAGAATGCTTCAATCAGTGCCAAAATCTTATCAAGCTGCTGGAGCATAGAAATCTCTGCGGGGTCACTCGCTGGCTGGATCATTTCTATCACGATTTGGTGAGCGTTGCTTGCAGCGGGAGCCCAAGGATGCCGAGACGGCAGACGGCTTGCAAGGTAGAAATATATTTATTGGCAACAGGGAGGTGCACAGTAAGCCGACTAACAAGTTGAAGGATCCAGCACAGAATGAGGCACCCAGGTAGAACTAAATAAAAGTAATTATTGAGAATCAGATGTGCTGAAAGGATGTGCTTTAAAACACGAAGACCAAATAGGAAATACTGACAAAACAAGAGTACCGGGACAGGAAGTGATTTAAAAACACAGGAAGTAGAAACGAGAAATAAGAGCACTGGACAGGAATTAAAACGCCAAACACAGGAAAACACAAAGATGACCAAACTGTCAGTAGCAATTTTGACACTTTGCCACGTCATCTAAGGTGGCCCGCTACGTAATTTTACATGGCTTGTCACATTATTCAATGTCGTCTGCAACACCATTCCACGTGGTCTACAACATAATTTAACGAGGCCACCACATCATTGTAAAGTGGCCCATCACGTTATTCAATGTGGTCTACCACATAATTTTAAGTGGTCCTCTCACGTTCTTCAATGTGGTCAGCCCCATTGCTAAATGTGTTCTGCCACGTTATTTATGTGGCCTGCCATTTTATTTAAATGTGGCCCGTCACCTCATTCACTGTGGTTTGCCACATTCTATAAAGTGACCTGCAACATCATTCGATGTGGTCGAACACATAATTGAAAGTCGCCTACCACCTCATTTTATGTGGCCCGTCACATTATTCACGGTGGCCTGCCATATGGTTTAAATATGGTCTGTAACATCATTCACTGTGGAACACCACGTTATTTAAAGTGACCTGCAACATCATTCTATGTGGTCGAACACAAAATTTAAAATGGCCTACCATGTCATTTTTATGTGGCCCGTCACATCATTCACCGTGGCCTGTAATGTCATTCACTATGGTCTGCCGCATTATTTAATGTGGCCCATCACATCATTCACTGTGGTTTGCCACGTTCTATAAAGTGACCTGCAACATCATTCGATGTGGTCGATCACATAATTGAAAGTCGCCTACCACATCATTTTACGTGGCCCGTCCCATTATTCACAGTGGCCTGCCATATTATTTAAAATTGGCCTGTAACATCATTCACTGTGGAACGCCACATGTTTTAAAGTGACCTGCAACATCATTCGATGTGGTCGAACACAAAATTTAAAGTGACCTACCATATCATTTTTATATGGCCCGTCACATCATTCACCGTGACCTGTAATGTCATTCACTATGGTCTTCCACATTATTTAAAGTGACCCGTCACTTTATAATTAAAATGTGGCCCGTCACATCATTCACTGTGGTTTGCCACATTCTATAAAGTGACCTGCAACATCATTTGATGTGGTCGATCACATAATTGAAAGTCGCCTACCACATCATTTAAGTGGCCCGTCACATTATTCACAGTGGCCTGCCATATTATTTGAAATTGGCCTGTAACATCATTCACTGTGGAACGCCACATGTTTTAAAGTGACCTGCAACATCATTCAATGTGGTCGAACACAAAATTTAAAGTGACCTACCATGTCATTTTTACGTGGCCCGTCAGATCATTCACTGTGGCCTGTAATGTCATTCACTATGGTCTGCCGCATTATTTAACGTGGCCCGTCACATCATTCACTGTGGTTTGCCACATTCTATAAAGTGACCTGCAACATAATTCGATGTGGTCGATCACATAATTGAAAGTTGCCTACCACCTCATTTTATGTGGCCCGTCACATTATTTAAAGTGACCCGTCACTTTATACTTAAAATGTGGCCCGCCACATCATTCACTGTGGTTTGCCACATTCTATAAAGTGACCTGCAACATCATTCTATGTGGTCGAACACAAAATTTTAATGTGGCCTACCATGTCATTTTATGTGGCCCGTCACATCATTCTCTGTGGCCTGTAATGTCATTCACTATGGTCTGCCACATATTTAAAGTGACCTGCAACAACATTCAACGTGGTCGATCACATAATTAAAACTGGCCCATCACATCATTCACTGTGGCCTGCCATTTATTTTAAGTGGCCTTTAACATCATTCCCTGTGCTCTGCCACATTATTTAAAGTGACCTGCAACATCATTAAATGTGGTCGATTACATAATTTAAAGGGCCCTACCTTATCATTTTACGTGACCCGTCACCGTGGCCTGCCATATTATTTACATGTGGCCTGTAATGTCATTCACTTTGGTCTGCCACATTATTAAAACTGACCTGCAACATCCTTCAATGTGGTCGATCACATAATTAAATGTGACCTACCACGTCGTTTTATGTGGCCCGTCACATCATTCACTGTGGCCTGCCATATTATTTAAAAGGGGCGCCATAGCTCGGTTGGTAGAGTGGCCGTGTCAGCAACTTGAGGGTTGCAGGTTCGATTCCCGCTTGTGCCATCCTAGTTACTGCCGTTGTGCCCTTGGGCAAGACACTTTACCCACCTGCTCCCAGTGCCACCCACACTGGTTTAAATGTAACTTAGATATTGGGTGTCACTATGTAAAGCGCTTTGAGTCACTTGAGAAAAGCGCTATATAAATATACTTCACAAAAGTGGCCTGTAACGTCATTCACTGCGGTCTGCCACATTATTTAAAGTGACCTGCAACATCATTCAATGTGGTCGATCACATAATTTTAATGTGGCCTGCCACATCATTTTACATGGCCTGTCACATCATTTACGATGGCCTGCCATATTATTTAAAATTGGCCTCTAATGTCATTCATATTCATATTATTTAAAGTGACCTGTAACATCATTCAATGTGGTCCATCACATAATTCAAAATGGCCTACCACATCATTTTATGTAGCCCATCACATTATTCACATTGGCCTGCCATATTATTTTTAAATGTGGCTTGTAACGTCATTCACTGTGGTCTACCACATTATTTAAAGTGACCTGTAACATAATTCAATGTTGTTTTCCAAATAATTTAATGTGGCCATATGAGGGCAGCCATAATTATAAAGTGGCCCTCAACAACATGGCCTTTGTCTGAAAGAATCTTTATTGCCCTGCCACTTTTTAATCATCAATACAATAATTAGCCACCTGATACTGAGACAAGACACTTAAAGTTCGAACTGGAACTCTGTTATTTTTTGCAAATACCAGCTCATTTGGATTGGATATTCATTCATTCACAAACAAGGATGGGGCGAGGGTCACCACTTTGTGAACAAATGTGTGAGCAAATAGTCAAACAGTTAAGAACAACACTTCTCGACGATCTATTTCAAGCAATTTAGGGATTTCACCATCTACGGTTCGTATCATCAAAATGTTCAGAAAATCTGGACAAAAAACTGCACATAAGCGGTAATGCCTGTGACCTTGGATCCCTCGGGCGGTACTGCATCAAAAAGCGAGATCAGTGTGTAAAGGATATCACCACCTGGGCTCAGGAATATTTTAGAAAACCACTGTCAGTAACTATACTTAATCGCTATATCTGTAAGTGCAATTTAAAACTCTACTTCGCAAAGCTAAAGCCATTTATCAACAACACCCAGAAATGCAGCCGGCTTCGCCGGGCCCGAGCTCATATAAGACGGACTGATGCAAAGTGGAAAAGTGTTCTGTGGTCTCATGAGCCAACATTTCAAATTGTTTTTTAGAAACTGTGGACGCCGTGTCAAGGAGGAAAAAAAACATCCGGATTTTTATAAGCGCAAAGTTGAAATGCCGGTATCTGTGATGGTATGGGGGTGTATTAGTGCCCAAGGCATGAGTAACTTACACATCTGTGAAGGCACCATTAATGCTGCAAGGCAGTGGCCCGGTACTGGGCCGTGGCCCGGTACCAATCGGGCCGCAGAATCATTTTTTATTCATTTCTATTTGAAAAAAAAATAAAATAAATAAAATAAAAAAAATAAATAAATAAATAAATAAAAAAAAAATATATATATATATCCATCCATCCATTTTCTACCGCTTATTCCCTTTCGGGGTCGCGGGGGGCGCTGGCGCCTATCTCAGCTACAATCGGGCGGAAGGCAGGGTACACCCTGGACAAGTCGCCACCTCATCGCAGGGCCAACACAGATAGACAGACAACATTCACACTCACATTCACACACTAGGGCCAATTTAGTGTTGCTAATCAACCTATCCCCAGGTGCATGTCTTTGGAAGTGGGAGGAAGCCGGAGTACCCGGAGGGAACCCACGCATTCATGGGGAGAACATGCAAACTCCACACAGAAAGATCCCGAGCCTGGATTTGAACCCAGGACTGCAGGAACTTCGTATTGTGAGGCAGACGCACTAACCCCTCTGCCACCGTGAAGCCATATATATATATATTTTTTTTTATTAAATCAACATAAAAAACACAATACACAATTAGTGCACCAACCACAGAAAACTCCCCTTTTCATGACAAAAACGTCCCTTTTTCATGACAAAGGGAGAAAAAAAAAAGGATTCCCCCCCCACACCCCCCCGGGGCACGGGACAAATTATCAAGCGTTGACCGGTCCGCAAATACAAAAAGGTTGGGGACCACTGCTGTAAGGTACATACAGGTTTTGGAGCAACATATGTTGCCATCCAAGCAACATCTTTTTCATGGATGCCCCTGCTTATTTCAGCAAGACAATGCCAAGCCACATTCTGCACGTGTTTCAACAGCATGGCTTCATAGTAAATGAGTGCGGGTACCAGACTGGACTGCCTGTAGTCCAGACCTGTCTCCCATTGAAAATGTGTGGCGCAATATGGAGCCTAAAATATCCGAGACCCCGGACTGTTGAACAACTTAAGTTGTACATCAAGCAAGAATGGGAAAGAATTCCACCTGAAAAGCTTCAAAAATTCACATCCCATCTTCCCGGATTATAAACAACTCATAAGTACTTCTAATGTATATACTTGTTCTTATGCTATGTGAACTCACTATGTTCTCTGCTGGCTGTACATATCCTACTAAGTAAGACCTACACTGTTTCAATGTCCACATTTCTCTGTTGATGCAATTGTTGATGACTGAAGTTCTGATATCAACCAAAGCTCCTCATCCCACCCCCCGGATTGTAAATAATGTAAATAATTCAATGTACATACTATGATGATTAACTTGTGTGATGACTGTATTATGTTGATAGTATATATTTGTACCATGATTTGATTAACGTGGACCCCGACTTAAACAAGTTGAAAAACTTATTGGGGTGTTACCATTTAGTGGTCAATTGTACGGAATATGTACTGTACTGTGCAATCTACTAATAAAAGTATCAATCAATCAAAGATTCCCGCTTCCGCCATCCTAGTCACTGCCGTTGTGTCCTTGGGCAAGACACTTTACCCACCTGCCCCCAGTGCCACCCACACTGGGTTAAATGTAACTTAGATATTGGGTGTCACTTTTTAAAGCGCTTTTAGTCACTACAGAAAAGCGCTATATAAATACAATTATCTGAGAGCCATATGTAGTCATCAAAAGAGCCACATCTGGCTCGAGAGCCATAGGTTCCCTACCCCTGGTTTATAGGATACCTTTTCATCGATTTATGAGTAGAAACAATACATTTCATGAGTGTGAAGCGACCAGAATGAGAATCAGCACCTCCAAATCCGAGTCCATGGTTCTCGCCCGGAAAAGGGTGGAGTGCCATCTCCGGGTTGGGGAGGAGACCCTGCCCCAAGTGGAGGAGTTCAAGTACCTAGGAGTCTTGTTCACGAGTGGGGGAAGAGTGGATCGTGAGATCGACAGGCGGATCGGTGCGGCGTCTTCAGTAATGCGGACGTTGTACCGATCCGTTGTGGTGAAGAAGGAGCTGAGCCGGAAGGCAAAGCTCTCAATTTACCGGTCGATCTACGTTCCCATCCTCACCTATGGTCATGAGCTTTGGGTCATGACCGAAAGGATAAGATCACGGGTACAAGCGTCCGAAATGAGTTTCCTCCGCTGGGTGGCGGGGCTCTCCCTTAGAGATAGGGTGAGAAGCTCTGCCATCCGGGAGGAACTCAAAGTAAAGCCGCTGCTCCTTCACATCGAGAGGAGCCAGATGTGGTGGTTAGGGCATCTGGTCAGGATACAACCCGAACGCCTCCCGAGGGAGGTGTTTAGGGCACGTCCAACTGGTAGGAGGCCACGGGGAAGACCCAGGACACGTTGGGATCCCCCGGGAAGAGCTAGACGAAGTGGCTGGAGAGAGGGAAGTCTGGGCTTCCCTGCTTAGGCTGCTGCCCCCGCGACCCGACCTCGGATAAGCGGAAGAAGATGACACTTTGCTTTTATCTGGAATGTGGAAAAAAAGTCAGTTTTTTTCTTGATCGTCTCAAGTTTGTTTTCCTTCTCCCGGAGCTGCCGTGGAGGTTTCTGGAAAGGTCAGACTCGAAAAGAGCGACTCCAGCTATTCTTTACGAGCTCTTTGACAGGAAGTCACCTATCACAGTTAGTCCAGCCTCTGGAGAGCGTGGTTCACAACAAGGGGAGCCGCTCTCACGGGTGTTGCACGTTTTAGTCCGACCGTAAAGTTAGTTAAAGGAGTAAGGCGGTGATTCTTAAAATGTGTGTGTCCATGTTTAGCTGAAACCAATACAGGTATGTGTGGAACTTGAGACACCCCGGGACGCAATGGCCAGCGTGTTCATACGCAGACCGAGCGTTGCAAGACACGGCGTGGAAATCACGTAAGTGGGACTCTTTTGTGGTGGAAATGCATGCAAAAATTTTGCCAGGAATGCATGGCCACTTTAACGCTTGGTGTCACTCACACTGTCAGAAAGCGCTCCCTGAAGCAGCTGGGAATGTAATACAAGCAGGAAATTACTCATCCACCGAGAATTTCTTGCCTTGTTTTTGTCCTGCGCAGCCCAATTAGATGATTTTCCCTCTGTGTCTGCTTGTTTGTCGTCCACTGCATGGTCAATGCCGGGGAAATGGCACTCTGAGTTCACCGCAAAACTTGGGAGACAAACATTTTTTTTGCAGCAAATCCAAGAGTGCTCCTGTTGTCTAGAGGAAATTGGACCTCTGTAAACACATTGGCATAACCTTGTTTGCAAACTTCTGTTGTCCTGGTACCAAAATGTATTTCCATATTTTTCTAAATAAGGGGGACCACAAAAAAATTGCATTATTGGCGTTATTTTAACAAAAAAAAATGTTAGGCTACATTTAACATGTGTTTCATATACATGGTAGCTACTTTAAAGGGGAACATTATCACAATTTCAAAAGGGTTAAAAACACTAAAAATCAGTTCCCAGTGGCTTGTTGTATTTTTTTTTATTTTTTTTCAAAATTTTACCGGTTCGGAATATCCCTAAATAAAGCTTTAAAGTGCCTTATTTTTGCTATCTTCGAAACCACTATCCATTTCCCTGTGACGTCATACAGTGCTGCCAATGTAAACAAACAATGGGAATACCACAGCAAAATATAGCAACATTAGCTCGGGTTCAGACTTGGATTTCAGCGGCTTAAGCGATTCAACAGATTACGCATGTATTGAAACGGATGGTTGGAGTATGAAAGTATTGAAGAAGAAACTGAAGCTATTGAGCGAATAGCTATTGACGCTAATCATGGTCATAGCATGGCCGAATAGCTGCGTTAGCATCGCCGGTAAAATGTGCGGACCAAACGATCAGGACTTTCGCATTTTGTGATAATGGAGCAACTTAAATCCGTCGATTGGTAAGTGTTTTTTTCGCATTAAATGTGGGTGGAAGGAAACGTAATATAGTTGCAAATGCATCTGCAGGTTATTCATACATCTCTGTGACATGTCTGCTTTAGCACCGCCGGTAAATAGCATGTTAGCATCGATTAGCTGGCAGTGACGCCGCGACCAAATATGTCGGATTAGCACATAAGTCAACATCAACAAAACTCACCTTTGTGAATTCGTTGACTTTATCGTTGCAAATGCATCTGCAGGTTATCCATACATCTCTGTGCCATGTCTGTCATCGCTGGTAAATAGCATGTTAGCATCGATTAGCATAGCATGTTAGCATCGTTTAACTGGCAGTCACGCCGCGACCAAATATGTCTGATTAGCACATAAGTCAACAACAAAACTCACCTTTGTGATTTCGTTGACTTTATCGTTGCAAATACATCTGCAGGTTATCCATACATCTCTGTGCCATGTCTGTCTTAGCATCGCCGGTAAAATGTGGAGACACTCTGGCACATTCAATGGGGGTCTGGCGGCAGACACTTTGGCATCTTCAGGCCAGTGGTGCAACTTGAATCCCTCCCTATTAGTGTTGTTACACCCTCCTACAACACACCGTCGAGGCATGATGTCTCCAAAGTTCCAAAAAAATAGTCGAAAAAACGGAAAATAACAGAGCTGAGACCCGGTGTTTGTAATGTGTAGAAAATGAATATGGCGGGTGTATTACCTCGGTGACGTCACGTTCTGACGTCATCGCCTCCAGAGCGATAAACAGAAAGGTGTTTAATTCGCCAAAATTCACCCATTTAGAGTTCGGAAATCGGTTAAAAAAATATACGGTCTTTTTTCTGCACCATCAAGGTATATATTGACGCTTACATAGGTCTGGTGATAATGTTCCCCTTTAAAGGCCTACTGAAATGAGATTTCCTTATCCAAACGGGGATAGCAGGTCCATTCTATGTGTCATACTTGATCATTTCGCGATATTGCCATATTTTTGCTGAAAGGATTTAGTAGAGAATATCGGCGATAAAGTTCGCAACTTTTGGTCGCTAATAAAAAAGCCTTGCCTTTACCAGAAGTCGCAGACGATGACGTCACCTGTGTGAGGGCTCCTCACATCCTCTCATTGTTTATAACAACAAAAAGAGCTATTCGGACCGAGAAAACGACAATTCCCCATTAATTTGAGTGAGGATGAAAGATTCGTGGCTGAGGATATTGATAGCAAAGGACTAGAGAAAAAAAATAAAGTAAAAAAAAGGCGATTGCATTGTGAGCGATTCATATGTTTTTAGACACATCTACTAGGATAATTCTGGGAAATCCCTTATCTTTCTATTGTGTTGCTAGTGTTTCAGTGAGTAAAATAGTACCTGATAGTCGGAGGGGTTTGTCCATGGGTGTGTTGTCGCCAGTCTCTGAGGGAATTAGTCACGGCAGCAGCAGCACGACAGAAGTTCCGCTGATCTCCGGTAAGAGGCGACTTTTTACCACAATTTTCTCACCGAAACCTGCCGGTTGACGAGTGGTCTGGATCCATGTCCGCTTGACCGCTCTGATCCATAGTAAAGCTTCACCTACGGGAATTTTAAACAAGGAATCACCGTGTGTTTGTGTGGCTAAAGGCTAAAGCTTCCCACCTCCATCTTTCTACTTTGACGTCTCCATTATTAATTGAACAAATTGCAAAAGATTCAGCAACACAGATGTCCGGAATACTGTGTGATTGCGCGATGAAAAGAGACGACTTTTAGCCGCGAGTGGTGCTGCGCTAATATGTCCCCTCCAACTCGAGACGTCAGGCGAACGCGTCATCATACGCGACGTTTTCAACAAGAAACTCCGCGGGAAATTTAAAATTGCAATTTAGTAAACTAAAAAGGCCGTATTGGCATGTGTTGCAATGTTAATATTTCATCATTGATATATTAACTATCAGACTGCGTGGTGGCTAGTAGTGGCTTTCAATCAATCAATATTTATTTATATAGCCCCAAATCACAAATGTCTCAATGGACTGCTCTAATCATTACGACTACAACATCCTCGGAAGAACCCACAAAAGGGCAAGGAAAACTCACACCCAGTGGGCAGGGAGAATTCACATCCAGTGGGACGCCAGTGACAATGCTGACTATGAGAAACCTTGGAGAGGACATCAGATGTGGGCAACCCCCCCCCCCCCCCCCAAGACAGCAGCGAGAGTCCCGTCCACAGGAGACCATCTCAAGCGGAGGCGGATCAGCAGCGTAGAGATGTCCCCAACCGATACAGGCGAGCGGTCCATCCTGGGTCCCGACGAAGCGGTCCATCCTGGGTCTCGACTCTGGACAGCCAGTACTTCATCCATGGTCATCGGACCGGACCCCCTCCACAAGGGAGGGGGGGACATAGGAGAAAGAAAAGAAGCGGAAGATCAACTGGTCTAAAAAGGAGGTCTATTTAAAGGCTAGAGTATACAAATGAGTTTTAAGGTGAGACTTAAATGCTTCTACTGAGGTAGCATCTCGAACTGTTACCGGGAGGGCATTCCAGAGTACTGGAAAACGCTCTATAGCCCGCAGACTTTTTTTGGGCTCTGGGAATCACTAATAAGCCGGAGTCTTATTAGTTATTTCAGTAGGCCTTTAACATATTTTACTGCCTTCTCTTGTTATATTCTTATTTTTACTGTTATATTTTTATTCTCATTGTTGCTTTTTATTGTTATTCTTATTGTAATATTTTTTTCTATTTTGTTTCCATTTATACCGCCATTATTTACTTTTACAAATTCGATCTCAATTCTGTACACTGATACTGGAATTTTAATTTTCCTGAGAGAACTCTCCTGAAGGAATCAATAAAGTACTATCCATCTATCTATATATTAGGGCTGCGAATCTTTGGGTGTCCCACGATTCGATTCAATATCGATTCTTGGGGTCACAATTTTTTTTCGAATCGATTTGATTCTCGATTCAAAAACGATATTTTTCCGATTCAAAACGATTCCGTATTCATTCAATACATAGGATTTCAGCAAGATCTACCCCAGTCTGCTAACATGCTAGCAGAATAGTAGATTTAACCAAAAAAAAGCTTTTATAATTGTAAAGGACAATGTTTTATCAACTGATTGCAATAATATACATTTGTTTTAACTATTAAACGAACCAAAAATATGACTTATTTTATCTTTGTGAAAACATTGAACACAGTGTGTTGTCAAGCTTATGAGATGCGATGCAAGTGTAAGCCACTGTGACACTTTTAAATTTTTTTTTATAAAAGTCTAATTATAATGTCAATGAGGGATTTCTAATCACTGCTATGCTGAAATTATAACTAATATTAATACTGTTGTTGATAATATTCATTTTTGTTTCACTACTTTTGGTTTGTTCTGTGTCTTCTCTCAATTGCTCTGTTTATTGCAGTTCTGAGTGTTGCTGGGTCAGGTTCGGTTTTGAATTGGATTGCATTGTTATGGTATTGCTGTGTAGTGGTTTGTTGGATTGATAAATAAAAAAAGAAATAAAAAGAAATCAAAAAAAGAAATCGATTTTTTAAAAATGAGAATCGATTCGGAATCGCACAACGTATTCGATTCGATTCGAATTTGAATCGATTTTTTCCCACACCCCTACTATCTATCTATCTATCTATCTATCTATCTATCTATCTATCTATCTATCTATCTATCTATCTATCTATCTATCTATCTATCTATCTATCTATCTATCTATCTATCTATCTATCTATCCTATTGCCATTTTTTCCTTAAATAAAATAGTGAACATACAACAACTTGTCTTTTAGCAGTAAGTAAACAATATAAGGCTCCTAATTAGTTTGCAGACGCATGCAGTAACACACTGTGTCATTTATCATTCTACCACTTTGTCAAAATTATTCAGGACAAGCTGTAAAAAGGTTAATGTGCTGTTGATGTCTGCTTACCGTCTGTTTCTACATGGTCTATCGACACTTTTGTTCGAATGTAATAAATATCACTTATTCTTCTGTTGTTTGGATACTTTACATTAGTTTCGGATGATGCCACAAATTTGGGTTTTGATCCGATACCAAGTCGCTGCAGGATCATACATTGGTCATAGTCAAAGTCCTCATGTGTCCAGGGACATATTTCCTGAGTTTATAAACATAATATACATTTAAAAAAATATCGATGTAATCATAATAGTATCGACTCGATACGCTCCTGTACTTGGTATCATTACGGTGGATGTCAGGTATAGATCCACCCTTGGCGTTTGTTTATACTGTGACTCCGGTGAGCTACGGTGTGTTGTGAAGCATGTTTAGCTATTCCTCGTCCTGCAGGGATGATACTTGTAAGAAACCTACTTTATTTGTCGCCATGGAGACCAGGATTACTGATTTAGAAGTAGCTAAAATAATTGCAGGCTGCGGCTCGCTATGTCTTAAGCACCTGAGGGTGTTTCAGTGTTCTAATTTCACCTTTATCATCACTTTTTAAGCCAAAATGCGTCCATTCTCCCTTTTCTGTCTACACACTGTGTCTGCTTGTAAGTACTCCGTGTCTGTGTGCTGCCAAACATGCTCCTCTGCTCGTAAAACCACAAATGTCAAGACGTGAAGGGTGGGAAACCGGTATTTTTTGGAGGCGGTATAGTACCGAATATGATTCATTAGTATCACGGTACTATACTAGTACCGGTAGACCGTACAACCCTAGTCCTGACGTTGAGCAACTCAGACATAACGTTGAAACTGTCAGGCTTTCCCCTGACAGTTTGTCTATGTTTTAGTTTTTTTCCCCTGCATTTGTCGGTTTCCTCTGTGTTTAGTATTTCCTGTCCTTAGTTCCTGTCTAGTGCTCTTATTTTGTCATCTTCCTGTCTTGTTCCCTGAGTGCTGTGTTCCTCCTCAGCTGCGGCTGATTGGCACCTGGCCACACCTGTTGCCAATCAGCCCGCTCCTATTTGTACCTGCTTTGTCTTGTGTCAGTTGCTGGATCGTTGTATTGTCGTTGCCACATGTCGCTCTTGTCGTGTCGTTTTGTCACAGCTACTACCTGTCGTGCTACATTTTGTCCTGGTCGTCGTAGCGGTAAGCCGTTTCTGTTAGCATGAGCCATTTCCAGTTTTTCCTGTTTGCTACCCGCTAGCTTCCACGCTAGGTCCTTTTTATGTTTCTTGTTAGCTTCTATCCTAAAGACCCTTAGTTTGTTATTCCGCCCATGTGCGCGCTTTTTGTTTGTACCCTTTTGTTTTTGTCTTGGTATTTAATTAAATCATGTTTCCTTACCAAATGCCTGCCTCCTTCTCTGCATCTTGGGGTTCGACACCAACTAACTGTGACAGAAAGATGCTCTTTCACAACATTTTAATCAATGTTGGGTTCTGACGTTGTTTTGACCATTGAATTTTGGTCATGTCTCAACCGATATTCTACAAAACTGAAACACCGTGCTTTTTTACAACTTTGTATTTGATGTCTGGTTCTGATTTTGATTTCACCTTTGAAATGTGGTAATTTCCCAATAGTACTTTTCGACCTTTTTTGAGCCAAGGCACACCACCGTCAGAAATCTTTAAAAACCGAAACTCAGTTGACGGTAAAAAGTCGTTGGATATGACTTCAAACCAAAACCAACCATGCATCACTATAGCTCTTGTCTCAAAGTAGGTGTACTGTCAGGACCTATCACATCACCCTCTGACTTATTTGGAGTTTTTTGGTCTCGTCTTGAGCTCCTATTTTGGTGGCTTTGTCTTTTTTGGGGGTATTTTCTTGTTGCGGATTCATGTCTTCCTTTGAGCGATATTTCCCGCATCTACTTTGTTTTAGCAATCAAGAATATTTCCATCCATCCATCCATCATCTTCCGCTTATCCGAGGTCGGGTCGCGGGGGCAGCAGCCTAAGCAGGGAAGCCCAGACTTCCCTCTCCCCAGCCACTTCGTCTAGCTCTTCCCGGGGGATCCCGAGGCGTTCCCAGGCCAGCCGGGAGACATAGTCTTCCCAACGTGTCCTGGGTCTTCCCCGTGGCCTCCTACCGGTTGGACGTGCCCTAAACACCTCCCTAGGGAGGCGTTCGGGTGGCATCCTGACCAGATGCCCGAACCACCTCATCTGGCTCCTCTCGATGTGAAGGAGCAGTGGCTTTACTTTGAGTTCCTCCCGGATGGCAGAGCTTCTCACCCTATCTCTAAGGGAGAGCCCCGCCACCCGACGGAGAAAACTCATTTCGGCCGCTTGTACCCGTGATCTTATCCTTTCGGTCATGACCCAAAGCTCATGACCATAGGTGAGGATGGGAACGTAGATCGACCGGTAAATTGAGAGCTTTGCCTTCCGGCTCAACTCCTTCTTCACCACAACGGATCGGTACAACGTCCGCATTACTGAAGACGCCGCACCGATTCGCCTGTCGATCTCACGATCCACTCTTCCCCCACTCGTGAACAAGACTCCTAGGTACTTGAACTCCTCCACTTGGGGCAGGGTCTCCTCCCCAACCCGGAGATGGCATTCCACCCTTTTCCGGGCAAGAACCATGGACTCGGACTTGGAGGTGCTGATTCTCATTCCGGTCGCTTCACACTCGGCTGCGAACCGATCCAGAATATTTCAGTTGTTTTTTATTCTTCTTTGTGGGGACATTGTTGATTGTCATGTCATGTTCGGAAGAGCATTGTCTTTGCTCCACAGTAAGTCTTTGCGGTTGTCCAGCATTCTGTTTTTGTTTACTTTGTAGACCAGTTTAAGTCTTTTTCTGCAGCTTCAATGCCTTTTTCTTAAGGGCAATCACCTTTTGTTTATTGGTAGTTTTAAGCATGAGATACCTTTTTACCTGGACGCTGCCTCCCGCTGTCACGCCTGTAAGTATATGTTTTGGTTTGGGTCAGGTTATGTTTAGTTTTTTGGACATTTAAGTTCTGTCTTGACACTTCCTGGTTTGTTTTCGTCTCCATGCCAACTCATTACTCTTCACCTGTCATGTCACGTCCCTGTCCTCATCCTCACACCTGTTTTCACTAATTATCATAGCTACTTAAGTCACTCTTTTTCTTATCATGCTAAAGATGTACCAAAGTAGCATATATGTCACACATGTTTTATGAGGAATGCCTGGAATATATAAATGTTACAATTGTTTTAAAGAGTTTGAGATTATGAAGAATAACAACCCAGGTATTGCAAAAACTCATTGATTTTAATTGGGTTCATTTTTGACCCCATTTGTGGAATTATTCATAGGTTGTCCATCTAAGGCATGGATGTCAAACTCTGGCCTGCAGTTTAATTTCATTTGGCCCTTGAGGCAATATCAAATTAAGATTAGAGCTGGCCCGCCGGTAACACCACATTCACCGCTAATAATCATACTTGCCAACCTTCCCGATTTTCCCGGGAGACTCCCGAAGTTTAGTACCCTTCCCGAAAATGTCCCTGGGCAACCATTCTCCCGATTTCCACCCGGGCAACAATATTGGGACACGCCTTAAAGGCACTGTCCTCTACAACATGCCGTCACGTCCTCTTTTCCTCCATATAAACAGCGTGCTGGCCAAGTCACATGATATGTGCGGCTTTCACACACACATACTTGGTCAACAGCCATACAGGTCACACTGAGGGTGGCCGTATAAACAACTTTAACATTGTTACAAATATGCGCCACACTGTGAACCCACAACAAACAAGAATGACAAAACACATTTCGGGAGAACACCCGCACCGTAACACAACATAAACACAACAGAACAAATACCCAGAACCAATTGCAGCACTAACTCTACCGGAACGCTATAATATACACCCCCCCCCCCGCTACCACCAAACCCCGCCCACCTCATTTTTATTTTATTTTCGAATTTGTTAGCCTGTGGAAAAAGTTAATGTTGATATTTACCCCAGAAGGCTGCAAATAGAATAGATTAAATTTTATTTGTTTTTTGAAAGTTGATTTTGCACTGTTACGTTATATAAGCTCTGCCTGTTCCATGGGAGGAAGCCCGAGTACCCGGAGGGAACCCACGCAGTCACGGGGAGAACTGTTAAACCTTGGCGAGAATGAAGGGGGACAATTGACACAGGCTTTATTTAAGTTTTCTTTGAAATCTCTTTGAACAGAGTGATTAAAGCAAAGCGGCTACACAATCTATGATAAAGAAATGGGCAAAACGCAATAAACAGAAAATCACTCCATAGGGAGGAAAAAGGCAATAGCAGAATTACACACAAATCTTCTAACAAAAGAACAACAATCTATGATTAGCTAAAAAAAAAGGTAAATCACTCACGCAGAGGAGGCAAGAACTTTTTAACAGAAAGTGCGCTATAAAAAGCGGAGAAAACTACAAACTGAAGCGCTCCAAGAGGAGGGAGGAAAAAAAAGAAGGCAAAGCACTGAAATTAGACACAAAATTCTTGAGCGAAAAACTTTAACAAACAAAATCACTCTTTCTCAGAGGAAACAAAGAAATCAATAAATAAGGCAAGGCAATACTTAGCAAAACTTGGTTCGAGGCTGTGGACAAGGCTGGAGGCACGTAGCGAGACGATATACTCGGGCACAAGACAAGAGGAAGACCAGACATTTATACACATGAGGGAGGGTGACACAGGTGGGCACAATCAGGCAATCAGGAGAAAGACATCAGACCAGTGAAACAGGAGGAAGGGCAAGTGACCTGAAATGAGAGGGAGAGTTAACCTTTCAAAATAAAACAGGAAATGACAAGACAACATGTCCCGGCAAGAAATCTGCGTTCAAAAGACTCCGGCTTATTAGTGATTCCTAAAGCCCAAAAAAAGTCTGCGGGCTATAGAGCGTTTTCCGTTCGGGCTCCAGTACTCTGGAATGCCCTCCCGGTAACAGTTCGAGATGCTACCTCAGTAGAAGCATTTAAGTCTCACCTTAAAACTCATCTGTATACTCTAGCCTTTAAATAGACATCCTTTTCAGACCAGTTGATTTGCCGCTTCTTTTCTTTCTCCTATGTCCCCCCCCTTCCCTTGTGGAGGGGGTCCGGTCCGATGACCATGGATGAAGTACTGGCTGTCCAGAGTCGAGACCCAGGATGGACCGCTCGTCGGGACCCAGGATGGACCGCTCGCCTGTATCGATTGGGGACATCTCTACGCTGCTGATCCGCCTCCGCTTGAGATGGTCTCCTGTGGACGGGACTCTCGCTGATGTCTTGGATCCGCTTTGAACTGAACTCTCGCGGCTGTGTTGGCGCCACTATGAATTGAACTTTCACAGTATCATGTTAGACCCGCTCGACATCCATTGCTTTCGGTCCCCTAGAGGGGGGGGGGGGGGGGGGGGGTTGCCCACATCTGAGGTCCTCTCCAAGGTTTCTCATAGTCAGCATTGTCACTGGCGTTCCACTGGATGTGAATTCTCCCTGCCCACTGGGTGTGAGTTTTCCTTGCCCTTTTGTGGGTTCTTCCGAGGATGTTGTAGTCGTAATGATTTGTGCAGTCCTTTGAGACATTTGTGATTTGGGGCTATATAAATAAACATTGATTGATTGATTGATTGATCGATTTATCGCCAATATCCTTCAATTTCTGTAAATACCTGGCGTTGCAAACCCCATCTAGCGTCTGTCTGTAGGGAACTTTTACGACTTCTTTAAAATTTCCCCAAGTGGACGTCATTGTTGCTGCAAAAGTGTGGAAAAATATTTAGAAAACTGCCGCAGACGAGTAAACAAAGTTTTGACACATAAGATGGCGGCCGCCTCGAAGGATTATAGGTAATCGCTGCTAGCGGAAACCTATGTATATCGCGAAATGATTGATTGATTGATTGATACTTTTATTAGTAGATTGCACAGTTCAGTACATATTCCGTACAATTGACCACTAAATGGTAACACCCCAATAAGTTTTTCAACTTGTTTAAGTCGGTGGATGTGAATTCTCCCTGCCCACTGGGTGTGAGTTTTCCTTGCCCTTTTGTGGGTTCTTCCGAGGATGTTGTAGTCGTAATGATTTGTGCAGTCCTTTGAGACATTTGTGATTTGGGGCTATATAAATAAACATTGATTGATACTTCACCCAGGTGTGACAAGAACGTGCAAACTCCACACAGAAAGATCCCGAGCCCGGGGTTGAACCCAGGATTACTCAGGACCTTCGTATTGTGAGGCAGATGCACTAACCCCTGTCCCACCGTGCTGCCCTATTTAAGCCTTGCTTGTTCAATATTCCTTGCAAAACTTGTTTGGGTCCCTATTTAAAGGTTCATTTGTTCAACCTCGGCCCGCGGCTTTGTTCAGTTTTAAATTTTGGCCCATTCTGTATTTGAGTTTGACACCCCTGGTCTAAGGGTTAATCATCAGCCTATTGATAGACCTTACCCTTCATCAATCCACAACTTACTTATTCACATGTGTGTTGTGTGTGACTAAAGCTGCACACGTAGCTGAGGCCACTGTGTGTTATCTCCAGGACCTGCAGAGAGCAAGAGGATCCACAAGCAAAGTGTTGTTTTGCCGAGCCCAATGACTACGTGTTGACAGCGTTCATGATACAGCGGGTAGGTTCTTCCCCGGCCGGCATTAACACCCTGCATCTGTCATCCTGTTTACATTTTTAGTGTTTCTTTGTGCTTCAAATGGAATGTTTACCCAATGAATGGCTATGACCAGAGAGTCCGCCATAACAGGGGCGAGACTATGGCCCAGGCACGTCGTAAAAATGAAAGAGTGCTTATTCATAGAAGCAGATATCTTTGAGTAGCTGGCTAAATTGTGAATTTGACGGTAAACATGCATCAAAGGTAAGTCTGGCTTGATTTGTGGCTCCTCAAAGCATTCTGTCTTTAAGGAAAGCAAAACCGACCGTGTTTCATTCCAGGTCTTTTCAGCATTCTCTGCGGTCCACTTCAGCGAGTAAAGGAGGACGGGGGTCGTCAAGAAACATGTTCTTCGTGGCCGGGGCCCGGAACACAGCGTCAGGCGTCGGGGATGAAAGGCGGTGAGGAACGACACCAGGTTATTTTAATATTATCAATCCGCCTCATGTGTTCTCTTGTGGCATCATCAGATCAATTTATAAGAAATTCCGCGAGGTAGACTTACTGGACAAAAAGAAGACAGTGACGGCTCTCAAACCCGGCGAAGATCGAGCTATTTTCCTGGGTCTTGGAATGATCCTGTCCTCTGTTATGATGTACTTTGTGCTTGGGATCACCATATTACGTTCGTACGCAGAAAGGTAAGGCTCCGAATTATGTTATAGTGTTATACTTTTCAGATACGGTTGTACCTCAACTTAATCGGTTCACCACGTTTGTATCTTAAATCAATGTCCGTTGTAGGATCAGATGTTTTGGGCAACTCTTACGAGGTTCACTGTAGCATTTTCTACGGCAACTAAGGGCGGGGATGCTTGCAACTCCATTTTTTTCGCTGCAACCTAAATAAGTTTTTCCTAATTGCTGGAGGGCCTCCAAAAAATATCAGTTCGGGCCGCAGCAGTACGTAGTCATAATACACTTTTAGGATAGGATAGGATAGGATAGGTCTGTTTTCAGCACAAACCTGTTCAAGATTAGACAAACAAACAGAGTACAGGGTTACAGAACAAGAACGCTGATGGGTCGACATAAGGCGTCCCGTAAAAGATGGGAAAAAGGTAAACGCTGGGGAAGGATGAGTAAAAAAATACAATCCAGTTCCGAGTGGGAAAAAACCTCCACAGCAAAGCACATATACATATTACAACATACATCTCGAGATATCTAGCAACAGAGGGAAGGTAGTTCAAGGTCATGGTGGTAGGTCGCAGCTCTCAGGCGCTACGGGATTTGCGTCGAGGGCGTTGGGTTGGGGGTGTGGGGGTTGTATGTGTGGCGTATATTTTTTTTGTGGATGTGTGTGTGTGTATATATAAGCCCGTAGTGTGTCTCTGTTCCGCGGCCTTGATGTATTGGGCCGTCTCGTCCAAAGTCAACAACAACAGGTGTGCGTGTCCATGAGAGACAAGAAGGGAGTTTGTTGTGTCTTCGCTGCAGTGACCTTCAGGAGAGTCTCGAAGCCGGGGAAACAATCCAAGTTAGAATGATTATATATGCGAGTGAAAATAAAATTTGCTTTTCACTCTAAAATTGTCTATGACTGGTCCTCAAAAACTGCGGGGTAGACAGTCCGATGTAATCCACAGTTCTTCCCGCATCCTCCAATCATTTGTGGCAGCTTTGGGGTACTTTGAAGACTGCCAGCAACTTCCAATTTGTCGACAAACCAGAGCAACGCTTACTCCAATCAGCCCATGTCCTGTTGTCATAATTCCGAATAGGTGGATATCTTCACGTCCTCGACAGAAAAGGGTCGCCAGGCATGCGGCCCTCCTTCTTCTCCCAAGAGTCCGTCCAAGGTTCCTCCAAACCCAAGATCTTGTCAATTTTGTTGAGGCCAGTTAAATGGTTCCAATGTTTAGATTTGGAGAGCAGTGCAAAAAGAGGCAACAAGAAAGTTAAGACAAGACAAAACAAAGAAGCAAGCAGGAGAGATAAGTGAGAGGAAAGGGGAGCATCCACCCTCGGCGAGTGCCAGAGGGAAAAACTTTTCCACCATTTGTGGCAGTAAAGACAAAGTCTGGCGCTAAAGCCATATTCAATTTTTTTGTGTGCAAAAAAATAGGGCTAAAATGATGGAGCTGAATTTTCATTTGTACTGCATGTTAATAATAATGATAAAAAAATGTAATAACAATAATACGATTGTAGCTGAGACAGACACCGGCGCCCCCCGCAGCCCCGAAAGGGAATAAGCGGTAGTAAATGGATGGATGGATGGATAATACATTTCATTCATAAATGCCTTTCAAAAAACCCAAGGACAGTTTAGATCAGGGGTCTCAAACTCAATTTACCTGGGGGCCACTGGATGCAGAGTCTGGGAGAGGCTGGGCCGCGAGAAAAGATTTCTTTAAAGGGGAACATTATCACCAAACCTATGCAAGCGTCAATATATACCTTGATGTTGCAGAAAAAAGATCATGTATTTTTTTAACCGATTTCCGAACTCTAAATGGGTGAATTTTGGCAAATTAAACGCCTTTCTGTTTATCGCTCTTTTAGCGATGACGTCAGAACGTGACGTCACCGAGGTAACACACCCGCCATATTCATTTTCACATTACAAACACCGGGTCTCAGCTCTGTTATTTTCCGTTTTTTCGACTATTTTTTGGAACCTTGGAGACATCATGCCTCGCCGGTGTGTTGTCGGAGGGTGTAACAACACTAACAGGGAGGGATTCAAGTTGCACCACTGGCAAGAAATCTGCCGCCAGACCCCATTGAATGTACCAAAGTGTCTTCAAATTTGGCCGGCGATGCTAAGACAGACATGGCACAGAGATGTATGGATAACCTGCAGATGCATTTGCAACCATTAAGTCAACCAAATCACAAAGATGAGTTTTCTTATGTGCTAATCAGACATATTTGGTCACGGCATGACTGCCAGCTAATCAATGCTAACATGCTATGCTAATCGATGCTAACATGCTATTTAGGGTACATTTGAAACTAGATACCCACATTTAATGCGAAACAAACACTTACCAATCGACGGATTTAAGTTGCTCCAAGATGCGAAAGTCCTGATCGTTTGGTCCGCACATTTTACCGGCGATGCTAATAAGGCAGCCATGCTATGGGCCACTTCATTAGGTACACCCACGCTATGGCCAAATAGCGTCAATAGCTATTCGCTCAATAGCTTCAATTTCTTCTTCAGTTTCGTTTTCGCTATCTGCCTCCATACTCCGACCATCTGTTTCAATACATGCGTAATCTGTTGAATCGCTTAAGCCGCTGAAATCCGAGTCTGAATCGGAGCTAATGTCGCTATATCTTGCTGTGGTAACCGCCATGTTGTTTGTATTGGCAGCACTGTATGACGTCACAGGGACATGGATAGTGGTTTCGAAGAAAGCGAAAATAAGGCACTTTAAAGCTGTATTTGGGGATATTCCGAGACCGGTAAAATTTTGAAAAAAAATTCCAAAAATACAACAAGCCACTGGGAACTGATTTTTATTGTTTTTAACCCTTTTGAAATTGTGATAATGTTCCCCTTTAGAAAAAATGTTGCATACTCCTCAGCATGTCTAGTTGTATAATGACGTTTCAAATTGTATCCTTTGTGCACCACAATTTTCTCTGTGCAAAGAAATATTGCATCTCCCACTTTTCCTTGAATTGTCTTTGCTCATCACTAACCTTTCTCTTCACTGCAGGCTTTGAAATACACATGTTTGGGGTTGTGGAATATATTTGTATTTAGCCCAGGGCTGGGCGATATGGTCTTTTTTTAATATCTCGATATTTTTAGGCCGTATCGCAATACACGATATATATATCTCGATATTTTGCCTTAGCCTTGAATGAACACTTGACACATATAATCACAGCAGTATGATGATTCTATGTGTTTACATTAAAACATTCGTCTTCATACTGCGTTAATATATGCTCATTTTAAACTTTCATGCAGAAAAGGAAATCACAACTAAGTCAATTGACCAAAACTGTATTTAATAAAGTTATTAGCAGGTGACTTTTTAAATGATGCTACATATTAGCAGTAATGCTACTTTTGGTCACAACGCTTGTGCCCCACACTTGAAGAATTAAAGTTGTCTATTCGACATATTCCCGCTTGAAGCCGAACCACCGCCAGATGACGGAACCCCTGCTGTTTTTCTTGGGAATTCATTCTTCCTTCATTCGCATCTTCTTTCTCTCGTATTACCACTCGCACGGCTTCGCTAGCATCACAGCTAACGTTACCCAGTCTGCTACCTCTGTGTTCCGTGAGGGCGTCTACGTATGTGACGTATGACGTGACAGTATGTGTAAATTTGTGCGCTTGCTGTCTGTGAGAAGGATAAAAAGAAGGATTTGGGGAGAGCCTGTAGTGTAATGCCAGCAGCTAAAAGCAACTGCGTGAGAACGTATACTTGAATATCACGATATAGTCATTTTCTATATCGCACAAGGACAAACCCGCGATATATCGCGTATATCGATATATCGCTCAGCTCTAATTTAGCCTATGCAGGGAGAATAATGTTATTTCCGCAATGTGTGTCGTTCCGCTTTTCCTCCCTACAGCAACAAAGCGGTCGGCGGATAATAGCAAGGAAAGTACCTGGATAGCGAGCGCAAAAAAGTGACGGCTCCCGTAGCGTCATATAGAAATACGTGTCGTGTTCATCGCGTGAGGCAATGCAAGTTAAACAATAAAAAAAATAAAAATGGTCTGAATTGGTTATTGGGGGCTGTTATTACTGACGGACAGGTGTCGCGGTGTGACTGCAGCCAGGCACGTAAGAAAACCCTTCTCTCCATGGCAACGTTTGTGTCGCTTTCACTCATTTGCCGCTTTTCCGCTAACGCAGGCAACCCAGAACGTTGAAAGAGCCATTTTGGACCCAAATAACACAACGCTGTCAAGCGGCATTCATATAAAACTGGCGCGGCGCAATAACATTAAACTTCCATATTAAGGTGGGGGCCGCAAAATAACGTCTCACGGGCCGCGTGTCTCAGACCCCTGCTTTAGATAAATAAACATATTATTTATTATTTTTGTTTATTTATTTTAGTACAACATAGATTTATGTACTGTACAAGCCAAAAGTTTGGACGCACCTTCTCCTCATTCAATGTGTTTTCTTTATTTTCATGACTATTTACTGTCAGGGTTTCCCCTCACAGTTTTGTCTATGTTTTAGTTTTTTCCTCTACATTTGTCTGTTTCCTCTGTGTTTATTATTTCCTGTCCTTAGTTCCTGTCTAGTGCTCTTATTTTGTCAGCTTTCTGTCTTGTTCCCTGAGTGCTGTGTTCCTCCTCAGCTGCGGCTGGTTGGCACCTGGCCACACCTGTTGCCAATCAGCCCGCACCTATTTGTACCTGCTTTGTCTTGTGTCAGTTGCTGGATCATTGTATTGTCTTGTAGATGTCACGTCTAGTCGCTCTTGTGATGTGTTATCGCTCCTGTCGCGTCGTACCTTGTCTTTGCAGCGTAGCTGTAAGCTATATTCAGTTGATGTTTGTAGCTTACTGTTTTTTTGTTCCCTGCTTCCGTTTTATTTTTCATTATACAAGTACGATTTCTGTTCGCTACCCGCTAGCTTCCACGCTAAGCTCCTGTTCGTTATTTTCTAGCTCCCAGGCTAGCTCCTTTTGTTTGATTATCCGCCTCGTGCGCACTTTGTGTTTGTACCGTTTCGGTTTTGTTTTTGTCTTAGTATTTAATTAAATCATGTTTTCTCATTCCATGCCTGCCTCCATCTCTGCATCTTGGGGTTCGACACCAAATAACTCTGACATATGCATTGTAGATTGTCACTGAAGGCATCAAAACTATGAATGAACACATGTGGAGTTATGTACTTAACAAATAAGGTAATAATCACTGAATGAAAACATGTTTTATATTCTAGTTTCTTCAAAATAGCCACCCTTCGCTCCAACTATTGCTTTGCACACTCTTAGCATTCTCTCCATGAGCTTCAAGAGCGAGTCACCTGAAGTGGTTTTCACTGATTTTATACAATTTAAATCTGATTCGAGGCAATGTTGTACAGTACAGACCAACAGTTTGGGCACACTTTCTCTTTTCAATGCGTTTTCTTTATTTTCATGACTATTTACTTTGTAGATTGTCACTGAAGGCATCAAAACTATGACACCTGTGAAGTAAAAACCATTTCAGGTGAAGCTCATGGAGAGAATGCAAAGTAGTAATCAGGGCAAAGGGTAGGCTATTTTGAAGAAACTAGAATATAAAACATGTTTTCAGTTGTTTCACCTTTTTTGTAAAGTACATCAGTAATGTGTTCATTCATAGTTTTGATGCCTTCAGTGACAATCCAACGTTTAAATAGTCAGGGAAATATTATCAATCAATCAATCAATGTTTACTTATATAGCCCTAAATCACTAGTGTCTCAAAGGGCTGCACAAACCACTACGACATCCTCGGTAGGCCCACATAAGGGCAAGGAAAACTCACACCTAGTGGGACGTCGGTGATAATGATGACTATGAGAACCTGATGACTATTAGAACCTTGGAGAGGAGGAAAGCAATGGATGTCGAGCGGGTCTAACATGATACTGTGAAAGTTCAATCCATAATGGATCCAACACAGCAGCGAGAGTCCCGTTCACAGCGGAGCCAGCAGGAAACCATCCCAAGCGAAGGCGGATCAGCAGCGCAGAGATGTCCCCAGCCGATACACAGTACATGGCCACCGGATCGGACCGGACCCCCTCCACAAGGGAGAGTGGGACATAGAAGAAAAAGAAAAGAAACGGCAGATCAACTGGTCTAAAAAGGGAGTCTATTTAAAGGCTAGAGTATACAAATGAGTTTTAAGGTGAGACTTAAATGCTTCTACTGAGGTGGCATCTCGAACTGTTACCGGGAGGGCATTCCAGAGTACTGGAGCCCGAAATGAAAAAGCTCTATAGCCCGCAGACTTTTTTTGGGCTTTGAGAATCACTAATAAGCCGGAGTCCTTTGAACGCAGATTTCTTGCCGGGACATATGGTACAATACAACCGGCAAGATAGGATGGAGCTAGACCGTGTAGTATTTTATACGTAAGTAGTAAAACCTTAAAGTCACATCTTAAGTGCACAGGAAGCCAGTGCAGGTGAGCCAGTACAGGCGTAATGTGATCAAACTTTCTTGTTCTTGTCAAAAGTCTAGCAGCCGCATTTTGTACCAACTGTAATCTTTTAATGCTAGACATGGGGAGACCCGAAAATAATACGTTACAGTAATCGAGACGAGACGTAACAAACGCATGGATAATGATCTCGGCGTCTTTAGTGGACAGAATGGAGCGAATTTTAGCGAATTATATGAGAAGGTGTGTCCAAACTTTTGGCCTGTACTATAAATCTATTTTCCGTCAGTTATTTATGAGTCTCTTCGTATGCAGAATATTTGGTTAGTACTTATAATTCTTATCAGCCTGACCTAAGCCTAAAGTCTTTGTGTTAAATACTAATCTTTGTGATTAACACATGGTTTCTTATCATTTGACGAGGTAGTAAACTGTCAGTAAATTAGATATGATTATTGAATGCGATTAAAAATCAAGGGTCAAATTAATATTTCAGTGTTAATATTTGTGTGGGCCCTGGGCCTGTTTTGTCGAGGAAAAGTTGAGAACTGAGGTCAAAAAGGTTAAAAACCCCTGACTTAAAGCACAAGTATTAAACTCAAGATCTGGCCTACCGCATAATTTTATGTGCTCCACCAAAGCCTGGAATAAAAGTGGGTCAATAAAGCACTTTAGCTTTCTTAGTAAATATACATTTGTATTTGTTTGTTTCTATTTTGAAAGAACAATTGCATGTCTTTTAACTTTATTATTAACTCATCATGCAACAAACAATACAAATAATATTAAATGTATTCAATGAAATTAGATATCTGCTTGTCACCCTGACTTAAGATTTTAAAGCCAGTTAGCCATCAATTGTTATGTAAAATACATATAATAGTCAAATGCTAATGCAACTGTGTAATAATAGTATAATGTGAATATAAATTACGTTTTTTAATTTGCTAAATTTTTGTATTCATGAATTTTTAACAATAAACCAAATTGTCTCTGTATATGGGATCCCCGTAAGTCCCAGAAATGTTTGATGAAACCATGAAGATATTTATTAAGCAATCTTGCCGTTTTCCGAACTTCCCCAAACGAGCTTCAGTGGCGTATTGACCCAAAGACCTTTGTGCAAGCCAGCCATTTTTATTGAGTTGTAGTCAATAAGTTATTTATTTTTCTCCGTCCATCTGTTGTGGGGCAGACTGGATCCTAAAAGCACATGCATGCTAAAAACTGTTGCCATTTCTAAAAAAAAAAAAAATGTGTCATACAGTTGTAATGTATGTCTATTAGTAGATCCCATATGGAAGCGCTAAAAACTACAACATGGCTGATGGGATGGAGACGCAGTCGAAGGGGGTCTTGTCCCTGAGAAGGACTTTGGCATGTCAATCGATCAATCAATCAATGTTTATTTATATAACCCTAAATCACAAGTGTCTCAAATGGCTGCACAGGCCACAACGACATCCTCGGTTCAGAGTCCACAAAAGGGCAAGGAAAAACTCACGCCCCAGTGGGACGTCAATGTGAATGACTATGAGAAACATTGGAGAGGACTGCAGATGTGGGTGAGCCCCCCCTCCCAGGGGAAACTGAATGGGGACGTAAAGTGGGTCTAAAATAATATTTTGAAAGTCCAGTCCATAGTGGATCTAACATAAGAGTGGATGAAGTAAATACAGTAGTAAATAAGCCTGCCTACAAAAGAATGCATACTAGAGATGCGCGGTTTGCGGTCTCATCCGCAGAGTCCGCGGGTCGGGCAGGTGACATGACGAAAAGATTGATTTTAATTAGATTCGGGCGGGTGGCGGTTGAACCATTCGGAAATATTTGATATACATGGTTCTGGGATCGGTATCCTTTACCATTCAAAGAGCCATTTAAGGGCCCGTGTCACAAAGCGGAGAAGACAATAGGAGACGCAAACATTCTCTAGAATGACTGCCGGCAGTCACCCAGTTAGTAAGTATTAGTGCGTGCTATGAAGCCATTGGCTTTGTCGCCTTCTACAGCTTGTACGAACTGCTTGTCAGTCCAGCAACAGACTGCAAGGCATACTGGGGGACACAGAGTACACTAATGGTTGTGATACAAACAATTTTAACACTCTTAGTAATATGCGCCACGCTGTGAAGCCACACCAAACAAGAATGACTAACACATTTCGGGAGAACATCCTCCCAGTAACACAACATAAACGCAACACAACAAATACCCAGAATCATTTGCATCCATGACACTTCCTGACTATTTTATACACCCCGCTAGCAGCAAATCCCGCCCCCCTCCCCACCCCCCGGGCGTCGGTAAGGTTGGGCGGGGTTGGGGGCACGGGGGTGTAAAATATATTCGGGAATTGTCGCGGATGCGAAGGATTCTGGGTATTTGTTGTGTTGCGTTTATGTTGTGTTACTGTGAGGATGTTCTCCCGAAATTTGTTTATCATTCTTGTTTGGTGTGGCTTCACAGCGTGGCACATATTAGTAAGAGTGTTAAAATTGTTTATATCACAACCATCAGTGTACTCTGTATCACCCAGTATGCCTTTCAATCTTGTACGTGTGATTGCGGAAGCTGCACACGGCATGTCGCCGGACTAACAATCGGTTTGTACATGTCGTTGAAGGTGTCAAAGGCAATGGCTTCACAGCACGCCCTTATTCTTGTCATCAGGATGAACACCGTTGGATATTCGCGAGAACGTTAGTGGCTCCCATTGTCTTCTTTACTCTGTGCAACGGGTTTAGATAGCTCTTTAATTGGTAAAGGTGGCCGACCTCTGATGTATTTCAACGGGCGGGTGGCAGGCAGTTGCGGTTCTGATAAAATGTTGCTTCGGGTGGACGGCGGGTGGAAGACGACTTTAGTGATGCGGTTGCGGATTATATATTTGCCTATACGCGCATCTCTAATGCATACCGAAGAGACAGCCAGAAAGTGGCTTGAGGATGGTCTGTAAAACATTATCCGTGCATTATTTGGACCAAAGCACCAACCACCATTACATGTTTTGTAGACGGCAAAGAAGTGTTTTAAATGTAGAAAAAAAATAATGAAATGTCCCCTTTAAAGCATAGTGATCAGCCGAGAGACAGCTCTTACTACAGAGGTTAGAAGAGTCAGAACTATAAAAAAAGGGTGGTTTTCTCCAATTTAAGATCAGCATTGATCTCCAATACAAATTTTAGGTCGCAAAAGCAGACGAGATTTAGTAACGACATATATAAATTAAAGCTGCAAGCAGCGTTGGTCGGGTCCACCTTTGGCTGCTGCCCCCGAGACCCACGGCCGGATAAGCGTTAGAAGACGCCTTGGAGCCACTATTTTGAGAATCTAATGCATTGTGAAAGTACTGCAGTTGTTGTATTGAAGTGAAAATATCAAACTTCCTGTTGATTTTTGCTAAAGTATGCTAATTATTAAAATGTAGGTCTAAGTGAGACCTACATAGTGTTTTTGTTTCATGTCTCTCTGACATTCCTACCGGAAGTTACAAGCAGTTTTGTCTGTGTTTTCTTCCTAGGAGCAGTTTGTCCGTGTTGTATTCCTAGGGGGGCGGTAGAGCGCAATTTTGAGTTTTGAGGTTAGGTTTTTTCATCGGATCGCAATTTTTGCCAGACCTGATGTGTGTGTCAAGTTTGGTGAGTTTAGAAGCAATTTAAGGGGGTCAAATAACAGCTCAAAGCGGCAAAAAATGACATTTTTTAGGAGACTTTGCACAGGGGTTCTTTGAAGGCGCGTAAAATCAAAACCTGAGAACTTATCAAAACTCTGTTCTATACTTTTAATCAGAAGGGTTCAATCTCTCTCCTGTGCGAGTTTGAAGCCAAAACAACAAACGCACTCAGAGGAGATAATGTTTGAAGAAAGGTGACCGGTTTTCACAAAACTTTTGTTTTGAAGGGGGGATTGCAAACTTCCTGTTGATTTTTGTTGGGGGTTGTCAATCTATGAAATGTAGGTCTAAGCAAGACCTACATAGAGGTTTTTGTTTCACGTCTCTCCGACATTCTTACCGGAAGTTACAAGCAGTTTTGTCTGTGTTTTCTTCTTAGGAGCAGTTTTTTCAGTGTTTTATTCAAAAATAGCGCTAGGGCGCAATTTTGAGTTTTGGGGTTTGGTTTTTTCATTAGATCGCAATATTCGCCAGTCCTTATGTGTGTGCCAAGTTTGGTGACTTTTGAAGCATTTTAAAAGGGGTCAAATTACAGCGCAAAGAGGCAAAAATTGCATTTTTTGCGAAAATTTTATTTTGAAGGGGTTTTTGCCAACTTCCTGTAGATTTTTGCTGAAAGAAGTGAAAGTATGAAAATTGGGTCTAAGTCAGACCTACATAAGAGTTTTTGTTTCATGTCGCTATGACATTCCTAACAGAACTTACATGCAGTTTTGTCTGTATTTTTTTCCTAGGGGGCGCTAGAGCGCAATTTTCATTTTGGGGGATTGGTTGCTTAATAAGTTGGGAACGTTTGCTATACCGACGTGTGTGTCAAATTTGGTGAGTTTTGAAGCATGTTAAGGGGGTCAAATTACTCCTGTGGAGTCCTTTTGCCATGGGCCAAGGACCCTAATTATTGTCCAAGCTTGAGAGGGTTCCTATGGGTTTAGCCTCACACAGACATAAAAGGCAATGGATTGGCAGAGCAGCTGGCAAAGCAGACACGAATGCTAGAGCAACAAAGACAGTACCTCTGAGTAAAGCAGAGGCAAAATCATTCATGAAAGGAAATCTTTTGAAAGAGCGGCAATTACTCTAGATCAGGGGTCACCAACCTTTTTGAAACCAAGAGCTACTTCTTGGGTAATGATTAATTCAAAGGGATACCAGTTTGATACACACTTAAATAAATTGCCAGAAATAGCCAAGTTGCTCAATTTTCCTTTTAAGGAAGGTTTTTTGTAGAAAATAAATGATGAAAAAAAACACTTAATTGAGTGGTTTAAAAGAGGAGAAAACACACAAAAAAATTAAAATTAAATTTTGAAACATAGTTTATCTTCAATTTCGGCTCTTTAAAATTCAAAATTCAACCGAAAAAAATGAAGAGAAAAACTAGCTAATTCAAATCTTTTTGAAAAAATTAAAAAAATTATTTATGGAACATCATTAGTCATTTTTCCTGATTAAGATTAATTTTAGAATTTTCATGACATTTTTTAAATAGGTTAAAATCCAATCTGCACTTTGTTAGAATATTTAACAAATTGGACCAATCTATATTTCTAGATTTTCCAGAATAAAAATATTAAAAGAAATTCAAAAGACTTTGAAATAAGATTTAAATTAGATTCTACAGGTTTTCTAGATTTGCCAGAATAATTTTATTTAATTTTAATCATCATATGTTTGAAGAAATATTTCACAAATATTCTTCGCTGAAAAAAACGAAGCTAAAATGAAGAATTAAATTAAAATGTGTTTATTATTCTTTACAATAAAAAAAAATACTTGAACATTGATTTAAATTGTCAGGAAAGAAGAGGAAGGAATTTAAAAGGTAAAAAAGTATATGTGTTTAAAAATCCTAAATTCATTTTTAACGTTGCATTTTATCTGTAAAATTGTCTTTCTGAAAGTTATAAGAAGCGAAGTACAAAAAGAAATGAATGTATTTAAACAAGTGAAGACCAAGTCTTTAAAATATTTTCTTGGATTTTCAAATTCTACTTGAGTGTTGTTTCTCTTAGAATTAAAAATGTTGAGCAAAGTGAGACCAGCTCGCTAATAAATAAATACAATTCAAAAAATAGAGGCAGCTCACTGGTAAGTGCTGCTATTTGAGCTATTTTTAGGACAGGCCAGCGGGCGACTCATCTGGTCCTTAAGGGCGACCTGGTGCCCACGGGCACCGCTTTGGTGACCCCTGGTCTAGAGCACAACAGGAAGACACTCCTATGCAATACAGAACACAGTAGGAGCGGGAAGAACTGTAAGGGGGAGCACACAAAGAGGAAGGAATCATATCACGCATTAGATTAGGATAAGAGATTGCACCTTATCGACAAACCCCCAACAGGATTATGTGACAACTAAATCCCGGGCTCTGGATCTTTCTGTCCGGAGTTTGCATGTTCTCCCCGTGACTGCGTGGGTTCCCTCCGGGTACTCCAGCTTCCTCCCACTTCCAAAGACATGCACCTGGGGATAAGTTGATTGGCAACACTAAAATTGGCCCTAGTGTGTAAATGTGAGTGTGAATGTTGTCTGTCTATCTGTGTTCTGCCTGGGATGAGGTGGCGACTTGTCTAGGGTGTACACCGCCTTCCGCCCGATTGTAGCTGAGATAGGCACCAGCGCACCCGTGACCCCCAAAGGGAATAAGCGGTAGAAAATGGACGGATGGATGCAATGAGGTAGAGTCAGTGGAACATGCAATCATTCGTTGTGGGAACTACAGTACAGAAAGGAGAAAACTAGGAGAGGAAGTTACTCTTAAGCAGCGACCAAAGCATTTTAGTGGAGTTTCTAGACCACAACGGTTTACAGTAGGTGGCGGTAATGCATCTTTAACGTTGAGTGTCCCGAAAAAAACACTTTGAAGTTGGGGCTGTGACGTCTCGGTGGCATTGTGGTGACGAGTTGTTCTCTCGTGAGGGTAGGAATAAGAATTTATTTCTATAATAAAACAAACTAAGAACAAAAACACTTGCACAAAGGCACTAACAAAAAAAACAACAGAACTAGCTTGGGAGCTAGGAAGAACAAGGCGCGCTAGCGTGGAAGCTAGGGACATAAACAAACAAAATAGCACATAAGCTAACAAGCGGCGTCAGCTGTTCCGTGTAGCATGCAAGAGTCCAAGACTGAATGTCAAACAGAGGCGGGCATATATAGGGAGATAAATAATCAAGGGCAGGTGCGAGTGATCAAAGCAGAGACAGGTGACACTCAATGGGTAACTATGACGACGGAAACAAAAACCAGGAAGTGCCACAAAGAACTGAGGAAGACAAATACTAGACAGAATGTGATAAACAGAACCAAAACCAGAATATACCACGATCCAAGACGTGGATCATGACAGGGGCACTTTTAAGTTGAGGTACCACTGTAATTGTTATTTGTAATGCAAGCATAAAGTAAGCCAAAACAAATCCAACCCATCCTGAATTGCTCTGAATGAGATTCCTCCCAGTGTGTTATTGTTCTTCTCAATTTGCATTGAACCGAGTCTCCGTTTAAATGTCAAAACAGCGTGTGGACAGAGGAAGGTGTGTGTGTTGTGCTCAACTCCACGGTCACAGCAGACGTGAACTGTTCCTACAACTGTGGCTCGGACTGCTGGAGGGTCTCCAAATACCCCTGTTTGCAAGTCTACGTGAACGTCAATAACACGGGCCGCGTCAGTCGATTGTCTCACAATGAGGAGACGCAGGACGCCAGCTCCGAAGTGAGTACGAGGACTTCTTTAGCCTCCGTTACACGGGTGAACTACAGCTCACAGGCCATCTTTTCCTTGCAGTGTTTCTATGTTCCCAGGTGCCAGAAGGACAGCGCTCAAATGCACGCCATGATCGTGAACATCTCCGAGCGCCTGAAGGCCAACCAGCAGGTCCCGTGCTACTACGACCCCAGCGAGCAGCAGGAGACGGTTCTCCTGACTCGGCTCTACGATCACAGCGTCGTCTTCCACTCGCTGATGTGGCCCTCGTGTATGTTTGTGGGAGGGGTCCTCATAATCGTCATGGTCAAGCTCACACAGTACCTCTCCAGGCTGTGCGAAGAAATCGTCAAGATCAAGAGATGACAAAAGCCAGCAGACGTGAACCAACGGACCATTCTGCGGATTGTTGCATTCGACTAAGGCATTTGGGGACTCTGACTCTCTCAAGCTAAAGTACCGAGTGAACGTTCCCAAGGAGGAAACTTGGACTTTAAGTACCAGTATAATGGAGAAACAAGTTTCCACTATATTGAAACTATTATTTTCAGGATTTATGACATCAAAAGACTTCAAAAGTTTGCAAGTAAACAGATATGGTCAAAATAGTATGAATCTCACCGAGATTCCCAGCCGTTTTAAGAGATAACCAGGAAGCCAGTCATATGATCCGTGACACATAGTTGCCAACCATCCCGATTTTCCTGGGAGACTCCCAAATTTCAGTCCGAAAATCTCCCGGGGCAACCATTCTCCCGATTTCCACCCGGACAACAATATTGGGGTCGTGCCTTAAAGGGGAACATTATCACCAGACCTATGCAAGCGTCAATATATACCTTGATGGTGCAGAAAAAAGACCATGTATTTTTTCAACCGATTTCCGAACTCTAAATGGGTGAATTTTGGCAAATTAAACGCCTTTCTGTTTATCGGTCTTTTAGCGTCACCGAGGTAACACACCCGCCATATTCATTTTCACATTACAAACACCGGGTCTCAGCTCTGTAATTTTCCGTTTTTTCGACTATTTTTTGGAACCTTGGAGACATCATGCCTCGTCGGTGTGTTGTCGGAGGGTGTAACAACACTAACAGGGAGGGATTCAAGTTTCACCACTGGCAAGAAATCTGCCGCCAGACCCCCGTTGAATTTGCCAGCGTGTCTTCACATTTGACCGGCGATGCTAAGACAGACATAGCACAGAGATGTATGGATAACCTGCAGATGCATTTGCAACGATAAAGTCAACGAAATCACAAAGGTGAGTTTTGTTGATGTTGTTGACTTATGTGCTAATCAGACATATTTGGTCGCAGCGTGCCTGCCAGCTAATCGATGCTAACATGCTATGCTAATCGATGCTAACATGCTATTTACGCTAGCTGTATGTACATTTGAAACTAGATACCCACATTTAATACGAAACAAACACTTACCAATCGACAGATTTAAGTTGCTCCAGTGTCACAAGATGCGAAAGTCCTGATCGTTTGGTCCGCACATTTTACCGGCGATGCTAATAAGGCAGCCATGCTATGGGCCACTTCATTAGGTACACCCACGCTATGGCCGAATATCGTCAATAGCTATTCGCTCAATAGCTTCAATTTCTTCTTCAATTTCGTTTTCGCTATCTGCCTCCATACTCCGACCATCTGTTTCAATACATGCGTAATCTGTTGAATCGCTTAAACCGCTGAAATCCGAGTCTGAATCCGAGCTAATGTCGCTATATCTTACTGTGGTAACCGCCATGTTGTTTGTATTGGCAGCCCTGTATGACGTCACAGGGAAATGGATAGTGGTTTCGAAGATAGCGAAAATAAGGCACTTTAAAACTTTATTTAGGGATATTCCGGGACCGGTAAAATTTTGAAAAAAACTTCAAAAAATACAACAAGCCACTGGGAACTGATTTTTATTGTTTTTAACCCTTTTGATATTGTGATAATGTTCCCCTTTAAAGGCACTTCCTTTAGCGTCCTCTACAACCTGTCGTCACATCCGCTTTTCCTCCATACAACAGCGTGTTGGTCCAGTCACATACTATATGCAGCTTTTACAAGCACACAAGTGAATGCGAGGAGTACTTGGTCAACAGCCATACAGGTCACACTGACGATGGCCGTATAAACAACTTCAACACTGTCACAAATATGCGCCACACTGTGAACCCACAATCAAACAAGAATGACAAACACATATCGGGAGAATAGTCGCACCGTAACGTAACATAATATAACATAACATAACATAACATAACATAAACACAACAGAACAAATACCCAGAACCCCTTGCAGCATTCCCCATCTCCCGAAATTGGCGTTCTCAAGGTTGGCAAGTATGGACGGGACGCTCACATAATCCCGTTTGGATGAAGAGTCCATCACAATCCTCGCGAAGGGTTAAAAAAAAAGTTGCCACAACGAGCGTCTATTTGTGAGTTTTTCACTATCTCAGGGGATGTCAAAATGGATCGACCTTTCGGTCCATGGGCGCATTGTTTGTAATACCAAGTGAGCGATGCATAAATTATAATTTAGAACTAACTTTCAGCAAGTTTGAGACGAAGCAGTGTGTCAACAATAGCAGCATAAGCATTAGCTCACTGCTATCAGTCCATCCTTCCATCCATTTTCTACCGCTTGTCCCTTTTGGAGTCACGGGGGCGCTGGTGCCTATCTCAGCTACAATCGGGCAGAAGGCGCTGTACACCCCGGACAAGTGCGCTGCTAAAATAGGCTGTCTGCGTTAGCACTTATAATATCAATATCACTCATATTTGGTTAATTTTCTGGTCCATCCATTTTCTGCCGATTCTCCCTCTCGGGGTCGCATCACAACATGTAAATGGAACATTGTTGGTGGTTTCTGGAGGTTTTTAGAGGGTTTTATGGGCGCAATCGAGGACTTCTCCATCTCTTGACTCCATTGTTAGCTATTTATTTACAATTTACAATTTATCGTCTTACTTAAAGGGGAACATTATCACCAGACCTATGTAAACGTCAATCTATACCTTGATGGTGCAGAAAAAAGATCATATATTTTTTCAACCGATTTCCAAACTCTGAATGGTTGAATTTTGGCGAATTAAACGCCTTTCTGTTTATCGCGCTGCAAGCGATGACGTCAGAATGTGACGTCACCGAGGTAACACACCCGCCCTTTTCATTTTCAACACATTACAAACACCTGGTCTCAGCTCTGTTATTTTCCGTCTTTTTGACTATTTTTTGGAACCTTGGAGACATCATGCCTCGTCGGTGTGTTGTCGGAGGGTGTAACAACACTAGCAGGGAGGGATTCAAGTTGCCCCACTGGCAAGAAATCTGCCGCCAGACCCCCATTGAATGTACCAGAGTGTCTTCACATTTGACCAGCGATTCTAAGACAGACATGACACAGAGATGTATGGATAACCTGCAAATGCATTTGCAACGATATTCAACGAAATCCAAAGGTGAATTTTGTTGATGTTGACTGCCAGGTAATCGATGCTAACATGCTACGCTAATCGATGCTAACATGCTATTTACCGGCGGTGCTAAAGCAGACATGGCACAGAGATGTATGGATAACCTGCAGATGCATTTGCAATGATAAAGTCAACGAAATCACAAAGGTGAGTTTTGTTGATGTTGACTTATGTGCTAATCAGACAAATTTGGTCGCGGCGTGACAGCCAGCTAATCGATGTTAACATGCTATTTACCGGCGGTGCTAAAGCAGACATGGCACAGAGATGTATGGATAACCTGCAGATGCATTTGCAACTATATTACGTTTCCTTCCACCCACATTTAATGTGAAAAAAACACTTTCCAATCGAAGGATTTAAGTTGCTCCAGTGTCACGAGATGCGAAAGTCCCGATCGTTTGGTCCGCACATTTTACCGGCGATGCTAACGCAGCTATTTGGCCATGCTATGGCTATGAATAGCGTCAATAGCTATTCGCTCGATAGCTTTAGTTTCTTCTTCAATATTTTCATACTCCAACCATCCGTTTCAATACATGCGTAATCTGTTGACTCGCTTAAGTCGCTGAAATCCGAGTTTGAATCCGAGCTAATGTCGCTATATCTTGCTGTGGTATTCGCCATTGTTTGTTTACATTGGCAGCACTGTATGATGTCACAGGAAAATGGATAGTGGTTTCGAAGATAGCGAAAATAAGGCACTTTAAAGCTTTATTTAGGGATATTCCGGGACCGGTAAAATTTTGAAAAAAAATTCAAAAAATACAACAAGTCACTGGGAACTGATTTTTATTTTTTTTTAACCCTTTTGAAATTGGGATAATGTTCCCCTTTAAGGATTGTGAATGATAAACAGCACATCTGTTTCCACTGTTTGCGTATTCCCAGTATGACTGGTTTGATAATATGGAATATTGAAAATGGCCGGCTGAATTTGTGGCATTTTGTGGCGTTTTCACATACTTTGTGGATTGTAAACACAATTGGATATGGTTTAATGGTTACAATGAAACACAAAAAAAGCATGTAAAGTCAACTTGTTTTTCCATTATTCTGCTATTTTAACTGGTTCGAACATTGGGTCATAATTTGTCTCAAATTGGATTGTTTGGGGGGACTGTTTACACTTTTTCTGCTTGTAATGTGAATTATTTTTCTTTCTTTTTACTCTGATTTAACCAGGAAAAGTCCCATTGAGATTAAAATATAGAGGCCTGAACTCACAATGCCACGTATGATGTATGTATCAATTACAATGCCAAGCTTCTGTATGATCGATACATATAGATTGAAGCAAGAATGCAGAGAAATGTTCATTATTTTGATATCATTGACTGAAAGATACAGTATGCTCATAAATATTCCAGTGACCAAAACACAAACAGAAGGTCTACAGTCTTCATAAGGGAACACAAGGAACATAATTTTTTCCTATCAAACGTTCCACTATTTGAAATAATATGCTTTGTCTGTTAGAAATCAATTCATTTTTTGAGGCATTATTATGTGCAACGTATTAGTTTTAGGTCTCAGGAGTTTTAGTCAGTGCTCAACACAACTTTGAGATCTTTAGGGATTTCTAAAGTTCTCATTAAAATTAAAGGACATTGTGAACAATCACCGAGAGATGTAAGAGTTTGTGAAGGAATCGAGTCGTTTTTTAAGTGAATAATGAGAACCGATTCCCACTTGTGAGCCGTTTTTAATACACATGCTCATATAGTGTCGACAATTGCCCACTCGACTAAAAAATTAGACATACTTAAAGGACATTTTGCTTTTTGAAATGAAAAATATAAAAATATTAACATTATTTCAATTGTATTTATTTTTGTTCAGATTCACTTTTTTGTTTCATTGTTCTGATGTGTAATAGTTCAAGCATGCACACCAAAGGGAGATCCCTTCAATTTTGTTCTCCCATTTCTATCAACTCCTAATTTTTATTCGAGTTGTACTTATACTTTTTTTTTATCCATTAAATTAATTTATTGTTTTTTATTATTAGTGTATTTTTTATGTCTTGTTAAAATGATCTGGTCATTTTAACAAGACATTAAAAAAAAGGTAAATTAAACGAGTGATGTCATTGCCAAAGCATGGAAATATGGCACTGCCTTATGGAAAGTTTACAATCTAAAAAAAAAAAAAAAAAAAAAAAAAATCATATTCAATATTTCATAATGAATTCCCCAATACAGTAACATTTGTGTAAATTTGAATAATTCTGGCCCACATATTATCTTATAAATGATACTAGTAATTGTTTCCTAGTTAAACAACAAAAAATGAAAAAAAATTTGTAATAAATATATTTTTTACTATATATTTTAATGTTGTATATATAATTTATTTTTTACAATATGTAAATCAATATATACATCCATCCATCCATCTTCTTCCGCTTATCCGAGGTCTGGTCGCGGGGGCAGCAGCCTAAGCAGGGAAGCCAGACTTCCCTCCCCCCATCCACTTCGTCCAGCTCTTCCCGGGGGATCCCGAGGCGTTCCCAGGCCAGCCGGGCGACATAGTCTTCCCAACGTGTCCCTGTGGCCTCCTACCGGTTGGACGTGCCCTAAACTCCTCCTTAGGGAGGCGTTCGGGTGGCATCCTGACCAGATGCCCGAACCACCTCATCTGGCTCCTCTCGATGTGAAGGTGCAGCGGCTTTACTTTGAGTTCCTCCCGGATGGCAGAGCTTCTCACCCTATCTCTAAGGGAGAGCCCCGCCACACGGCGGAGGAAACTCATTTCGGCCGCTTGTACCCGTGATCTTATCCTTTCGGTCATGACCCAAAGCTCATGACCATAGGTGAGGATGGGGAACATAGATTGACCGGTAAATTGAGAGCTTTGCCTTCCGGCTCAGCTCCTTCTTCACCACAACGGATCGGTACAACGTCCGCATTTTTGATGACGCCGCACCGATCCGCCTGTCGATCTCACGATCCACTCTTACCCCACTTGTGAACAAGACTCCAAGGTACTTGAACTCCTCCACTTGGGGCAGGGTCTCCTCCCCAACCCGGAGATGGCATTCCACCCTTTTCCGGGCGAGAACCATGGACTCGGACTTGGAGGTGCTGATTCTCATTCCGGTCGCTTCACACTCGGCTGCGAACCAATCCAGTGAGAGCTGAAGATCTGGCCAGATGAAGCCATCAGTACCACATCATCTGCAAAAAGCAGAGACGTAATCCCGCCGCCACCAAACCAGAACCCCTCAACGCCTTGACTGCGCCGAGAAATTCTGTCCAAAAAAGTTATAAACAGAATCGGTGACAAAGGACAGCCTTGGTGGAGTCCAACCCTCACTGGAAATGTGTCCGACTTACTGCCGACAATGGTGCCAGCAGGTGTATGGACGCTGTAGCCAGAAGTCGTGGATGCATTGCATTGTGGGTAGGTGTGGTGTTGCGTTTGTGGTGTGTTGCAGGGCATATGTTCTCCAGAAGTGTGTTTGTCATAGTTTAATATGGGTTCACAGAGTGTGGCGCGTATTGGTAGGAGTGTTGAAGTTGTTTTATATCACAACCATTAGTGTGATCTGTATGGCTGTGGAACAAGACCCCTGGTTTACACACAGTAAAAGCAAAAATAAACTCCGCCGTTGTTATAAAATGACGGTAGGGAACGGGTCGCTCGTGACGTTACAAATTTGTCCCGGCGGTAAAAGAAAGCATGTGCAGGCGCATACTAAACGCCCGACAGCTATTCAAGGAAATACGGTATATTATTGTGTTGCATCCCCTGTCATCCTAGTAACTCCCCTCCCTCCCAGAGAGGAGTTGTACAGTTTGGTATATACATAAACACACACACACATATATGCGACCACCATCTTCGTTTGCAGCAGGTCTTTCGATGATGCCACCATCAGCTCCAGCATCATCATCGCCCCGGTGACGTCCAGCTTGCCTGCCGCACAAACGGTTTTCAGGTGCCCGCATGCGCCCAGACGGTGGCCGTTTCATTGACGCCCTCCACGCTATCAGCAACTCAGCCCAGGACCCGGGCTTGGACGCTCACCTGGTCACTAATGAGAGAGCTGCCTCACCACGCAACACGTGACAGTTACATTGGTTCTACTTGCTTCTTGCTCTTTTTGGCGGTTAGTCTTTTCCTAAGCCTTTGCCGTATCTTCCAATGCCATCGGCATGTTTTGTATTCTTGACCCGGAAAAGGGTGGAATGCCATCTCCGGGTTGGGGAGGAGACCCTGCCCCAAGTGGACGAGTTCAAGTACCTAGGAGTCTTGTTCACGAGTGAGGGAAGAATGGATCGTGAGATCGACAGGCGGATCGGTGCGGCGTCTTCAGTAATGCGGACGTTGTACCGATCCGTTGTGGTGAAGAAGGAGCTGAGCCGGAAGGCAAAGCTCTCAATTTACCGGTCGATCTACGTTCCCATCCTCATCTATGGTCATGAGCTTTGGGTCATGACCGAAAGGATAAGATCACGGGTACAAGCGGCCCAAATGAGTTTCCTCCGCCGTGTGGCGGGGCTCTCCCTTAGAGATAGGGTGAGAAGCTCTGCCATCCGGGAGGAACTCAAACTAAAGCCGCTGCTCCTCCACATCGAGAGGAGCCAGATGAGGTGGTTCGGGCATCTGGTCAGGATGCCACCCGAACGCCTCCCTAGGGAGGTGTTTAGGGCACGTCCAACCGGTAGGAGGCCACGGGGAAGACCCAGGACACGTTGGGAAGACTATGTCTCCCGGCTGGCCTGGGAACGCCTCGGGATCCCCCGGGAAGAGCTAGACTAAGTGGCTGGGGAAAGGGAAGTTTGGGTTTCCCTGCTTAGGTTGTTGCCCCCGCGACCCGACCTCGGATAAGCGGAAGAAGATGGATGGATGGATGGATGGATGGACTGATTTATTGGAATAAATCACATTATTACCCCTACCCTGCTTCCAGACGCCCATCTGCATCTTGGGGAAACGACCACCGCATAAACATGTGACTCCGACGTGACAGTACCTTGCTGAATATAGGGGTTTGGGTATAGATGTAGTAATACTATAGTAATTAGGGGGTAAGATTTGATCATTTATGCTTCTTCCGTTTCCTTTTTTGGATATGTATGTTTACAAACTTTTTTACTTGTGTTGTGAATTGTATTATTCAAACATGACTAAAATGTATCATTCAAAGAAGAGAAAAGAAAATCTAATATAATTAAAATTAGCGTAGGATTTGAGGGTTATAGGGTCATGTGACTTCCTTCACTCGCTCTGAGTGCTGGGGGCAAGACAGAGAGTAAACCAGAGTGAGAGAATTTTTTTTTTTTTTTCCCAATTGCTCCCGTTCCTTCCAAAGTTTCTCTTCTACCAATTGGGTTGTTGTGGTTTGTACAGGCCTTTGAGGCATTTGGTATTAAGGGCAGAGAGAGAGAGAGAGAGAGAGAGAGAGAGAGACAGAGAGAAAGAGAGAGAGAGAGAGAGAGAGAGAGTGAGAGGGAGAGGGTAAGAGAGCGAGCGAGCGGGAGAGCTAGAGGGAGTAAGAGACCAAGAGACAAAGCAACAGAGAGAGACAGGGGGGGGGGGGGGTAGGGGGGGGGGAGAGAAAGATAGAGGAGAAGAGGAAGAGAGAGAACAAGAGACAGAGAGTGACAGAGAGAGGGGAAGAAGGGGGAGAGAGAAAGAGAGGGAGAGAGCCGGAGAGATAGAGTGAGAAAGAGAGATAGAGTGAGAAAGAGAGATAGAGTGAGAGAGAGAGAGAGCGGGGGGAGGGAGAGAGGGAAAGAGAGAGAGAGCGAGCGGGTGAGACAGAGAGAGAAAGAGAGAGGAAGAGGGAGAGGAAGAGAGAGAGACAGAGAGAGCGTAAGAGATAGGGAGAGATAGAGAGAGTGAGGGAGCGAGAGACAGTGAGGGAGCGGGTGAGCGAGAGAGAGAAGGAGAGAGGAAGAGGGAGAGAGGAAGCGGGAGAGGGATAAAGTGAGAAAGAGAGAGAGTGAGAGAGAGAGCGTAAGAGATAGGGAGAGAGAGAGAAGGAGAGAGGAAGAGGGAGAGAGAGGGTAAGAGAGCGAGCGAGCGGGAGACCTAGAGGGAGTAAGAGACTGAGAGACAAAGCGACAGAGAGAGACAGAGGGGGGGAGAGAGAGAAAGATAGAGGAGAAGAGGAAGAGAGAGAACCAGAGACAGAGAGTGACAGAGAGAGGGAAATAGGGGGAGTGAGAGAGAGGGAGAGAGCGAGAGAGACAGAGTGAAAAAGAGAGAGAAACAGAAAAAGAGAGAGAGGGTAAGAGAGAGAGAGAGAGAGGGGGTGGGAAGAGGGGGAGAGAGAGAAAGAGAGAGAAGAGGGAGAGAGAGAGAGCAAGACAGAGAGTGACAGAGAGAGGGGAGGAAGGGGGAGAGAGAAAGAGAGGGAGAGAGCCGGAGAGATAGAGTGAGAAAGAGAGATAGAGTGAGAAAGAGGGATAGAGTGAGAGAGAGAGAGGGGAGGGAGAGAGGGAAAGAGAGAGAGAGCGAGCAGGCGAGACAGAGAGAGAAAGAGAGAGGAAGAGGGAGAGGAAGAGAGAGAGAGAGAGAGAGAGGGGGGAGGGAGAGAGGGAAAGAGAGAGAGAGAGAGCGGTCGAGACAGAGAGAGAAAGAGAGAGGAAGAGGGAGAGGAAGAGAGAGAGAGAGACAGCGTAAGAGATAGGGAGAGATAGAGAAAGTGAGAGAGAGAGCGTAAGAGATAGGGAGAGAGAGAGAAGGAGAGAGGAAGAGGGAGAGAGAGAGGGATGGAGTGAGAAAGACTGTGAGAAAGAGAGAGAGAGAGAGAGAAAGAGAGAGATAGTGGGAGATAGAGAGAGAGAGTAAGAGAGAGCCATAGATGAAGTAAGAGGGAGGGAGAGGGTAAGAAAGCGAGAGAGAGCAGGAGAGATAGAGGGAGAAAGAGAGACAGAGAGAGACAGAGGGACGACAGAGAGAGAGGGACAGATAGAGAGAGAGAGAGAGAGAGAGAGAGAGAGAGAGAGAGAGAGAGAGAGAGAGGGAGAGGGTAAGAGAGCGAGCGTGCGGGAGAGCTAGAGGGAGTAAGAGACCGAGAGATAAAGCGACAGAGAGAGACGGGGGGGGGAGTGAGAGAGAGGGAGAGACAGAGTGAAAAAGAGAGAGAAACAGAAAAAGAGAGAGAGAGAGGGTAAGAGAGAGAGAGACAGGGAGTGGGAAGAGGGGGAGAGAGAGAAAGAGAGAGAAGAGGGAGAGAGAGAGCGAGACAGAGAGTGACAGAGAGAGGGGAAGAAGGGGGAGAGAGAAAGAGAGGGAGAGAGCCAGAGAGATAGAGTGAGAAAGAGAGATAGAGTGAGAAAGAGGGATAGAGTGAGAGAAAGAGGGGGGGAGGGAGAGAGGGAAAGAGCGAGAGAGCAAGCGGGAGAGACAGAGAGAGAAAGAGAGAGGAAGAGGGAGAGGAAGAGAGAGAGAGAGAGAGCGTAAGAGATAGGGAGGGATAGAGAGAGTGAGGGAACGAGAGACAGTGAGGGAGCGGGTGAGCGAGAGAGAGAAGGAGAGAAGAAGAGGGAGAGAGGAAGCGGGAGAGGGATAAAGTGAGAAAGAGACAGAGTGAGAGAGAGAGCGTAAGAGATAGGGAGAGAGAGAGAAGGAGAGAGGAAGAGGGAGAGAGAGGGGGGATGGAGTGAGAAAGACTGTGAGAAAGAAAGAGAGAGAGAGAGAGAGAGAGAGAGAGAGAGAGAGAGAGAGCCATAGATGAAGTAAGAGAGAGGGAGAGGGTAAGAAAGCGAGAGAGAGCAGGAGAGATAGAGGGAGAAAGAGAGACAGAGAGAGACAGAGGGACGACAGAGAGAGGGACAGATAGAGAGAGAGAGAGGGAGTGGGAGAGCTAGAGAGAGGAGGAGAGGGATAGAGTGAGAAAGAGAGATAGAGTGAAAAAGCGAGAGCAAGACAGATAGAGCGATAGAGAGAGAGGGAGAGAATTGATTGATTGATTGATTGATTGATACTTTTATTAGTAGATTGCACAGTTCAGTACATATTCCGTACAATTGACCACTAAATGGTAACACCCCAATAAGTTTTTCAACTTGCTTAAGTCGGGGTCCACGTTAATCAATTCATGGTACAAATATATACTATCAACATAATACAGTCATCACACAAGTTAATCATCATAGTATGTACATTGAATTATTTACATTATTTACAATCCGGGGGGTGGGATGAGGAGATTTGGTTGATATCAGAACTTCAGTCATCAACAATTGCATCAACAGAGAAATGTGGACATTGAAACAGTGTAGGTCTTATTTAGTAGGATATGTACAGCCAGCAGAGAACATAGTGAGTTCAGATAGCATAAGAACAAGTATATACATTAGAAGTACTTATGAGTTGTTTATAATCCGGGGAGATGGGATGTGAATGGAGGAGGGTATTAGTAAAGTGTTAAAGTTGCCTGGAGGTGTTGTTTTAGAGCGGTTTTGAAGGAATATAGAGATGCACTTAGTTTTATACCTGTTGGGAGTGCATTCCACATTGATGTGGCAGAGAAAGAGAATGAGTTAATCAATCAATCAATCAATGTTTATTTATATAGCCCCAAATCACAAATGTCTCAAAGGACTGCACAAATCATTACGACTACAACATCCTCGGAAGAACCCACAAAAGGGCAAGGAAAACTCACACCCAGTGGACAGGGAGAATTCACATCCAGTGGGACACCAGTGACAATGATGACTATGAGAAACCTTGGAGAGGACCTCAGATGTGGGCAACCCCCCCCCTCTAGGAGACTAAAAGCAATGGATGTCGAGCGGGTCTAACATGATACTGTGAAAGTTCAATCCATAGTGGCTCCAAAACAGCCGCGAGAGTTCAGTTCAAAGCGGATCCAAGACAGCAGCGAGAGTCCCGTCCACAGGAGACCTTCTCAAGCGGAGGCGGATCAGCAGCGTAGAGATGTCCCTAACCGATACAGGCGAGCGGTCCATCCTGGGTCCCGACGAGCGGTCCATCCTGGGTCTCGACTCTGGACAGCCAGTACTTCATCCATGGTCATCGGACCGGACCCCCTCCACAAGGGAGGGGGGGACATAGGAGAAAGAAAAGAAGCGGCAGATCAACTGGTCGAAAAAGGAGGTCTATTTAAAGGCTAGAGTATACAAATGAGTTTTAAGGTGAGACTTAAATGCTTCTACTGAGGTAGCATCTCAAACTGTTACCGGGAGGGCATTCCAGAGTACTGGAGCCCGAACGGAAAACGCTCTATAGCCCGCAGACTTTTTTTGGGCTCTAGGAATCACTAATAAGCCGGAGTCTTTTGAACGCAGATTTCTTACCGGGACATATGGTACAATACAATCGGCAAGATAGGCTGGAGCTAGACCGTGTAGTATTTTATACGTAATTAGTAAAACCTTAAAGTCACATCTTAAGTGCACAGGAAGCCAGTGCAGGTGAGCCAGTACAGGCGTAATGTGATCAAACTTTCTTGTTCTTGTCAAAAGTCTAGCAGCCGCATTTTGCACCAACTGTAATCTTTTAATGCTAGACATGGGGAGACCCGAAAATAATAAGTTACAGTAATCCAGACGAGACGTAACAAACGCATGGATAATGATCTCGGCGTCTTTAGTGGACAAAATGGAGCGAATTTTAGCGATATTACGGAGATGAAAGAATGCCGTTTTAGTAACGCTTTTAATGTGTGACTCAAAGGAGAGAGTTGGGTCAAAAATAATACCCAGATTTTTTACAGTCACCTTGTTTTATTATTTGGTTGTCAAATGTTAAAGTTGTATTATTAAATAGAGGTCGGTGTCTAGCAGGACCGATAATCAGCGTTTCCGTTTTTTTGGCGTTAAGTTGCAAAAAGTTAGCGGACATCCATTGTTTAATTTCATTAAGACACGCTTCCAACTGACTACAGTCCGGCGTGTTAAGACCTTTGTTAGATCGGAAACTGGGTTTAACGTGGTTTGTGGAGCTCCCCCTGGTGTTGTGGTTATGGCGGTTATTTACGTTAAGGAAGTAATTTGACATGTACTTCGGTATCAAGGAGGTTTAGTAGATTTTATAGACTATGCTCAGTGCAAGTTGTTTTACTCTGTCCTCCACCCTGAGCCAGCCCACTTTGGAGAAGTGGGTTGGAGTGAGGTGCGATCTGGGCTGGAGGTCTAAAAGTAACCGGACTAGCTTATTCTGGGATGTTTGGGGTCTAGATTTGAGGGTTTTGGAGGTGCTGGGGTACCAGTAGGTGCAAGCGTAATCGAAGAAGGGTTGAATGAGAGTTCCCGCTAGAATCCTCAAGGTGCTTTTGTTGACCAGAGAGGAGATTCTGTAGAGCAGGGGCGCTCACACTTTTTCTGCAGGCGAGCTACTTTTCAATTGACCAAGTCGAGGAGATCTACCTCATTCCTATTTATAATTTATATTTATTTATTTATGAAAGAGACATTTTTGTTAACAAGTTAATGGTGTTTAATGATAATACAAGCATGTTTAACACACATAGATTCCTTTCTTTCATGAAGACAAGGATATAAGATTAGATTAGATTAGATTAGATAGTACTTTATTTATTCCGTCAGAAGAGTTCCTTCAGGAAAATTACAATTTTCAGTACAATCCCATTCAAGATCAGACAAACATTAAAGGGAGACAGAACAGGATCGCTGACGGGTCTGCCGGCTTCCAGCGCCCCTTACAAAAAAGATGACATACAGGTAAACGGGGGGGTATGGCAGAAAAGAATAGAAGATTAAAATAAAATTAAAAACAAAAATCGGTCTTAGCCTGGGCCCTGGAGTGGGGATGCAGACTGAGGCCAAGGGAAAAAAAACAAAAAAACAACAACTCATAGCCATAGAACACATCCCTCTTCCATGCGTGTAAGAGGGAAACATCAAACATCAAAGAACACCGAGGACATTAAAGACATTAAAGCAGCAGATACAACCAGACACTTCTACATACAGCTATGAATAAAAAGTAAAATAAACCTATACACTGTGGTGGTCTTTGCGGTGTTCCACGCCATTGTCCGCTGGGGTGGAGGGAGCATGGCCAGAGACAGAAGCAGACCCAACAAAGCAACCAAGACAGCCGACTCCACTCTCGGCCAATGTCCAGTCCGCATGGATGAGCGAGGATACGTCCAAGGACACTGAGGTGTCCGACTCACCCAGCCAAGACACCGCGAAGCCTCTCCGTCCCAGCGCTCAGTGCTAGCTCCACAGCCCTGTCCCCTCATACGCATCTCCTCCAGTCCCTCCAAACAGACTCCGGTGTAGCAGAGACCCAGCAGCTGGTATCCATGGCCAAAAGGCTCCCGGGAGGCAGATCCAAAAGTCCACAAAAAAAGCACCACAGAGGTCACGAAAGTGCCACCCCTTGTCACACAGTCCCAAAGGGTCCCGGACCAAAATGCAAAAAAATATAATAACACATGAAAACAAGAGGGAAACACAAAAGGATGACACAAGAGCACAGAGCTCCTGCCAACAGCAGCCACTACAGCAGCGCCATCTTGGAAAAAAAAAAAAAAAAAGTTGGTGTATTACCTGATTCTGATGACTTGCATTGATTGGAATTAGACAGTGGTGCTGATAACTTCCGCATTTTCAAATGGAGGAAAAAGAAACTCCTCCTTTCTGTCCAATACCACATGAAAGTGGTTGGATTTGGCATATCATTTGTCCAACTTGCATACTCGTTTTTAAACACTTTGTTATGAGAGTAGCATATGTGTGTGTGGCCCTTTAATGTCTGGCAGCAGGTGAGTGACGTCAGTGAGAGTGCGGGTGGGCAAGCAAGTGAGAAAGCGGTCGCTGAGGGCGGGGGAGAAATACATTGACATCAAACTCCGTAGCTTGCTAGCTTGTGCACGCTAGCTTTCTGAGACTCTTATTTTGTTAGCACAGGCAGGATGAAACAGGTCTTTTATGGTGAAGACAGGAACTGTGCAGTCGGTCTTTAGAGTTTTGACAGTAGGTACGGAGTCTCTAGAAATAAAATGTGTTTCTCTGCGTCCGCCCTGTTAGTGATTTTTTTCTACAATATGAGCTTGCAGCAGCCAGCGTCATCTCACAAGATCCTCGGGTGCCGAGAATGTCAAACAACTGACGAAAATGAAGTCTTGGTATGATTGATGATTGCTCATTTTTATGTCTATTTTTTAATGCCTGGCTTGAGATCGACTGACACACCCTCCGAGATCGACCAGTCGATCGCGATCGACGTAATGCCCACCCCAGCTGTAGAGGAATCTCGTTCTGTGGTTGACCTTTTTGATCACCTTGGTTGCCATTTTATCAGAGGAAAGATTAGCCTCTAGAATGGAACCTAGGTAGGTGATCTCATCCTTCCTGGTGATGACAATGTCACCCACTTTTATAGTGAAGTCACTGACCTTCTTAAGTTTGATATGGGACCCAAATAGGATGGATTCCGTTTTACCTAAGTGTATGGATAGCTTGTTGTCAGGGAGCCAGGTGCAAATATTGAGGAGTTCAGCACTGAGGATTTGTTCCACCTGTGACTTGTACTTGCCGGATACCAGCAGGGCCGAGTCATCCGCAAACAGGAACAATTCACAGTCGCATGCTGATATTAGGAACAGTAAAGGTCCTAGTATACTGCCTTGGGGGACTCCACAGCTTACTGAGAGGGGAGGGGACATGGTGCCGTTCACCTCTACCACCTGTTTCCTCCCCTCCAAGTAAGATTGCATCCAGCTCCATGAGGTTTCGTCGAATCCGATTGCTCGGAGCTTATCCAACAGTATAGCGTGGTTAACGGTGTCAAAGGCCTTCTGAATGTCCAGCATGACCATGCAAGAAGGAGCAAGAGGGGGGATTGAGAGAGAGAGAGATACAGAGATAGAGAGAGAGAGACAGAGAGAGAGAAGAGAGAGGGGGTGAGCGTAGGAGAGCGAGCAAGAGAGTGGGAGAGATAGAGTGAGAAAGAGCTAGAGACCGTAAGAGAGCAAGAGAAAGAGAGAGAGAGGGAGTAGGAGAGACAGAAAGAAGGAGAGAGGAAGTGGGAGGGAGAGGGGGAGAGAGAGAGAGAGAGAGAATGTCTTCATTCAGTCATAGTCACTTGTCCATTATTTCATTGCCAACTTCCTCATTGTTTCTAAGTCACATCAACACTCGCTAAAATGTTTTGTCTTCCAGGAAGCAAAATGGCAGCACTAAAAAAAAAAAAGAAGAGTGAAACAACAGCAGGATGAACTGATATTTTAAAAGGAGTAACGTCAGTGTGAGTAAGAGTTAGACTATAACATGATGAAAGGTGCAGCCATTAGAGAGTGAAATATGTACTAGCCTGTTATTACTTTTTAAACAAACAGCTTTATTTGAATATTTTAACATAAGGGTGTGTCTTGTCAGCAACCAAATGACAAGACTTTCGTTGCTTACTTACTACTGAGTTGTCTAGTATGTTCACTATTTTATTTAAGGACAACATTGTTCCATCCATCCATCCATCCATCATCTTCCGCTTATCCGAGGTCGGGTCGCGGGGGCAGCAGCCTAAGCAGGGAATCACAGACTTCCCTCTCCCCAGCCACTTCGTCTAGCTCTTCCCGGGGGATCCCGAGGCGTTCCCAGGCCAGCCGGGAGACATAGTCTTCCCACCGTGTCCTGGGTCTTCCCCGTGGCCTCCTACCGGTTGGACGTGCCCTAAACACCTCCCTAGGGAGGCGTTCGGGTGGCATCCTGACCAGATGCCCGAACCACCTCATCTGGCTCCTCTCGATGTGGAGGAGCAGCGGCTTTACGTTGAGCTCCTCCCGGATGGCAGAGCTTCTCACCCTATCTCTAAGGGAGAGCCCCGCCACACGGCGCAGGAAACTCATTTCGGCCGCTTGTACCCGTGATCTTATCCTTTCGGTCATGACCCAAAGCTCATGACCATAGGTGAGGATGGGAACGTAGATCGACCGGTAAATTGAGAGCTTTGCCTTCCGGCTCAGCTCCTTCTTCACCACAACGGATCGATACAACGTCCGCATTACTGAAGACGCCGCACCGATCCGCCTGTCGATCTCACGATCCACTCTTCCCTCACTCGTGAACAAGACTCCTAGGTACTTGAACCCCTCCACTTGGGGCAGGGTCTCCTCCCCAACCCGGAGATGGCATTCCACCCTTTTCCGGGCAAGAACCATGGACTCGGACTTGGAGGTGCTGATTCTCATTCCGGTCGTTTCACACTCGGCTGCGAACCGATCCAGCGAGAGCTGAAGATCCCGGTCAGATGAAGCCATCAGGACCACATCATCTGCAAAAAGCATAGACCTAATCCTGCGGTCACCAAACCGGAACCCCTCAACGCCTTGACTGCACCTAGAAATTCTGTCCATAAAAGTTATGAACAGAATCGGTGACAAAGGACAGCCTTGGCGTAGTCCAACCCTCACTGGAAATGTGTTCGACTTACTGCCGGCAATGCGGACCAAGCTCTGGCACTGATCATACAGGGAGCGGACCGCCACAATAAGACAGTCCGATACCCCATACTCTCTGAGCACTCCCCACAGGACTTCCCGAGGGACACGGTCGAAAGCCTTCTCCAAGTCCACAAAGCACATGTAGACTGGCTGGGCAAACAACCTATGCACCCTCAAGAACCCTGCCGAGAGTATAGAGCTGGTCCACATTTCCACGACCAGGATGAAAACCACACTGTTCCTCCTGAATCCGAGGTTCGACTATCCGGCGTAGCCTCCTCTCCAGTACACCTGAATAAACCTTACCGGGAAGGCTGAGGAGTGTGATCCCACGATAGTTGGAACACACCCTCCGGTCCCCCTTCTTAAAATAAAGTCAATAATGCAATTATTAAGAATCAAAAAGTATTGAAAGTATTAAAATACATTTTGGTACCGGTACCAAAATTTTGGTATTGGGACAACCTACAATGTAGTCGATGAGGGCTCTCTATTTTGCTCACAAAACTCTCTAAATAACCAGCCACACCCACCAACAAAACTATTTATGCATATCATTACCTGAATAATAACCAAATATTAGCGATGTTGTTATTACTTATTATCCCTCAAAATGGGTCTGGAATCTCCCCGAATTGATACCGTTTTGATCATATCCATTTATTCGCAAACTTTGGAAGTCTGCGAATAAATGAAAAGAGGCGTATTGTTATGGCACGTTGTGTAAATGGGAAATAAAACCAGAATACAATGATTTGCAAATCCTTTTCAACTTATATTCAATAGAATAGACTGCAAGGACAAGATATTTCATGTTGGAACTGAGAAACTTTTTTTTTTTTTTTTAGCAAATAATTATTAACTTAGAATTTAATGACATCAACAGGTTGCAAACAATGTGGCGGGCCCCGGGGCCAACTTCAGATCTATCAGTTGATTATAATTTTTAAACATTTTTTTCATGTTTTTTTTATGCTCTTTGTCAAAGAAAACATCTTTTATATGGCAAACACACAAAATAGGCAATATTTCCCCACCCCCCCAAAAAATGTATTTCACAGTGGAATATTGAGAGTGAGTTCATTTACCTTCATCATGTCCTCAGAATACAAAGATAAACCACCAGGTAGACGACTCAGACTCAGTTCCAGCTTCCAAACTGTTGAAGAATAAAAAATTAAAATTCAATAATAATAATGAAAAAGAGCAATGTCCAAAAAACAGAAGTAATTGGAGTGTTGAATAGGTCAATAATTCATAACAACATTGATTTTAATTCATTACTATTTTTTGAGCAATGGCAGTTTTAAAAAAACAAAAAAAATCCACAAAAATTATTGAAGATCCTCTGTCATACATTATTTTTAGAAATGATTTTTTCCTCTTTTTATTTTATGCTTTTTTGTCAAAGAAACCCTTTTTTTTAAATATGCAAATACACAAAATATGCAATTTTTTCCTCCAAAAACATATTTCAAAATGGAATATTGATTTGAAGCCTTAAATATGCCGATAATTCATAACAACATTGGTTTTGATTTATTATCACATTTTGAGCAATGACAGTTTAAAACAAATCTTACAAAAACTCTTGGAGATCTTAAAGGGTTCCACACATAAAAGTATTAAAAACAAGTCAAACATTATTTTTTTCGACACTTAAGTCTCTGGATCAAGTTCCGATATATATCAGTCTTTATTATTTTTTCATGTATTATGCTCTTTTTTGTCATAAAAAAATATTTTATATGCAAACCAACAAAATATGGATTGTTTTCTTCCCCAAAAAACATTTCAAAGTGGAATATCTGATGTGAAATAATTGGAATGTTGAATAAGTCAATAATTCCTAACATTTATTTTAATTAATTATAATTTTTTGAGCATTTATTTTAATTAATTATAATTTTTTGAGCATTGGCAGTTTAAAAAAAAATTCCACCAAAATTATTGGAGAACCTATGTCATACATTATTTTAGATTTTTTAATTTTATTTTATGCTTTTTTGTCAAAGAACACCTATTTTTTTATATGCCAATACACAAAATATGCAATGTTTTCCTCCAAAAATAAATTTCAAAGTGGAATATTGAATTAGAGCCTTAAATATTCTAATAATTAATTACAACATTGATTTTAATTCATTATTATTTTTTCAGCAATGGCAGTTTTAAAAAAACAAAAAAAATCCACAAAAATTATTGAAGATCCTCTGTCATACATTATTTTTGAAAATGATTTTTTCCTCTTTTTATTTTATGCTTTTTTGTCAAAGAAAACCTTTTTTTTAATATGCAAATACACAAAATATGCAATTTTTTCCTCCAAAAACATATTTCAAAATGGAATATTGATTTGAAGCCTTAAATATGCCGATAATTCATAACAACATTGGTTTTGATTTATTATCACATTTTGAGCAATGACAGTTTAAAACAAATCTTACAAAAACTCTTGGAGATCTTACAGGGTTCCACACATAAAAGTATTAAAAACAAGTCAAACATTATTTTTTTCGACACTTAAGTCTCTGGATCAAGTTCCGATATATATCAGTCTTTAATATTTTTTCATGTATTATGCTCTTTTTTGTCATAAAAAAATATTTTATATGCAAACCAACAAAATATGGATTGTTTTCTTCCCCAAAAAATATTTCAAAGTGGAATATCTGATGTGAAATAATTGGAATGTTGAATAAGTCAATAATTCCTAACATTTATTTTAATTAATTATAATTGTTTGAACATTCCACCAAAATTATTGGAGAACCTATGTCATACATTATTTTAGATTTTTTTGTTTATATTTTATTATTTTTTGTCAAAGAACACCTTTTTTCTTATATGCTAATACAGAAAATATTAAATATTTTCCCCCCAAAATATATTTCAAAGAGGAATATTGAATTAAGGATAGAAAAAAATTAAGTATGACTTGTTTTTAACACTTTTATATGTGGGACCTTTTAAGCTCTTCGAGACTTTTAATGGGATTGTTTTTAAACTGTCATTGCTCATAAATTAATAATGGATTAAAAACCAATGTTGTTATTAATTATTAGCATATTTAAGGCTTCAAATCAATATTCCATTTTGAAATATGTTCTTGGAGGAAAACATTGCATATTTTGTGTATTGGCAAATTAAAAAAATGGTTTTCTTTGACAAAAAAGCATAAAATAAAAAGAGGAAAAAATATTTTTCAAAAATAATGTATGACACAGGATCTTCAATAGTTTTGGTGGATTTTTTTTTTTTAAACTGCCATTGCTCAAAAAATAGCCTTAAATATTCTAATAATTAATAACAACATTGGTTTTTAAGCCATTATTAATTTCTGAGCAATGACAGTTTAAAAACAATCTTACTATAAGTCTCAAATATCTTAAAAGGTCCCACACATAAAAGTATTAAAAACATGTCCTACTTAATTTTTTTCGACCCTTAAGTCTCTGGATCAACTTCCGATATATATCACTCAATGTACGTCTTTATTATTTTTTCATGTATTATGCTCTTTTTTGTCATAAAAAAATATTTTATATGCAAACCAACAAAATATGGATTGTTTTCTTCCCCAAAAAATATTTCAAAGTGGAATATCTGATGTGAAATAATTGGAATGTTGAATAAGTCAATAATTCCTAACATTCATTTTAATTAATTATAATTTTTTGAACATTGGAAGTTTAAAAAAAAATTCCACCAAAATTATTGGAGAACCTATGTCATACATTATTTTAGATTTTTTCATTTTATTTTATGCTTTTTTTTGTCAAAGAACACCTATTTTTTTATATGCCAATACACAAAACATGCAATGTTTTCCTCCAAAAATAAATTTCAAAGTGGAATATTGAATTAGAGCCTTAAATATTCTAATAATTAATAACAACATTGATTTTAATTCATTACTATTTTTTCAGCAATGGCAGTTTAAAAAAAACAAAACAATTCCACAAAAATTCTTGAAGATCCTGTGTCATACATTATTTTTGAAAATGATTTTTTCCTCTTTTTATTTTATGCTTTTTTGTCAAAGAAAACCTTTTTTTTAAATATGCAAATACACAAAATATGCAATTTTTTCCTCCAAAAACATATTTCAAAATGGAATATTGATTTGAAGCCTTAAATATGCTAATAATTCATAACAACATTGGTTTTAATTTATTATCACATTTTGAGCAATTACAGTTTAAAACAAATCTTACAAAAACTCTTGGAGATCTTAAAGGGTTCCACACATAAAAGTATTAAAAACAAGTCAAACATTATTTTTTTCGACCCTTAAGTCTCTGGATCAAGTTCCGATATTTATCAGTCTTTATTATTTTTTCATGTATTATGCTCTTTTTTGTCATAATTTTTTTTTTATATGCAAACCAACAAAATATGGATTGTTTTCTCCCCCCAAAAATATTTCAAAGTGGAATATCTGATGTGAAATAATTGCAATGTTGAATAAGTCAATAATTCCTAACATTTATTTTAATTAATTATCATTTTTGAACATTGGCAGTTTCCAAAGAAAATCCACCGAAATTATTGGAGAACCTATGTCATACATTATTTTAGATTTTTTCATTTTATTTTATGCTTTTTTTTTTGTCAAAGAACACCTATTTTTTTATATGCCAATACACAAAATATGCAATGTTTTCCTCCAAAAATAAATTTCAAAGTGGAATATTGAATTAGAGCCTTAAATATTCTAATAATTAATAACAACATTGATTTTAATTCATTACTATTTTTTCAGCAATGGCAGTTTAAAAAAACAACAACAATTCCACAAAAATTATTGAAGATCCTCTGTCATACATTATTTTTGAAAATGATTTTTTCCTCTTTTTATTTTATGCTTTTTTGTCAAAGAAAACCTTTTTTTTAAAATATGCAAATACACAAAATATGCAATTTTTTCCTCCAAAAACATATTTCAAAATGGAATATTGATTTGAAGCCTTAAATATGCTAATAATTAATAACAACGTTAGTTTTAATTTTTTATCACATTTTGAGCAATGACAGTTTAAAACAAATCTTACAAAAACTCTTGGAGATCTTAAAGGGTTCCACACATAAAAGTATTAAAAACAAGTCAAACATTATTTTTTTCGACCCTTAAGTCTCTGGATCAACTTCCGATATATATCAGTCTTTATTATTTTTTCATGTATTATGCTCTTTTTTGTCATAAAAAAATATTTTATAATCAAACCAACAAAATATGGATTGTTTTCTTCCCCAAAAAATATTTCAAAGTGGAATATCTGATGTGAAATAATTGCAATGTTGAATAAGTCAATAATTCCTAACATTTATTTTAATTAATTATCATTTTTTGAACATTGGCAGTTTAAAAAAAAATTCCACCAAAATTATTGGAGAACCTATGTCATACATTATTTTAGATTTTTTCATTTTATTTTATGCTTTTTTTTGTCAAAGAACACCTATTTTTTTATATGCCAATACACAAAATATGCAATGTTTTCCTCCAAAAATAAATTTCAAAGTGGAATATTGAATTAGAGCCTTAAATATTCTAATAATTAATAACAACATTGATTTTAATTCATTACTATTTTTTGAGCAATGGCAGTTTAAAAAAACAACAACAATTCCACAAAAAATATTGAAGATCCTCTGTCATACATTATTTTTTTATAAAATGATTTTTTCCTCTTTTTATTTTATGCTTTTTTGTCAAAGAAAACCTTTTTTTTTTAAATATGCAAATACACAAAATATGCAATTTTTTCCTCCAAAAACATATTTCAAAATGGAATATTGATTTGAAGCCTTAAATATGCTAATAATTAATAACAACATTAGTTTTAATTTTTTATCACATTTTGAGCAATGACAGTTTAAAACAAATCTTACAAAAACTCTTGGAGATCTTAAAGGGTTCCACACATAAAAGTATTAAAAACAAGTCAAACATTATTTTTTTCGACCCTTAAGTCTCTGGATCAAGTTCCGATATATATCAGTCTTTATTATTTTTTCATGTATTATGCTCTTTTTTGTCATAAAAAATATTTTATATGCAAACCAACAAAATATGGATTGTTTTCTTCCCCAAAAAATATTTCAAAGTGGAATATCTGATGTGAAATAATTGGAATGTTGAATAAGTCAATAATTCCTAACATTTATTTTAATTAATTATAATTTTTTGAGCATTGGCAGTTTAAAAAAAAATTCCACCAAAATTATTGGAGAACCTATGTCATACATTATTTTAGATTTTTTCATTTTATTTTATGCTTTTTTTTTGTCAAAGAACACCTATTTTTTTACATGCCAATACACAAAATATGCAATGTTTCCTTCCAAAAATATATTTCAAAGTGGAATATTGAATTAGAGCCTTAAATATTCTAATAATGAATAACAACATTGGTTTTTAATCCATTATTAATTTTTGAGTAATGACAGTTTAAAAAAAATCCAACTAAAAGTCTCGAAGATCTTAAAAGGTCCCACACTTAAACACAAGTCATACTTAATTTTTTTCGACCCTTAAGTCTCTGGATCAACTTCTGATATATATATATATATATATATATATATATATATATATATATATATATATATATATATATATATATATATGAGGTGGCGACTTGTCCAGGGTGTACCCCGTCTTCCGCCCGATTGTAGCTGAGATAGGCGCCAGCGCCCCCCGCGACCCCGAAAGGGAATAAGCAGTAGAAAATGGATGGATGGATGGATATATATATATATATATATATATATATATATATATATATATATATATATATATATATCAGTTTATTTTTTGTTTGTTTTATGTTCTTTTTGTCATTTAAAAAAAAAACGTTTTTATATGCAAACACACACAACATGCATTATTGTCTTCCAAAAATAAATATCAAAGTTGAATATTTAATGTGAAGTAATTGGAGTGGTGTGTGGGTCAATCACTCATATTTTTTTATTTTTATTCATTATTATCTCTTAGGCAATGACAGTTTTACAGAAAAAAACAGCCTGCATGGCAGCGTTGTGTTATTAGAGTGAACACTGCAACTTTTTCTCAGCACAATTCACTCGCTTTCTCTTTTATTTCACTCTGTTTTTTTTTTTTTATTCTTTTTTTTTTTTTTAAATAGTGTTACCATTGACTTGAATGATTGTTGTCCCTTCAACAAGATCAGAATGTTGGCGAAGCGGTGACGTCTTTAGAGGGCAACAGTGTTGTCTATTTATGATGGATTTCCAAAATGAGACATCTCTTGAAAAAATTCAAAAAGACTGGGAAACAGAAGACATATTTTATATTTGTATTATTTTTTTTTCTCTTTGTTTTTTGTTGGGGGGGAAGTGTCTGTTTCTCAGTGCCTGTATTATGATTTATCAAATGAATAAATAAATATTGTAAAAAAAAAATATATATATATATATATATATATATATTTATTCTATTTTTGGGGGGGAGACAGTGGGGGCGTGTCTGTTTCTCAGTGCCTGTATTATGATTTATCAAATGAATACATATATATTGTAAAAAAAAAAAATATATATATATATATTTATTTTATTTTTGGGGGGGAGACAGTGGGGGCGTGTCTGTTTCTCAGTGCCTGTATTATGATTTATCAAATGAATACATAAATATTGTAAAAAAAAAAAAATACATATATATATATATTTATTTTATTTTTGGGGGGGAGACAGTGGGGGCGTGTCTGTTTCTCAGTGCCTGTATTATGATTTATCAAATGAATACATATATATTGTAAAAAAAAAAAATATATATATATATATAAATTTTATTTTTGGGGGGGAGATGGTGGGGGGTGTCTGTTTATCAGTGCCTGTATTATGATTTATCAAATGAATAAATAAATATTGTAAAAAAAAATAAATATATATATATATTTATTTTATTTTTGGGGGGGAGACAGTGGGGGCGTGTCTGTTTCTCAGTGCCTGTATTATGATTTATCAAATGAATACATAAATATTGTAAAAAAAAAAAAATACATATATATATATATTTATTTTATTTTTGGGGGGGAGATGGTGGGGGGGTGTCCGTTTCTCAGTGCCTGTATTATGATTTACCTATCAAATGAATAAATAAATATTGTAAAAAAAAACAAATGTTGTCCCTTCGACAACGTCAGATTGTTGGCGAAGCGGTGACATCATTCGAGGGCAACAGTGTTGTCTCTTTAAAATAGGAATCTAGGATGCACATTTTTGAAATAATGCCTTTCTGATTTATGACAAAATAAAAAAAAAAACTGGGAAGCAGAAAACGTTTTTTTTTTTCTTGTATAATTTTGTCCAGGGTGTATCCGCCTTCGGCCCGAATGCAGAAGGATGGACATTTTTTTATTTTCTCTTTGTTTTTCTCAGTGCCTGTATTATGAATTCCCTATAAAATGAATAAATAAATGTTGTTAAAAAAAATGTAAATAAAATAATAAATTAATTGTTGTCCCTTCGACAACATCAGAGTGAAATCATTAGAGGGCAACAGTGTTGTCTCTTTAAAGTAGGAAAATAGGATGCACATTTTGGAAATAATGCCTTTCTGATTTATGGGGATTTCCAAAATGAGACATCCATACATCCATCCATTTTCTACCGCATGTCCCTTTCGGGGTCTCAGCTCTTGACAAAATGAAAAAAGACTACAAAGCAGTAAAGTTTATTTTTTTTAAACTTTTTTTTTCTATCTTTGTTTATTTTTTGGGGCGCTGTTTCTCAGTGCCTGTATTATGAATTCCCTATCAAATGAATAAATACATATTGTACAAAATAAAAAAATAAATACAAATAAAATGAAATAAAATAAACATTGTTGTCCCTTCAACAACATCAGAGTGTTGGTGAAGTGGAGACGTCTTTAAGATGGGAAATTAGGATGTACATTTTTGAAATGATGATAGGCTGCAGCGCCCCCCTGCAACCCTGAAGGGAACAAGCGGTAGGAAATGGATGGATGGATGCCTTTCTAAATTTATGGGGATTTCTAAACTGAGACATCTCTTGACAAAAAAAAAAAAAACGGAAAGCAGAAAAAATTTTTTTTTTCAAATATATATATATTTTTTCCTGTTTTTCTTTTTTTTTGGGGTGAAGTGTCTGTTTCTCAGTGCCTGTATTATGATTTCCCTATCAAGAGAATGAATTAAAAAAAAAAATATATATATATATATATATAAACAAAATTTAAAAAAGAGGGCAATAATAAATAACAAAGTAATAAAGCAGGAAGCATACTAACTGCAAAGTAGGCTCAAATCATTCATTTTTGTCATTTTAAAAAACTATTTCTAAACCCCCGACAGCTTTGACAATATTACTGTAACCTATTTTTATGGGCTTGCCTCTTTTTTGCGATGTTAAATTCCTGTTATAAGCTGTTATACAGTATATGCCTTGAGCTCTTATTTTGAAGATGGGGAGAGCGGAAGTGGTGACACATTGTAATGTAACTGAGGGTTGATAAATGTTGCCTATACTGTGTAAAAATGACAAAATAACAAACACACAGGTTCCAGTTTTACACGAGGACCAGTTTATTTCCATTCTTTTCAAAACACCCCCGTTCCACTACACCGTGTCACCACTTCCGCTCTTAGCGCCTTCAAAATAAGACCTCAAGGCATATACTGTATGACAGGGGTCACCAACCTTTTTGAAACCAAGAGCTACTTCTTGGGTACTGATTAATGCGAAGGGCTACCAGTTTGATACACACTTAAATAAATTGCCAGAAATAGCCAATTCGCTCGATTTACCTTTAACTCTGTTATTATTAATAATTAATGATATTTATCTTTGTGGAAACACTGATCATCTTAATGATTTCTCACAAAAATTATATATTTTTGATGACATGTTTTAAATAGGTTAAAATCCAATCTGCACTTTGTTAGAGTATATAACAAATTGGACCAAGCTATTTTTGTAACAAAGACAAATCATTATTTCTTCTAGATCAGGGGTGCCCATTACGTCGATCGCGAGCTACCAGTCGACCGCGGGGGGTGTGTCAGTCGATCTCGAGCCAGGCTTTTAAAAAAAATAGACCTAAAAATTAGTGATCATCAATCTTCACCAAGACGTCACTTAAATGACATTCACGGTACCGGAGGGTCTTGTGAGATGACGCTGGCTGCTGCAAGATCATTATTATGAAAATATGACCGAGAGGAAGGTGAGAAACACTTTTTGTTTCAACAGACTCTCGCGCCGTACCTTCCGTCAAAACTCTAAAGGCCGACTGCACATTTCCTATCTTCACAATAAAAGCCCTGCTTAATGCTGCCTGCGCTAACTAAATACAGAGTCTCGGAAAACTGGCGTACACAAGCGATCCCTCAGAAAGCTGGCGTGCACATCACTTGTGCACGCCAGCTTTCCGAGACTCTTATTTTGTTAGCGCAAGCAGCATGAAGCAGGGCTTTTATTGTGAAGATAGGAAATGTGCAGTCGGCCTTTAGAGTTTTGACGGAAGGGACGGCGCGAAAGTCTGTTGAAATAAAAAGTGTTTCTCGCCTTCCTCTCTGTCATTTTTTCATAATAAGGAACTGGCAGCAGCCAGCGTCATCTCACAAGACCCTCGGGTGCCGTGAATGTCAATCAAGCAAGCTACGGAATTTGCCGCCAATGTTTTTCTTGTAAAGTGTATGGAAGCTGGATGAATTAGATGCCAAAAACCAACCACTTTCATGTGGTATTGTACAGAAAGGACAACTTTTTTTCTCCTCCATTTGAAAATGTGGGCGTTATCCTCATTACTGTCTGATTCCAATCAATGCAAGTCATCAGAATCAGGTAATACACCAACTTATATTCATGTCTTCGTGAAAGAAAGACATCTATATGTGTTACACATGCTTGTATTATCATTAAACACATTTAACTTGTTTACAAGAATGTCTCTTTCATAAATAAATAAATATAAGTGATATATATAAATGAGGTAGATCCCCTCGAGTTGGTCAATTGAAAAGTAGCTCACCTGCAGAAAAAGTGTGGGCACCCCTGTTCTAGATTTTCCAGAACGAAAATTTAAAAAGAAATTCAAAATACTTTGAAATAAGATTTAAATTTGATTATACAGATTTTCTAGATTTGCCAGAATATTTTTTTGGAATTTTAATCATAAGTTTGAAGAAATATTTCACAAATATTCTTCGTCGAAAAAACAGAAGCTAAAATGAAGAACTAAATTCAAATGTCTTTATTATTCTTTACAATAAAAAAAATAAAATACTTGAACATTGATTTAAATTGTCAGGAAAGAAGAGGAAGGAATTTAAAAGGTAAAAAGGTATATGTGTTTAAAAATCCTAAAATCATTTTTAAGGTTGTATATTTTCTCTAAAATTGTCTTTCCGAAAGTTATAAGAAGCAAAGTAAAAAAATAAATAAATATATATCTAAACAAGTAAACACCAAGTCTTTAAAATATTTTCTTGGATTTTCAAATTCTATTTGAGTTTTGTCTCTCTTAGAATTAAAAATGTCCAGCAAAGCGAGACCAGCTTGCTAGTAAATAAATAAAGTTTTAAAAATAGAGGCAGCTCACTGGAAAGTGTTGCTATTTGAGCTATTTTTTAGAACAGGCCAGCGGGCGACTCATCTGGTCCTTACGGGCTACCTGGTGACCCCTGCTGTATTACACAGGCCAAGGCAATTATTTTGACTTGGGGGGCCACATTTAGAGAAAAAAATGTGTCTGGGGGCCGGTATATCTATTATAGTGAACACTAATACAAAACCTCACAATAATGTCCAATTGAATGCTAAAACGTTATAACAGACCGCCTTAAAAAACATAGTGGAATTTCAAACGTTTCTATGAAGGATAAAACACTGAAAATTGACCAAATATGAACGTCACACCCCCTTTCGATCGGCACATTTTACAATCAAGTGAAACGCAACAAACAGTGAAAAATGAACGTGAAGCGTACAAAATAAACCCACCTACAATCTGATATATCTGATACATCACTAAGCTTTAGAACTTTGTTGTGAAAATCTCCTTCCGCGTCTGTGGAAACGCTCCCCACCCACACTGCTTGGTGCCTCGTCTGAGCTGCCGTGACTTACATTACCGTAGCAACTAATTAGATGACCATAATAACTAATTAGATTACCATAGTAACTGGTGTATCATCTGTAAGTGCAGATTCCAACCATAGAAATACTTAGTATTAGGGGTGTGGGGAAAAAATCGATTCGAATACGAATCGCGATTCTCACATTGTGAGATTCAGAATCGATTCTAATTTTTTTTTTTAAATCAATTTTTTTTTTTATCAATCCAACAAACCAATACACAGCAATACCATAACAATGCAATCCAATTCCAAAACCAAACCTGACCCAGCAACACTCAGAACTGCAATAAACAGAGCAATTGAGGAGAAACACGAGACAGAACAAACCAAAAGTAGTGAAACAAAAATTAATATTATCCACAACAGTATCAATATTAGTTATAATTATATAAAATCCCTCATTGACATTATCATTAGACATTTATAAAAATTCAAAAAAAGAACAAAAGTGTCACAGTGGCTTACACTTGCATCGCATCTCATAAGCTTGACAACACACTGTGTCCAATGTTTTCACAAAGATAAAATAAGTCATATTTTTGGTTTGTTTAATAGTTAAAACACATTTACATTATTGCAATCAGTTTATAAAACGTTGTCCTTTACAATTATGAAAGCTTTCAAAATAAAATCTACTACTCTGCTAGCATGTCAGCAGACTGGGGTAGATCCTGCTGAAATCCTATGTATTGAATGTATACAGAATCGTTTTGAATCGGAAAAATATCGTTTTTGAATCGACAATCGCGTCGAATCAAAATCAATCAATCAATCAATGTTTATTTATATAGCCCCAAATCACAAATTTCTCAAAGGACTGCACAAATCATTACGACTACGACATCCTCGGAAGAACCCACAAAAGGGCAAGGAAAACTCACACCCAGTGGGCAGGGAGAATTCACATCCAGTGGGACGCCAGTGACAATGCTGACTATGAGAAACCTTGGAGAGGACCTCAGATGTGGGCAACCCCCCCCCCCCCCCCCCCCCCCCTAGGGGACCGAAAGCAATGGATGTCGAGCGGGTCCAACATGATACTGTGAAAGTTCAATCCATAGTGGCTCCAACACAGCCGCAAGAGTTCCGTTCAAGTGGATCCAAGACAGCAGCGAGAGTCCCGTCCACAGGAGACCATCTCAAGCGGAGGCGGATCAGCAGCGTAGAGATGTCCCCAACCGATACAGGCGAGCGGTCCATCCTGGGTCCCGACGAGCGGTCCATCCTGGGTCTCGACTCTGGACAGCCAGTACTTCATCCATGGTCATCGGACCGGACCCCCTCCACAAGGGATGGGGGGACATAGGAGAAAGAAAAGAAGCGGCAGATCAACTGGTCTAAAAAGGAGGTCTATTTAAAGGCTAGAGTATACAGATGAGTTTTAAGGTGAGACTTATATGCTTCTACTGAGGTAGCATCTCGAACTGGGAGGGCATTCCAGAGTACTGGAGCCCGAACGGAAAACGCTCTATAGCCCGCAGACTTTTTTTGGGCTCTAGGAATCACTAATAAGCCGGAGTCTTTTGAACGCAGATTTCTTGCCGGGACATATGGTACAATACAATCGGCAAGATAGGCTGGAGCTAGACCGTGTAGTATTTTATACGTAAGTAGTAAAACCTTAAAGTCACATCTTAAGTGCACAGGAAGCCAGTGCAGGTGAGCCAGTACAGGCGTAATGTGATCAAACTTTCTTGTTCTTGTCAAAAGTCTAGCAGCCGCATTTTGTACCAACTGTAATCTTTTAATGCTAGACATGGGGAGACCCGAAAATAATACGTTACAGTAATCGAGACGAGACGTAACAAACGCATGGATAATGATCTCGGCGTCTTTAGTGGACAGAATGGAGCGAATTTTAGCAATATTACGGAGATGAAAGAAGGCCGTTTTAGTAACGCTTTTAATGTGTGACTCAAAGGAGAGAGTTGGGTCGAAGATAATACCCAGATTTTTTACTGAGTCACCTTGTTTTATTATTTGGTTGTCAAATGTTAAAGTTATATTATTAAATAGAGGTCGGTGTCTAGCAGGACCGATAATCAGCATTTCCGTTTTTTTGGCATTAAGTTGCAAAAAGTTAGCGGACATCCATTGTTTAATTTCATTAAGACACGCTTCCAACTGACTACAGTCCGGCGTGTTGGTCAGCTTTAGGGGCATGTAGAGTTGGGTGTCATCAGCAAAACAATCGATATATAATCGAATCGCGACCCCAAGAATCGAATCGTGGGACACCCAAAGATTCGCAGCCCTACTTGGTATCGTTGAAGACTTACAGTCGTTGAAAACATCACCGCATATTATAATGGCAGCTACGCCTTCCATCTTAAAGATCTAAAAAAATTATTTGGGAATGTACGGCGGGCCAAATTGAAAAAGCTCAACAGGCCGCATGTGGCCTTAATTTGCCCAGGTCTGGTATAACAGCTTATGACAGCAATTTAAAGGCCTACTGAAAGCCACTACTACCCACCACGGAGTCTGATAGTTTATATATCAATGATGAAATATTAACATTGCAACACATGCCAATACGGCCTTTTTAGTTTACTAAATTACAATTTTAAATTTCCCGGGAGTTTCGTCTTCCAAACGTCGTGTAATGATGACGTGTACGCAAGACGTCACGGGTTTTAAGGAAATATGAGCGCTGCACACACACACAGCTAAAAGTCGTCTGCCTTAACGGCATAATTATACAGTTTTTTGGACATCTGTGTTGCTGAATCTATTGCAATTTGTTCAATTAGTATTGGAGAAGTCACAGTAGAATGATGGAGTTGGGAAGATTTAGCCTTTAGCCACACAAACACACGGTGATTCCTTGTTTAACCTTCCTCTTGTGTTAGCTTTCTGTTACCATCTCTAATGTTAACGGGTCGGTTTTGATCCATGTCTTAAATCAGCTGTAAAATACACTAAAAACGATTATCTATCATCCAATTTGTTTCTCATTTCTTGGTTACCTTGTTAAGCTTCCTTATCCATGAAAATATTGGTTTTAATATTTTTGGAATGGGCCATTGGGCCTTTTTTTTGCCAGTATACCCCTTGATTTCAATAAAAAAAAAATGGTAAAATTAACTTTATAAGAATCTTATAAATAAATAAAAGGTTGTTGTGTTACCTGTGTAACGATCTGTCACTTACTTTCTGATAGTTTTTCGTGTTTTGTACTTTGTTTCCTGTTCAGTGCTCTTATTTTGTCATACTTCCTGTTTACTCCGCTGAGCACTGTTTTTGTCACACTCGCCGTTGATTGGCAGCGGTCCTCAGCTGCGGTCAATCAACAGGTCTATTTATGTTTCACTCGAGCACTCCTCAGTGCTCGAAGTTAAAACCATGTTGGGAACATCTCCATGCAAGACTGCTTTCTGTTTATATCTTTTACTTTGATGAAATTAAAATCATCTTACCGGCTTTCTGCTCTCCTGGATTCTTGCATACTTGAGGTCACACAACTGCAGCCATGCGACATCCCAACAGTAACTTCGAGCCAGAAAATTGTGACCTCGCGAGAATCCCTGTCGGCAATCCTCAGCCGACGTTCTGGACCGCACAATTCCTGGAGGACTTGAAGGCCAGGTTTGTGCGGTCCCAGCCTACAGACGCGGACCCTCTCCCCGCGGCAACGCCACCGGCTTCGGCTCTCCGACCGGCGCGTCCCCCGCCGCCATCTTTCCTCTCGGCTCAACGGCTGGCTACGGCTCTCCGACCAGCACGTCCGCCACTTCCTGCATGCCTCGCGGCTCCCGCGGCAACGCTACCGGCTACGGCTCTCCGACCGGCGCGTCCTCCGCCGCCATCCTTCCTCTCGGCAACGCTGCCGGCTACGGCTCACCGACCGGCGCGCCCGCCTCCTCCTTCACGTCTCGCGGCTCCTGCGGCTCCGTCGCCGACTGCGGCTCCCCGACCGGCACGTCCGCCGCCGCCATCCTTCCCGTCGTCTGCTGAGCTGCTTCTCCCTGCTCCTACGCAGCTTCCAGCGGCTGCTCCCCGGCTGCTCTTTTTGCCAGCTCCCGCTCTCTTTTTTGGTTCGCCGAGAGCTCCAGTGGAGCCCACAGTGAGGTCGCTTTTGTCCTCCTGCTGGGACTTGGCACGGGACGTGTCTTCGTCCCTCCTCCTGGTCCCCTCCCGCCCGTCCCTGGTTTTCGCACCGGGGGACTCCGACGAGCAGGCACGTTTTCCCGCATGTGTGAACGGTGTCTGGCAGCCACCTAGTGGAGGGGGGCCCACTATACACTGCGGTGCAGCCAGGCACACACCGCTGTCACCCCCGCCAGCGTCTCCTTCCACGGAGACATCTACGTCCCTAGCGGGCTTTCGCACAGCTCCAACGCCGGCTCCACGCCGAGCCCCAACGCCGGCTCCACGCCGAGCCCCAACGCCGGCTCCACGCCGAGCCCCAACGCCGGCTCCACGCCGAGCCCCAACGCCGGCTCCACGCCGAGCTCCAACGCCGGCACTACGCACGGTTCCAACGCCGCCAAGAGCAGCACCACGCCGGGCTTCGTCACCGCCGGCATCCGCTATTCCTCGGCCAGCATTTGCTGCTCCTCGCCCGGCGTCATCTGCCGCTTTCACGCCGCCGATGACATCTGCAACAATCACGCCGCCGATGACGTCTGCCGCTTTCACGCCGCCGATGACGTCTGCAACAATCACGCCGCCGATGACGTCTGCCGCTTTCACGCCGCCGATGACGTCTGCCGCTTTCACGCCGCCGATGACGTCTGCCGCTTTCACGCCGCCGATGACGTCTGCCGCTTTCACGCCGCCGATGACGTCTGCCGCTTTCACGCCGCCGATGACGTCTGCCGCTTCGACACCGCCGATGACGTCTGCCGCTTCGACACCGCCGATGACGTCTGCCGCTTCGACACCGCCGATGACGTCTGCCGCTTCGACACCGCCGATGACGTCTGCCGCTTCCACGCCGTTGATGACGTCTGCCGCTTCCACGCCGGCACCAACATCGGCTCCTCAGCCGCCTCCTGCAGAGGTATCTGTTTTGGCTGCAGCCCCCACCGCTTTGTCTGCTGTCTCCGGGCCTGCTTCAGCGCGCCCGCCTCCACGTCAGCCGCGGATGTGGCCGTGCCCTGGGCGTCCTCCTCGCGGGATGCACTCGTCTCTTTTTCGGCCAATGATGTGGCTGTTCCGTGGCCGCCCGCCCCGCCAGTTCCAGCGGCGCTCTACGCGCCGTCGCCACCTGACTTTCCCTCGCTGGCTGCGGGGACACAAGGTTTGGCGACCTTCCACCAAATCCTCCTTCCATCCTCCCTTACTTTGTGGACATTTTTTTCCATTTTTCTTTTCCAGGGAACATCTGGTATCTGTTCCTTGAGGGGGAGGTCCTGTAACGATCTGTCACTTACTTTCTGATAGTTTTTCGTGTTTTGTACTTTGTTTCCTGTTCAGTGCTCTTATTTTGTCATACTTCCTGTTTACTCCGCTGAGCACTGTTTTTGTCACACTCGCCGTTGATTGGCAGCGGTCCTCAGCTGCGGTCAATCAACAGGTCTATTTATGTTTCACTCGAGCACTCCTCAGTGCTCGAAGTTAAAACCATGTTGGGAACATCTCCATGCAAGACTGCTTTCTGTTTATATCTTTTACTTTGATGAAATTAAAATCATCTTACCGGCTTTCTGCTCTCCTGGATTCTTGCATACTTGAGGTCACACAACTGCAGCCATGCGACATCCCAACAACCTGACTATTACTGAGGGTTATTAGAACATATATCTTATCTTATCTCTTGTTTGTTTTATTTATTTTTTCATTTTAATAATTTTGAGACTGAGTTGACCTCACTGCAAACAAAGACTGGCATGTCTGGACATGCCAGTCTTTGTTTTTTTTGTACAGGATAACAAGGTAAAATGAGAATCCCCTAAAGCTCACATGATACGGAGAGGAGCAGTTTTGGCTCTAATTATTGCTTGATAATCTTATTTTTATAACTAGGTCGAAACCGACCCTAACAACACCAAGGTCATAATTTCATCCAGAGCATTTTATAATTTAGTGAAAAACCAAACACATGTTTTGTTTTGTTGAAATAGAGGTTCCTGACAAAGTCAAAAAGCCTTGATGCAAAAAAAATAAATTTATATGGTTATTTTATGCATTTAAAAACTAAAACACTAGACAATGGTTAAAATTCACCGAGTTGAAACTTTACTATGGATTAGAGCGGACATGGATCCCGACCACTCGTCAACCAGCAGGTTTTGGTTAGAAAATTGAGGTTAAAAATATCAGCTGATATCAGCTGAGCGTGCGCCTCCCGTTGACTGCCGTCGACTTCCCCGAGACACTGCGCGTCAACAAAGGCCGTGGACGTACACTTCCGACTATCAGGTACTATTAAACTCATTAAAACACTAGCAACACAATAGAAAGATAAGGGATTTCCCAGAATTATCCTAGTAAATGTCTCTAAAAACATCGGAATCCGTCCCAATGCAATCGCGTTTCTTTTTTTTTCCTAGTCCGTCGCTATTAATATCCTCAAACACGAATCTTACATCCTCACTCAAATTAATGGGGAAATTGTCATTTTCTCGGTCCGAATAGCACTTTTTGTTGGAGGCTCCCTTTAAAAACAATGTGAATATGTGAGGAGCCATCAAACATGTGAGATCATCGTCTGCAACTTCCGGTAGAGGCAGGGCTTTTCTCTTAGCACCGAAAGTTGCAAACTTTATCGTGGATGTTCTCTACTAAATCCTTTCAGCAAAAATATGGCAATACCGCGAAATAATCAAGTATGACACATAGAATGGACCTGCTATCCCCGTTTGAATAAGAAAATCTAATTTCAGTAGGTCTTTAAGAATAGGTTACATTCAGAGGTGGGTAGAGTAGCCAGAAATTGTATTCAGATAAGAGTAGTATTACTTTAGAGATTTATTACTCAAGTAAAAGTAAGGAGTAGTCCTCCAAATGTTTACTTGAGTAAAAGTAAAAAGTATGTTGTGAAAAAACTACTCAAGTACTGAGTAACTGATGAATTACCTGCTTGTTTAATGATTACGGCAACAAATAATGCACAAAAACATAAAAATAGCAATGAGCAAATTCAGAGCCAGGAATATCTCTTGAGCAACTAAAACAATAATATATATTAAATAATAGTACATTAAAATAAAAAGAATAAGGCACATTGAGCCACAATAATTTAACTTGACACTTTTATTAGTAGATTGCACAGTACAGTACATATTCCGTACAATTGACCACTAAATGGTAACACCCCAATAAGTTTTTCAACTTGTTTAAGTCGGGGTCCACGTTAATCAATTCATGGTACCAATATATACTATCAAATATATACTATAAGGATTCTGGCGCAGTGGGAGAGTGGCCGTGCGCAACCCGAGGGCCCCTGGTTCAAATCCCACCTAGTACCAACCTCGTCACGTCTGTTGTGTCCTGAGCAAGACACTTCACCCTTGCTCCTGATGGGTGCTGGTTGGCGCCTTGCATGGCAGCTCCCTCCATCAGTGTGTGAATGTGTGTGTGAATGGGTAAATGTGGAAGTAGTGTCAAAGCGCTTTGAGTACCTTGAAGGTAGAAAAGCGCTATACAAGTACAACCCATTTATCATTTATCTATCAACATAATACAGTCATCACACAAGTTAATCATCATAGTATGTACATTGAATTATTTACATTATTTACAAAACGGGGGGTGAGCCGAGGAGCTTTGGTTGATATCAGAACTTCAGTCATCAACAATTGCATCAACAGAGAAATGTGGACATTGAAACAGTGTAGGTCTTATTTAGTAGGATATGTACAGCCAGCAGAGAACATAGTGAGTTCAGATAGCATAAGAACAAGTATATACATTAGAAGTACTTATGAGTTGTTTATAATCCGGGGAGATGGGATGTGAATGGAGGAGGGTATTAGTAAAGTGTTGAAGTTGCCTGGAGGTGTTGTTTTAGAGCGGTTTTGAAGGAATATAGAGATGCACTTCCTTTTATACCTGTTGGGAGTGCATTCCACATTGATGATTACTACTTACGTATAAAATACTACACGGTCTAGCACCATCCTATCTTGCCGATTGTATTGTACCATATGTCCCGGCAAGAAATCTGCGTTCAAAGGACTCCGGCTTATTAGTGATTCCCAAAGCCCAAAAAAAGTCTGCGGGCTATAGAGCTTTTTCATTTCGGGCTCCAGTACTCTGGAATGCCCTCCCGGTAACAGTTCGAGATGCTACCTCAGTAGAAGCATTTAAGTCTCACCTCAAAACTCATTTGTATACTCTAGCCTTTAAATAGACTCCCTTTTTAGACCAGTTGATCTGCCGTTTCTTTTATTTTTCTCCTATGTCCCACTCTCCCTTGTGGAGGGGGTCCGGTCCGATCCGGTGGCCATGTACTGCTTGCCTGTGTAACGGCTGGGGACATCTCTGCGCTGCTGATCCGCCTCCGCTTGGGATGGTTTCCTGCTGGCTCCGCTGTGAATGGGACTCTCGCTGCTGTGTTGGATCCGCTTTGGACTGGACTCTCGCGACTGTGTTGGATCCATTATGGATTGAACTTTCACAGTATTATGTTAGACCCGCGCGACATACATTGCTTTCCTCCTCTCCAAGGTTCTCATAGTCATTATTGTCACCGCCGTCCCACTGGGTGTGAATTTTCCTTGCCCTTATGTGGGCCTAACGAGGATGTCGTAGTGGTTTGTGCAGCCCTTTGAGACACTAGTGATTTAGGGCTATATAACTAAACATTGATTGATTGATTGATTGATGTGGCATAGAAAGAGAATGAGTTAAGACCTTTGTTAGATCGGAATCTGGGTTTAACGTGGTTTGTGGAGCTCCCCCTGGTGTTGTGGTTATGGCGGTCATTTACGTTAACCTTCCTCTTGTGTTAGCTTTCTGTTACCATCTCTTATGTTAACGGGTCGGTTTTGACCCATGTTTTAAATCAGCTGTAAAATACACTAAAAACAATTATCCATCATCCAATTTGTTTCTCATCTCTTGGTTACCTTGTTAGGCTTCCTTATCCTTGGAAATATTGGTTTTAATATTTTTGGTTTGGGCCATTGGGCCTTATTTTGTCAGTATACCCCTCAATTTCAATTTTTAAAAATGGTAAAACGAACCTCAAGAGAATCATATAAATAAAAAAAGGTTGTTGTGTTACCTAACTATTACTAAGGGGTATTAGAACACATCTCTTAAATAAATGTGTTTTGTTTATTTTTTCATTTTAAGAATTTTAACTATAGTAACATCTATGGTGTTACGGGTCAATTTCGACCCATATATATTTACTTCAAGAAAAAGGCTAAAAAGTATTTTTTTCAGCAACAGAAATCCAACATCAAACAAACAACCAATCAAGCAAATGAAACCAAGAGAAATAGATTACTAGTTCCAAAACTAATAAAAAAACAAAATCAGATTGGCAAAAAGTGACACTTTTAGTGTCCGTCTTTTGTTTGTTTTTGTACAGGATAACAAGGTAAAATGAGAATCCACTAAAGCTCACCTGATTGGGAGAGGAGCTGGCTGTCAATGTGTTCAGTTTTGGCTCTTATCATTGCTTTATCATCTTATTTTTATAACCGGGTCGAAACCGGCCCTAACAACACCAAGGGCATAATTTCTACCAGAGTATTTTATAATTTAGTGAAAAAAATTAAAATGTTTTATTTTGTTGACAAAGAGGTTCCTGACAAAGTCAAAAAGCTTTGATGCAAAAAAATAAATGTATGTGGTGTTTTTATGCATTTAAAAACTAAAACGGGTCAGTGCCGACCCTAACACAAGACGAAGGTTAAGGAAGTAGTTTGACATGTACTTCGGTGTCAAGGAGGTGTAGCGGATGATCAAGTATGACACATAGAATGGACCTGCTATCCCCGTTTAAATAAGAAAATCTAATTTCAGTAGGCCTTTAAGAATAGGTTACATTTCTTTTACTACACGCACTGGGACTGTTAAAATTTTGCTGCGGGCTTCAAACGGCCCGCGGGCCATACTTTGTTCACCCCTGCCTTAACATACTTGTTGAAGCGACATTTAAAGTGCGGGGTCCAGCTTCCCGCCGGGGACGCCATGGAGCGTGTAGTTCCCGGCCTCATCTCCCGACAACAAGCCGCTTCCCCTCGCCTCCGAGCAGAGGGCGGTCCGTCATGAGGACCCTGCTAGCGTTAGCTAATACTCTGCAGTTTACTGCGAGGGCTGCCCGGCGAGGAGCACGCCATGGTGTAGTCTGCTTGTTTCCCGCCACGGCGCGTTGCTACTCACCCCCGGTGACCGGTGGCGACTTTTCCTGCGAGACCGGGACGGTCTTTTGTCCGGACTCATGTTAGACTTCCACAGCGGGCTCGAATGGGATTTACCCAGCTAGCCGCAGCTAATGCTAGCTTCGCGGCCAACCGGTTCGCACTAGCTCTCTGACACAAGGTAGTTAGCCACATTCACAGCTTGTTTACTTTATTTTCGTGAAAGCAACACGTAGATAAATGACACACGGAGTCCGAATCCGTGCCTTATATGGAGTTTATACTGTTTTTTTTTGACAAGTCCACACCGCTAATGACAACTTGGCTAATAGCATGGTTAGCTCCAACCTAGCTACGAGTAGCACAACATTCAACTAAGTTCAAGTTAAAGTGCCAATGACTGTCACTCACACACTATTCATCCATCCATTTCCAACCGCTTGTCCCTTTTTGGGTGGCAGGGGGTGCTGGAGCCTATCTTAGCGGCATTCGGGCGGAAGGCGGCGTACACCCTGGACAAGTCGCCACTACTAAGCGTGGTGAAATTTGTCCTCTGCATTTGACTCATCTCCTTGTTCACCCCTCCTAGGGAGGTGAGGGGAGCAGTGAGCAGCAGCGGTGGCCGCGCCCGGGAATTATTTTTAGTGATTTAACCCCCATAGGGGCTTCACGGTGGGAGAGGGGTTAGTGCATCTGCCTCACAATACGAAGTTCCTGCAGTCCTGGGTTCAAATCCAGGCTCGGGATCTTTCTGTGTGGAGTTTGCATGTTCTCCCCGTGACTGCGTGGCTTCCTCCCACCTCCAAAGACATGCACCTGGGGATAGGTTGATTGGCAACACTAAATTGGCCCTAGTGTGTGAATGTGAGTGTGAATGTTGTCTGTCTATTTGTGTTGGCCCTGCGATGAGGTGGAAACTTGTCCAGGGTGTACCCCGCCTTCCGCCCGATTGTAGCTGAGATAGGCGCCAGCGCCCCCCGCCACCCCAAAAGGAAATAAGCGGTAGAAAATGGATGGATGGATGGCTTTAACCCCCAATCTTATATTAGCAACATATCATTTTAACCGGCAAATTCCCTGACAAAATGAAAATTGCAAAAGTTGAACCAATTCATAAGAAGGGAGACATACACCAGTTCACTAACTACAGACCAGTTTCATTACTTCCACAATTCTCCACAAACATAGAAAAACTATTCAATAGTAGATTAGAGACATTTATCAATAAAAGAGGGACGCTCGCGGAGAACCAATTCATATTTAGAGCAAATATCTCGACTTCAATAGCATTAATCAAAATAACAGAGGAAATTACCAATGCAATAGACGGTAAGGAATGTGCAGCCGCAGTATTCATGGATTTAACAAAAGCATTTGACACAATCATGATATTTTAATTCAAAAACTAGAACGTTATGACAGAGGTTTGGTCTTGAGCTGGATAAGAAGTTATTTAACCAACAGGAAGCAATATGTGAAGATGGGTGAAAATAGTTCAACACGATTGGATATATCTTGTGGCGTACCCCAGGGATCAATACTGGGACCAAGATTGTTCAATCTTTATATAAACGATATTTGCAAAGTTACAAAAGACTTGAAGTTAGTTTTTTTTGCAGACGACACAACTGCTTTCTGTCCAGGAGAGAACACACAGAAGATAATACAAATAATAACGGAAGAAATGAATACATTAAAAAAATGGTTTGAGAAAAACAGGCTATCCTTGAATCTCAGTAAAACTAAAATAATGCTATTTGGTAACAGTAGAAAAGAGCACCAGACACGAATACAAATAGATGGAATAGATATCGAAAGGGTAAAAGAAACCAGATTTTTGGGAGTATTAATAGATGATAAAATGAACTGGAAATCTTGTATACAAAACATAAAACATAACGTAGCAAAAAATATTTCAATAATGAATAAAGCAAAATACGTCCTGGGCCAAAAATCACTTCATATTCTCTACTGCTCGCTAGTGTTACCATATCTGAATTATTGTGCAGAAATATGGGGAAACAACTACAAATGTGCGCTACATTCGTTAACTGTGTTACAAAAAAGATCGATTAGAATAATACACAATGTTGGATATAGAGAACATACAAACCCTTTATTTATTGAGTCAAAAATATTAAAGCTCGATGACTTGATAAAATTGCAAACGCGGAGAACCAATTAATATTTAGAGCAAATATCTCGACTTCAATAGCAATCAAAATAACAGAGGAAATTACCAATGCAATAGAGCAGGGGTCGGGAACCTTTTTGCCTGAGAGAGCCATGAAAGCCAAATATTTAAAAATGTATTTCCGTGAGAGCCATATAATATTTTTTAACACTGAATACAACTAAATGTGTGCATTTTTAAGTAAGACCAACATGTTTAGAGTATAATAAATCTCCAATTCTTTTTAATAACATTCTTATTCTGAAGTTAACCAATAATAAATCGAATACTTCTTACCATTAATGCGACTTCTTGAACAAGTCTGGTGGAAAACGGATGGATGGATAAAATGCATTTTGTATTTTGAACGTTATTTTTAGCTCTGTGCTTACTAGCGGAATTATTCATAATTATCGTGTTAAGCCAGGGGTGCCCACCGCACACTGAAAAATCAGAGCAAGCGGGGGCCATTTTCATACATTTTTATTTTAAAAACCAATACAATATATGTATAAAAAATATGCATTTGGGCCTCCACTCAGTTATGATCCCGGGGACCCCAAAGGGTTTTGGTAAAAAAAAATATTACAAATGTGTCATTATTCAGTATTATAATTTTTATTATTATGCAAGTTTTAAATCTCTAGATCAACATTAGAAAAAAAAATGGAAAAAACACTAAATATGCAATATTTTCACCCAATAAGTTTTTTAGGTGGGATGTTTGAGATTATATAATAATTGGAGCCTTAATTTTGGATTTTGATTCATTATTATTTTTTGAGCAATGACACTTAAAAACAAATCACACTAAAATAATTGGGGATCCAAAAGTGTCCTATTTATTAAAGTGTCAAAAAATAAATTATACATTTTTTTTACTGTTTACTTTTAGCACAATAATCTCGGGATCAACTTCAGATATAGCCGTCAATTTGAAGTTTTATTGTTGTTTATGTTTTGTTTGTTTGTTTTAGGCCCTTCTTTAAAAAATAAAAACAGCTCAGTTTTTTTTATATGGTAAAACACAAAATATGCAACATTTTCCCCCAAAAATATCTCAAAGTGGAATATTTAATGTGATGTAATTGAAGCCTTGAATAGGTCAATAATTCAAAATGACATTGCTTTTGATACATTATTATTTTTTAAAGAATGAAACAGCCTGCATTGCAGCTTTGTGTTATAAGAGTAAACATTGCAACAATTTCTTGGTACATTTAACCCGTTTGCTCTTTTATATCACTTTTTATGTTTTTAATTATTTTTTTTATTGTATTCTTAAAACGCACCGGGGCCGTTAAAAAATGACCCGCGGGCCGCACTTTGGACACCTCTGTGTTAAGCAATGTCAGCTAAGATTTATCTGAGAGCCAGATGAAGTCATCAAAAGAGCCACATCTGGCTTTAGAGCCATAGGTTCCCTACCCCTGCTCTAACCCATTGGTTCTTAACCAGGGTTCGGTGAGTTGACCTCAGGGGTTCTGCAAAGATCAAAACAAACCTGACTCTTCGTGTGAATACAAACTTCACCCTGTTGGCATATTACAGATACGGCAACAGCTGATTGATTTGCAGCTGTGTAATTTGTTGTGAGTTTATGCACTGTCTTACTTTTGTTGTTTGAACAAGGTGATGTTCATGCACGGTTCATTTTGTGCACCAGTAAAAAAAAACATGGTAACACTTTAGTATTAATTGGTTGCTTATTAACATGCAAATTAGTAACATATTGGCTCTTAATTAGTCGTTAAGTACTAATTAATGCCTTATTCGGCATGGCCTTATTTGACCCTAACCCTTTAACCCTGACCCTGACCAAATAACTCCAAATTAAGTCTTTGTTACTTAGAATATGTTCCCCTAGGGTCCAACAACCTCTAAATTAAGTCTTTGTTACTTAGAATATGTTCTCCATACTAAAGTGTTAACAAAAACACATAACTTTGTCTTACATTTGAAATATTTTTTGAAATTTTTCACTAAATGCACTAATGTGCATATGAAACTAACGGGGTTCCGTACCTCCAACAAGGTTAAGAACCACTGAGTGGGTACACTGTAAAAAGTCAGTGTTCAAAAACAAGAAACAAAAATACGAAAATGAGGGGTATTTTACTTGAACTTAGCAAAATTATCCGCCGATAGAACAAGAAAATTCGGCTTGTCAAGACTTTCCAAAGCAAGTAAAATGAGCTAACCTCAAAGAACCCAGAAACACCTTAAAATAAGTATATCATCACTACTAATAACAAGTGCACTTTTCTTGGTAGAAAAAAAAAGAGACCTTTTGGTATACTTGCCAACCTTGAGACCTCTGAATTCGGGAGATGGGGGGGCAAGGTTTGGTGGTCCCTGTTGGGGTGGTGTGGGGTTCGTCTGTGCTGGAGCCTATCTCAGCTGCATTCAGGCGGAAGGCGGGGTAGACCCTGGACATTTGTCCTCTGCATTTGACTCATCTCCTTGTTCACCCCCCGCTAATATACTGCTCGGTTGAGGTGGGCGGGTATTGGTGCTAGCGGGGTGTATAATATAAGCAGTAGGAGTCATGGATGCATTGCATTCTGGGTAATTCTTATGTTGCGTTTATAATGTGTTACAGAGCCGATGTTCTCCAGAAATGTGTTTGTCATTCTTGTTTGGTGTGGGTTCACAGTGTGGCACATATTAGTAAGAGTGTTAAACTTGTTTATATCACAACCTTCAGTGTAACCGCTGTGGCTGATGAACAAGACCCCTGGTTTACACAATAGCAGAATCTATAAAAACTCTTTATGCTGTGTAATTTCATTATACATTCCAAAAGAGTTTTACCGCTCCCATTGATGATATGTAATGGGACAAGATGGCTCTTTGAGTGGTAAAAGTTGCTGACCTAGCTGCCTCCGTCATTTTGAAAATGTCGACAGGGGTAGTGTCACTCGCAACATCACTGATTTGACCTGGCGCTAACAGTGAATATGTGCTAATAATTTTGGGAAGCAAGTTTCACCCGGCAGTAGTTCAAGGCAGGCGCATATTGTTCAAGGATATACGGTATTAACACTAATAACAAGTGCACTTTTCTTGGTAAAAAAAAATTAAACCATTTTGCATACTTGCCAACCTTGACACCTCCGAATTTGGGAGATGGGGGGGCGGAGTTGAGGTGGGTGGGGTTGGAGTGCAGGGTTTGGTGGTAGCGCGGGTTTATATTGTAGTGTCCTGGAAGAGTTAGTGTTGCAAGGGATTCTGGGTATTTATGCTGTTGTGTTTAGGTTGTGCAGCACGATGGAACAGGGGTTAGTGCAAGTGCCTCACAATACGAAGGTCCTGAGTAGTCCTGAGTTCAATCCCGGGCTCGGGGGCTTTCCGTGTGGAGTTTGCATGTTCTCCCCATGAATGCGTGGGTCCCACCTCCAAAGACATGCACCTGGGGATAGGTTGAATGGCAACACTAAATTAGCCCTAGTGTGCAAATGTGAGTGTGAATGTTGTCTGTCTGTGTTGGCCCCGTGGTGAGGTGGTGACTTGTCCAGGGTGTACCCCGCCTTCTGCCCGTTTGTAGTACCCCGAACGGAATAAGCGGTAGGAAATGGACGGATGGATGATTAGGTTGTGTTACGGTGCAGATGATCTCCCGTTATGTGTTTGTCATTCTTGTTTGGTGTGGGTTCACAGTTAATCTGACTTTCACACACATTTATAATGATGAATCAGATGTTTCTCGTTGCCTTTATATGCCATCAAACGTTGTTGTGTTATTGTTGTCCTGTAGTTCAGTGTTTTTATTCCCTACCTTTTTTGAGGCAAGGCACATTTTTTTCATTAAAAAATCCAGCAGAAAACGTTAAAAAATGAAACACCACCACCGTGCCTTATGTGTGTAGCGCTTTAGTTTTTGTCTTGAGCTGTTATTTTGGTGGCCTTTCCTGTTTTGTTGATGTTTTTCCTGTAGCAGTTTAATGTCTTCCTTTGAGCGCTATTCCCCGCACCTGCTTTGTGTTGGCAAGAAAGCATATTGAAGTTGTTGCTATCCTTTTTTGTGTGGACATTGTTGATTGCCAAGTCATGCACGGATGTACTTTGTGGATGCCATATCTGCTCCACATGCAAGTTTTTGCTGTTGTCCAGCATTCTGTTTCTGTTTACAAACCCTGTTTCCATATGAGTTGGGAAATTGTGTTAGATGTAGAAATAAACAGAATACAATGATTTGCAAATCCTTTTTAACCCATATTCAATTGAATGCACTACAAAGACAAGATATTTGATGTTCAAACTCATAAACTTTATTTTTTTTTGCAAATAATAATTAACTTAGTATTTCATGGCTGCAACACGTGCCAAAGTAGTTGGGAAAGGGCATGTTTACCACTGTGTTACATGACCTTTTCTTTTAACAACACTCAAAAAACTTTTGGGAACTGAGAAGACACATTATTGAAGCTTTTCAGGTGGAATTCTTTCCCATTCTTGTTTTATGTACAGCTTAAGTTGTTCAACAGTCCGGGGTCTCCGTTGTGGTATTTTAGGCTTCATAATGCGGCACACATTTTCAATGGGAGACAGGTCCGGACTACAGGCAGGCCAGTCTAGTCCCCGCACTCTTTTACTGTGAAGCCACGCTGTTGTAACAAGTGACTTGGTATTGTCTTGCTGAAATAAACAAGGGTGTCCATGTAGGCAACATATGTTGCTCCAAAACCTGTATGGACCTTTCAGCATTAATGGTGCCTTCACAGATGTGTAAGTTACCCATGCCTTGGGCACTAATACACCCCCATACCATCACAGATGCTGGCTTTTCAATTTTGCACCTAGAGCAGTCCTGATGGTTCTTTTCCTCTTTGGTCCGGATGACGTTTCCCCCAAAAAATTTGAAATATGGACTCGTCAGACCACAGAACACTTTTCCACATTGCATCAGTCCATCTTAGCTGAGCTCAGGCCCAGAGAAGCCGGCGGCGTTTCTGGGTGTTGTTGATAAATGGTTTTGGCTTTGCATAGTAGTTTTAACTTTCACTTACAGATGTAGCGACAAACTGTAGTTAATGACAGTTGTTTTCTGAAGTGTTCCTGAGCCCATGTGGTGATATCCTTTACACACTGATGTCGCTTTTTGATGCAGTACTGCCTGCCGGAACGAAAGTCTGTTATATCATCGCTTATGTTTAGTGATTTCTCCAGATTTTCTGAACCTTTTGATGGTATTACGGACCGTAGATGGTGAAATTCCTAAATTCCTTACAATAGACCGTTGAGAAATGTTGTTCTTAAACTGTTTTACAATTTGCTCACACATTTGTTCACAAAGTGGTGACCTTCGCCCTGTCCTTGTTTGTGAATGACTGGGCATTTCACGGAAGCTGTTTTTATACCCAATCATGGCACCCACCTGTCACAAATTTGCCTGCACACCCATGGGATTTTTCAAATAAGTGTTTGATGAGAATTCCTCAACCTTATCAGTATTTATTGCCACCTTTCCCAACTTCTTTGTCACGTGTTGCTGGCATCAAATTCTAAAGTTAATGATTATTTAAAAAAAAAAGTTTATTAGTTTGAACATCAAATATGTTGTCTTTGTAGCATATTCAACTGAATATGGGTTGAAAATGATTTGCAAATCTTTGTATTCCGTTTATTTTTACATCTAACATAATTTCCCAGCTCATACGGAAACAGGGTTTGTACTTTGTAGCCAGTTCAGTTTTCCTTTCGTTTTGTATTGCCATCCCTAAGGTTCATTGCCTTTTCCTTTCCCCTTTGATGATTTTTGGTTTAAGCGTTACATTAGGGCTCGCCGATATGGCCTTTTATTAATATCTCAATGTTTTTAAGCCATGTCACGATACATGATATATATCTTGATATTTTGCCTTAGCCTTGAATGAACACTTGATGCATATAATCACAGCAGTATGATTATTCTATGTGTCTACATTCAAAAAATCTTGTTCATACTTTGTGTTTACCACATTTTAAGCATTTTAGCAAAGATGTTACCATTATGTTAAAAAACATGCTAAACAAGAAGAAAAAACACAAATTTTTGCATTTTGGATTAACATATATTCAATTTTGGTGTTTATCTGCTAAAATAAAAATCCATAAAAGGAAAAAAGCACCAAATGTAATTTTATGGCAATATTTTAATGAAAATCTACCTTTTTTTGTTTGTTTTAAAATCTGCCATATATAATAAAAATCGAAAATTTAATACTCTACGAAAAAATACAGTAATTTTTTTAAGCGATGTAAAGATAATGTGCAGCATTTACCTTGGAGAGTGGACTTTTACAATATCGCCTTTTCGCACCATCAGCAGCTTCACCTTATTTTCATGCATACAGGTCTGTAATTTTAATATTATTTGAACATTCTTGGTTGGCGTTAGACTCATGGCAGCTGATGGTGACCTTCTATCGCTCGGCTGTAGAGAGCCTGCTGACGTACTGCATAACAGTGTGGTACGCCAGCTGCACTGAAGCAGACAAACAGGCGATTCAGAGGGTCATAAAGTCTGCACAAAAAAATAATCGGCTGTCCCCTGCCCTCCCTGAAGGACTTACACAACTCCCGTTGCCTCAACAGAGCAAAAAACATTACCAAGGACAGCACACACCCTGGCTTCCACCTGATCGACTTGCTACCCACCATGAGGCAGGCGCTACAGGTGCATCAGAGCCAGAACAAACAGGCTCAGAGACAGCTTCTTTCCCAAAGCTGTCACCATGTTGAACTCTAACTTAAAATAATAATAATTCACCCCTATATAATATCATGCCCTAATACCCTACTGTGCAATAATACCCTTCGAGTGCAATACGTTATTTATTACTTCGGTACTCTTGTCTTGTTCTGCATATTGTACAGTATTTTGTATTTTGTACTTCTATAGTGTTTTGTATATTGTACAGGATTGCTTATTATTTTTATTGGATAGTAGTCTGTTTATTTCAATTGTTAGTTTTTTCCTTTTTACCTCTTGTGTCATTTATTTCACCCCATGTTTGTTCCCACTACTGCAACTTAAGTTGGAGTCTTTAATCTCGTTGTATGCAAATATAATGACGATAAAGTTCATTCTATTCTATTCTATTCTGATTCAATATGGTGCAGAATAGCAGTGATAAACTCAAACTGTTTAGCCCAGTCCGCTACACTCTCTGTCATGATTTTGTAATTTTTAATTGAGTTAATTTGATTTGCTTCTCCTTCTTAGCACTGTCCTTCGCTTTCACTTTCTTCCTTCCCGTGGATCGGGGGTCAGCAACCTGCGATTCTTTAGCGCCGCCCTAAAAAAGGATTAGAAATGGGAACAAATAGGGTAAAGAATAAATGTTTTGTTTTAGTATGGTTTTTGTTTTAGGCAAACATGACACAAACCTTCCCAATTGTTAGAAATCCCACTGTTTAACATGTTTGTGTGTATGCTTCACTGATGAGAGTATTTGGTGAACATCGATTTGTCCTACTAATTTCGGCGGTTCTTGAACTCACCATAGCGTGGACTGTGATGCAACAGTGTGTTTACATGTAAAATCAACTCCTTCTTGGTCTAAATTTGTCCACCAAAAGTTTTAGGCTGTGCGTGAATGCACAAAGGTGAGCTTTGTTGATGTTTTTGATTTGTTGGAGATGCAAATCAGGCATATTTGGTCAGCTAATCTATGCTACCATGCTATTGAAGCTAACTGAATGCAGCTGAGATAGGCTCGAGCACCCCATTGACCCCGAACGAGACAAGTGGTAGAAAATGGATGGATGTGCATATTGCAACATTGTGCCTCATTTGTAGGTATATTTGAGCTCATTTAATTTCCTTTACTTGTTTTTCATGTTTTATGACACGTTATCTGTATATAATATTAACTGCATTTCTGGAAGTTGTTTGTGGGCCATGTTGTTCCAGACCACAGCAATCGTTTGCTACAGTACAGGCCAAAAGTTTGGACACACCTTCTCATTCACTTATATACGGTTTTCCATTTTTTTGCGGCTCCTGGCGGATTAGTTTTTTGTATTTTTGGTCCAATATGGCTCTTTCAAAGTTTTGGGGTTGCCGACTCCTGCCATAGATGGTAAACAAAGTGATTTCCATCTCTAACTATAAGCTAATGCTAGCTGTGAACTGTGACATTTGTTGTGCAAACTAACTCATATTTTTACTTGCAACTTAAAGCATAACAATTAGACAAGAGACAGCTTTTATGTCAAAACACTCCTAAGTTAAAGTACCACAGTAATCTAATAGTGTATTTGCCATTGGTCTAAAAACTCATTGTATTTGAAGTCTAATATGGTGGCTTTAGTAGTCATGTGCATTTTTATTCCCAGGTCAGTAATTCTTATGTAATTCTTGTCTTCCACCTCTCCTTTAGCGGGTCGACATCGCAAACCCCATAATTAGCAGGTGGACTAACTGGAGCAACCATGCCTCCCAGACCATCCTCGGGAGAACTATGGGGGATGCACTTGATGCCCCCCAGCATCAAAGTGGACTGCCTCCTTCCAAACGGCATGATTCTCACGATGGAGTGCCTCCGAGAGGCCACGCTGATCACAGTGAAGCACGAGCTTTTCAAAGAAGCCAGGAAGTATCCTCTTTACCATCTACTGCAAGAGGAGAGCTCCTACATCTTCGTCAGTGTCACCCAAGAAGCAGAACGGGAGGAGTTTTATGACGAAACCAGACGGTTATGTGACCTCAGGCTCTTCCAAGCTTTCCTCAAAGTCATCGAGCCTGTAGGCAACAGAGAAGAAAAGATTCTCAATCGAGAAATTGGTATGGTTTTATATTTTTATATTTACTGTCAGCCATTGGACAGCAAAAGCATATCATGCACTCACTGCCACCCTAGGCACCCAATCTACCATATTTTTCAGACTATACAGCCCATTTTCGAACCAGAACAGCCGCAGCGGACTTTAAGCTTCAGATATATATGCTGTGAAACGAGTTATTTACACAGAAATAATTTGTCAATGTTTATTTACATACCTTGATTGTTTTCAAACAGTGCGTGTAACACGGCAGTAATACGGCTAATCAAAATTAAACAAAAGTCATCTTCATGGACCCACTAGCTGTGGAAATTAGTTCTCCAATCATCTAACCCAGGGGTGCCCACACTTTTTCTGCAGGCGAGCTACTTTTCAATTGACCAACTCGAGGGGATCTACCTCATTTATATATATCATTTATATTTATTTATTTATGAAAGATACATTTTTGTAAACAAGTTAAATGTGTTTAATGATAATACAAGCATGTGTAACACATATAGATGTCTTTCTTTCACAAAGACAAGAATATAAGTTGGTGTATTACCTGATTCTGATGACTTGCATTGATTGGAATCAGACAGTAATGATGCTAACGCCCACATTTTCAAATGGAGGAGAAAAAAAGTTGTCCTTTCTGTACAATACCACATGAAAGTGGTTGGTTTTTGGCATCTAATTCCTCCAGCTTCCATACACTTTACAAGAAAAACATTGGCGGCAAATTCCGTAGCTTGCTTGATTGACATTCACGGCACCCGAGGGTCTTGTGAGCTGACGCTGGCTCCTGCCAGTTCATTATTATGAAAAAATGACAGAGAGGAAGGCGAGAAACACTTTTTATTTAGACAGACTTCTGTCAAAACTGTAAAGGCCCACTGCACATTTCCTATCTTCACAATAAAAGCCCTGCTTCATGCTGCCTGCGCTAACAAAATAAGTGTCTCGGAAAGCTGGCGTGCACAAGTGATGTGCACGCCAGCTTTCTGAGGGATCGCTTGTGCACGCCAGTTTTCCGAGACTCTGTATTTAGTTAGCGCAGGCAGCATGAAGCAGGGCTTTTATTGTGAAGATAGGAAATGTGCAGTCGGCCTTTAGAGTTTTGACGGAAGGTACGGCGCGAGAGTCTGTTGAAATAAAAAGTGTTTCTCGCCTTCCTCTGGGTCGTATTTTAATAATAATGATCTTGCAGCAGCCAGCGTCATCTCACAAGACCCTCCGGTACCGTGAATGTCATTTAAGTGACGTCTTGGTGAAGATTGATGATCACTAATTTTTAGGTCTATTTTTTTTAAAAGCCTGGCTGGAGATCGACTGACACACCCCCCGCGGTCGACTGGTAGCTCGCGATCGACGTAATGGGCACCCCTGATCTAACCAGACTCAATAACTCCACGGTGATGTTTTGGTGAATTTACTGAGGAATATGTGAAACTAAAACAATACAAACAGAGTGATATTGTAAGTTAATATTACTAACACAGGCTCTCGTAAATTTGTTAGCATATTAGCTAGTGCTAAAAACGCTAGCTTCATTACATTACGATAGCACATACAAATATCCATGGTTGTATTTTAAAACTTACAAACGTTTGGAGTGATGAATGAAAAATCCATACTAGTAAAAACGCTATGAACTGCTAGAAAAATGGAACAGCACTTCTACTTCCGGTTCAAAGCTCAGTCTAAAGAAAAAAACACAATGCAGCACCTGCAGTGAGCGAAATCATCCAGAAGATGGCGCCGTAGCACAAACAATAACACCATTTCAATGCTTTTGCTCGTATTTAAAAAAAAACAACTATTTGCATTATGACAATCAGCGAAGAAAAATCTATAAATTAGCCTCACCTTCAGTATTTCTCTATGTGGAATTAAATTATGGATTGCATTAAGTAAAGCAATCAATGTACTAATATGATCCACTTCAAGAAACTCGTCAAACTTAGTGTTTACAAAGTACAAAGAAGAACCATGATAAACATTCTGAATTTATTTCATCCATCCATTAATTTTCAAAATAATCTTACTCATCTCACCATATGAAATATAACTTACTTCACTGAGTCTTATTTATTTATGTATTTATTTTCCCTGTGATTACTTGTGGAGAATATTGTGAATAAATCAAAAACAGGAAGTGAACAAATGTTTTAGCAACTGTTATGTAAAAGAAAAGGGGTAGGATTAGATAAGCTCTGCTTCTTCCTACTCGTTTTCCAACATGTTGAAAAGAGAAACGGGAAATTGTGATGTATCATGTATGCTTGCATGTTTGAAATAAACTCAAACTCACCGTTTTAAAAGCCGCAGGAGTTCAAAGTGTAGGAAAAAAGTGGCACATTATTGTCCAGAATTAACAGTAATCTAGTCTACTCTGGTCTGCGATGAGGTGGCGACTTGTCCAGGGTGTACGAGGCCTTCCGCCCGATTGTAGCTGAGATAGGCACCAGTGACCCCAAAAGGGAATAAGCGGTAAAAAATGGATGGATGGATAGTTTACTCTGGTACAAAAAGAGTTTCTGAAAATATAATGTTCAGTTTGGATTGGTATAGTGTGCAAAAACTAAAGCAGTTGAAACTCAAAATATGTAACTAATTAATCCGTTCCAGATACACACAAGTCTTAACCCAAATATGTTTCATACAGGATGATTATAGTTCTGGCATGCAGAAAACAATAAAACATAAATACATGTGAATAATGCTAATTGATAAATGACTGGTAAAAAAATTGTTGGCGAAGACGGTGATGAGCAGCACTGCACCAGACTATAATCAACAGATATATACGTTCTGAAATTACTTATTTGTTAATAAATATTTTATAAATGTTTATTTAAATACCTACATTTTTTCCAAATGGTGTCTGTAACACGGCAATAAAATGACTGATCAAACAAAACCAAAGTCATCGACAGGGACCCACTAGCTTCTGAAGCCAGCTCTCCAATCAGCTAAACAGACTCTATAACTCCACTGTGACATTTTGATGAATTCGAGCATGAGGAATTTGTGAAACTGAAACGATACAAAAATAATGTCATTGTAAGTTAATAATACTAACACAGACATTTGTAAACATGTTAGCATATTATTAATGTTAACGATTTATTTCACTACGATAGCATGCATATTACATACTAGTAGGAATGCAAACACTCTGACAGACATCCCACTTGTAGTCATATTGTAAAACTTACGGTTGCTTGGAGTGATGGATGAGGAATCGAGTAGAAACAACGTTTCTATTTCCGGTTCAAAGCTTTAAAGGGGAACATTATCACAATTTCAAAAGGGTTAAAAACAATAAAAATCAGTTCCCAGTGGCTTGTTGTATTTTTTTAAGTTTTTTTCAAAATTTTACCGGTCCCCGAATATCCCTAAAAAAACTTTAAAGTGCTTGATTTTCGCTATTTGTGATGCGACTATCCATTTCCCTGTGACGTCATACAGTGCTGCCAATGTAAACAAACAACGGCGAATACCACAGCAAGATATAGCGACATTAGCTCGGATTCAGACTCGGATTTCAGCAACTTAAGCGATTTAACAGATTACGCATGTATTGAAATGGATGGTTGGAGTATGAAAGTATTGAAGAAGAAACTGAAGCTATTGAGCAAATAGCTATTGCATGGCCGAATAGCATGGCCAAATAGCTGCGTTAGCATCGCCGGTAAAATGTGCGGACCAAACGATCAGGACTTTCGCATCTTGTGACACTGGAGCAACTTAAATCCGTCGATTGGTAAGTGTTTTTTTCGCATTAAATGTGGGTGGAAGTAAACGTAATATAGTTGCAAATGCATCTGCAGGTTATCCATACATGTCTCTGCCATGTCTGCTTTAGCACCGCCGGTAAATAGCATGTTAGCATCGATTAGCATAGCATGTTAGCATTGATTAGCTGGCAGTCAACATCAACAAAACTCACCTTTGTGAATTCGTTGACTTTATAGTTGCAAATGCATCTGCTGGTTATCCATACATCTCTGTGCCATGTCTGCTTTAGCACCGCCGGTAAATAGCATGTTAGCGTCGATTAGCGTAGCATGTTAGCAGCTATTAGCTGGCAGTCACGCCGCAACCAAATATGTCTGATTAGCACATAAGTCAACATCAACAAAACTCACCTTTGTGATTTCGTTGAATTTATCATTGCAAATACATCTGCAGGTTATCCATACATCTCTGTGCCATGTCTGTCATCGCCGGTAAAATGTGGAGACACTTTGGCACATTCAATGGGGGTCTGGCGGCAGACACTTTCGCATCTTCGGGCCAGTGGTGCAACTTGAATCCCTCCCTGTTAGTGTTGTTACCCCCCCCCGACAACACACCGACGAGGCATGATGTCTCCAAAGTTCCCAAAAATAGTGGAAAAAACGGAAAATAACAGAGCTGAGACCCGGTGTTTGTAATGTGTTGAAAATGAAAATGGCGGCTGTATTACCTCGGTGACGTCACGTTCTGACGTCATCGCAAAAAGCGCGATAAACAGAAAGGCGTTTAATTCGCCAAAATTCACCCATTTAGAGTTCGGAAATCGGTTTAAAAAATACATGGTCTTTTTTCTGCACCATCAAGGTATATATTGACGCTTACATAGGTCTGGTGATAATGTTCCCCTTTAAAGTGTAGGAAAAAAGCAGCGTCTTACAGTCTGGAATCTACTGTAAACATTTTACAATACACACCGTTGGAGGATACACCGAGCGCAAGCTAGAGCTCTTGAATGTGAACAAAGGTGGGCTGATTGATAAAAATTAAATATCGGCAGTATCAATACAGTATAGTATCAGTTTAGTGTTGATACTCCAGTGGTTAAATCAGTATTTGTGATCATAAGTTCATAACATTTTTTTGTTGTTGTGGTTATTTACAAAGTCAGGAAATAAGTCCCATGACCCACAATGATTTTAAGGGAAAAACACTGAGAATTAAAATCAGAGCCAATAGTAGGAAGTAATTTAAATGTTTAAGGAGGTATTTGCTATTATTGGATCAAGTGTCCTTATCATTATCAATAGTAGCCTCTCTTCTGGAATAGTTCCAGTAGAGTTTAAACATGCAGTAGTACGACCTCTACTTAAAAAACCAAGCCTCGACCCCTCTCTAACCTTAGACCTATCTCTAATCTTCCATACATTTCCAAAATATTAGAGAAGGTTGTCTACAGTCAGTTGTTGCCCTTCTTAGAGGATAACGGTATCACTGAGCTGTTCCAGTCCGGTTTTAAAGCCCTCCACAGCACAGAGTGAGCGCTTCTAAAAGTTTTAAACGATATCCTCCTGTCGTCCTGATGCTTTTAGATCTGTCCGCTGCGTTCGACACCGTCGACCACGCCGCTTTAATCACTCGTCTTGAGAACTGTGTGGGTATTAAGGGCGCCGCCCTCAACTGGTTCCGGTCGTACATAGCCGACAGGAGTTTTTGTGTAAAAATAGACAGTTTTATGATTCCTCCACCACACAGGGTTCCCCAGGGCTCAATCCTTGCCCCAATCCTTTGTGCTTTACCTTCTCCCCCTTGGTTCTATTTTTAGGAAGTATGGTATTGCATTTCATTTTTATGCCGATGATTGCCAGATCTATTTTCCCATGGCACAAAATAACACAGTTCAACGTCTCATTGACTGCCTGCACGACATCAAACCCTGGCTTTCAGCTAACTTCCTGAGTCTAAATGAAGACAAAACAGAAGTTATGTTGTTCGGCCCAAGTCGCTCTCCCTCCCACAACGTTGAACTCGGCACTCTGACCCCGTATCTCAGCGACTGTGTCACAAACCTGGGGGTAAAGTTCGACTCAGATTTTAAATTTGAAAAACAAATCAGCAGCGTCGTTCAAAAAAGATTTTATGAATTACGCCAAATAGCGAAAGTGAAACCGCTTCTGTCAGGACATGATCTCGAGAAATTAATTCACGTCTTTATCTCGAATCGTTTAGACTACTGCAATGCCCTGTATGTAGGCATTAGCCAGGCCTCCTTCGCCCCCCTGCAGCTCGTGCAGAACTCTGCTGCTCGTCTGCTAACACAGACCCGCAGACGTGAGCACATCACCTCTATATTAGCGTCCCTTCACTGGCTCCCTGTGCGTTATTGAATCAATTTTAAACTACTTCTATTTGCTTTTAAATGTCTAAACAACCTCGCTCCAACATATCTCTCCGACCTCCTTCAGCCTTACTGCCCCACCCGATCCCTAGGATCAGCCGATCAGCTGCTACTGACGGTCCCTGACACAAGGCTGAAGCTTAGAGGTGACAGAGCTTTCGCCGATGCTGCTCCCAAACTCTGGAACAGGGGTGTCAAACTCAAATACAGAGTGGGCCAAAATTGTAAACTGAACAAAGCCGCGGGCCAACGTTGAACAACTTAACCTTTTAATAGGGTCCCAAGCAAGTTTTGCATTGAATATTGAACAAGCAAGGCTTATATAACTTTATAGTGACGTGCAAAATCGAGTTTTGTTGGTAGCGGGGGTGTATATTGTAGCGTCCCGGAAGAGTTAGTGCTGCAAAGGATTCTGGGTATTTGTTCTGTTGTGTTTTTGTTGTGTTACGGTGCGGATGTTCTCCCGAAATGTGTTTGTCATTCTTGTTTGGTGTGGGTTCACAGTGTGGTGTAACAGTGTTAAAGTTGTTTATACGGCCACCCTTAGTGTGACCTGTGTGGCTGTTGAGCAAGTATGCCTTGCATTCACTTGTGTGTGTGTAGAAACTGCATACATTACGTGACTGGGCCGGCACGCTGTTTGTATGGAGGAAAAACGGACGTGACGACAGGTTGTAGAGGATGCTAAAAGCAGTATCTTTAAGGCACGCCCCCAATATTGTTGTCCGGGTAGAAACTCGGGAGAATGGTTGCCCCGGGAGATTTTCGGGGGGAGGGGGGGGCACTGAAATTCGGGATTCTCCTGGAAAAATCGGGAGGATTGGCAAGTATGAGAATTAGCGTTGAATGCGGTGATACAGCGGCACCGCCACTGTATAATACCGGCGGGCCAGCTCTAATGTTAATTTATTATTGCTTCAAGGGCCAAATGAAATCACACAGCGGGCCAAATTTGGCCCGCGGGCCAGAGTTTGACACCCGTGCTCTAGAACAGGGGTGTGTCAGTTGATCTCCAGCCAGGCTTTTAAAAAAAATAGACCTAAAAATTAGTCTTCACCAAGACGTCACTTAAATGACATTCACGGTACCGGAGGGTCTTGTGAGATGACGCTGGCTGCTGCAAGATCATTATTATGAAAATATGACCGAGAGGAAGGCGAGAAACACTTTTTATTTCAACAGACTCTCGCGCCGTACCTTCCGTCAAAACTCTAAAGGCCGACTGCACATTTCCTATCTTCACAATAAAAGCCCTACTTCATGCTGCCTGCGCTAACTAAATACAGAGTCTCGGAAAACTGGCGTGCACAAGCGATCCCTCAGAAAGCTGGCGTGCACATCACTTGTGCACGCCAGCTTTCCGAGACTCTTATTTTGTTAGCGCAGGCAGCATGAAGCAGGGCTTTTATTGTGAAGATAGGAAATGTGCAGTCGGCCTTTAGAGTTTTGACGGAAGGGACGGCGCGAAAGTCTGTTAAAATAAAAAGTGTTTCTCGCCTTCCTCTCTGTAATTTTTTCATAATAATGAACTGGCAGCAGCCAGCGTCATCTCACAAGACCCTCGGGTGCCGTGAATGTCAATCAAGCAAGCTACGGAATTTGCCGCCAATGTGTTTCTTGAAAAGTGTATGGAAGCTGGATGAATTAGATGCCAAAAACCAACCACTTTCATGTGGTATTGTACAGAAAGGACAACTTTTTTTCTCCTCCATTTGGAAATGTGGGCGTTATCATCACTACTGTCTGATTCCAATCAATGCAAGTCATCGGAATCAGGTAATACACCAACTTATATTCTTGTCTTTGTGAAAGAAAGACATCTATATGTGTTACACATGCTTGTATTATCATTAAACACATTTAACTTGTTTACAAAAATGTCTCTTTCATAAATAAATATAAATGATATATATAAATGAGGTAGATCCCCTCGAGTTGGTCAATTGAAAAGTAGCACGCCTGCAGAAAAAGTGGGCACCCCTGCTCTAGAACGACCTACCTCTGAGTGTTAGACAACCCTCCTCTCTTCCTGTTTTTAAATCTCTCTTAAAAACATACTTTTATTCCTTGGCTTTTAACACTGAGTGATATCCATCCTGCAATGGCGCCCCATTATACACATGCTGTGAACCTGTTTTTATGTTTTATTTATTTATTTTTTATCATGTTCTTTTTGTGTTGTGTTGTTAGCTCAATCCTCGTATTATCTTTTAACCTGCCCATTGTACAGCACTTTGGCTACCGCTGTGGTAAATTTTAAATGTGCTTTATAAATAAAGTTGATTTGATTTGATTTAACGGAGATTGTTACATCGCCATTCTGTGTTTTTGTCAGATTATAATTGTGATTAAAAAAATAAAGATCTTTATCATTTTAAGTGTCAGTATAAGCATTGATATGACCAATACTGCCCCTGTAACTCCTTGGTATTAGATCGATACCCACATTTATAGTATCACCCAAAACTAATGTAATTTTTACAAACGATGATAAGAAAAAGTGCTTCTTACATTATAGCAGAAGTGTGGATAGAACCATGTTACAACAGAAATTAAATAATAGTTTTGACAAAGTAATACATCCGGAAATGATGCAATATGTTACCGCATTCATCAGCAGCTAAATAAGGAGGCTTTTCCACTTGTTTTACAATAGTTATATTGTCATTACATAATCATTTAAATGCCAAATAATACATATGTTGTTATAGCACGAGGCTGCTTTATACACCGCGACATGTTGTAATGAAATCTGGAAAAATTTAACTATTAGCATGTTGAAAATAAACTTAAACCATATAGATTTAAGGTCATATCCCCCCCATCCTTAATAAACATACAGTATAGTGTATTTTTGGATACACACCAAAGATAACTTTCTGACTGTCTTTCTAAACTGAGCAGTTCTTTATAATTTATTTATTAAATTGGGTCTCGTAGATCTCACCCAAAATGCACTGCCAACATTCTCAGCCTCAATTGTCCATTGTGCACATGTACCTAATAAAGTATCTTTTGAATGTACAGTAATTGTGACTAGCAAAAATGAGGTGACTAATCATTCCTTGTTTTTTTTTTCCTTATAGGTTTTGCGATTGGAATGCCTATATGTGAGTTTGATTTGGTCAAAGATCCAGAAGTGCAGGACTTCAGAAGGAACATTTTGAATGTTTGCAAAGACGCCGTGGACCTTAGAGACTGCAATGGACACCACAGTAGAGCCTTGTACGTTTATCCCCCCAATGTGGAATCCTCAGTTGAGCTGCCCAGACACATCAATAACAAACTAGATAAAGGTAAGCAGGGTTTCCCCTAGATTGCCTGTACCTGTGGCATGGGGGCGTGGTTAAGGGTTTGGTCAATATGAAGTCATCTCCATTATTTGCTGATGTATATATTTTCTTTAAAAAGCCCCACAAATACCATACATACAGTACAGGCCAAAAGTTTGGACACACCTTCTCATTCAATACGCATTTTCTTTATTTTCATGACTAATTACATTGTAGATTGTCACTGAAGCCATCAAAATTATGAATGAACACATCTGGAGTTATGTACTTAACAAACAAAGGTGAAATAACTGAAAACATGTTTTGTATTGTAGTTTCTTCAAAATAGCCACTCTTTGCTCTGATTACTGCTTTGCACACTCCTGGCATTCTCTCGATTAGCTGAAAACACACCTTCCCAAGGGGTGATCAAGGGTGATAGGTCAAATGCAGAGAATGATTTTGCCACACCCAGTGTGTGTGTGTGTGTATGTGACAATCTTTGGTGCTTTAACCTGTGAAAAAGACATTTCAGGTGACTACCTCTTGAAGCTCATTGAGAGAATGCCAAGAGTGTGCAAAGCAGTAACCAGAGCAAAGGGTGGCTATTTTGAAGAAACTAAAATATAAAACATGTTTTTAGTTATTTCACCTTTTTTTGTTTAGTACAAACCCCGTTTCCATATGAGTTGGGAAATCGTGTTGGATGTAAATATAAACGGAATACATCCATCCATCCATTTTCTACCGCTTATTCCCTTTTTGGGGTCGCGGGGGGTGCTGGCGCCTATCTCAGCTACAATCGGGCGGAAGGCGGGGTACACCCTGGACAAGTCGCCACCTCATCAGAGGGCCAACACAGATAGACAGACAACATTCACACTCACATTCACACACTAAGCACAATTTAGTGTTGCCAATCAACCTACCCCCAGGTGCATGTCTTTGGAGGTGGGAGGAAGCCGGAGTACCCGGAGGGAACCCACGCATTCACGGGGAGAACATGCAAACTCCACACAGAAAGATCCCGAGCCTGGGATTGAACCCAGGACTGCAGGACCTTCGTATTGTGAGGCAGACGCACTAACCCCTCTGCCACCGTGAAGCCCACCGGAATACAATGATTTGCAAATCCTTTTCAACCCATATTCAATTGAATGCATTACAAAGACAAGATATTTGATGTTCAAACTCATTAACTTTATTTTTTTTTGCAAATAATAATTAACTTAGAATTTCATGGCTGCGACACATGCCAAATTAGTTGGGAAAGGACATGTTCACCACTGTGTTACATCCCTTTTTCTTTTAACAACACTCAATAAACGTTTGGGAACTGAGGAAACTTATTGTTGAAGCTTTGAAAGTGGAATTCTTTCCCATTCTTGTTTTATGTAGAGCTTCAGTCGTTCAACAGTCCGGGGTCTCCGCTGTCGTATTTTACGCTTCATAATGCGCCACACATTTTCGATGGGAGACAGGTCTGGACTGCAGGCGGGCCAGGAAAGTACCCGCACTCTTTTTTTACAAAGCCACGCTGTTATAACACTTGTCTTGCTGAAATAAGCAGGGGCATCCATGATAACGTTGCTTGGATGACAGCATATGTTGCTCCAAAACCTGTATGGACCTTTCAGCATTAATGGTGCCTTCACAGATGTGTAAGTTACCCATGCCTTGGGCACTAATACACCCCCATACCATCACAGATGCTGGCTTTTGAACTTTGCGCCTATAACAATATGAATGGTTATTTTCCTCTTTGTTCTGGAGGACACCACATCCTCTGTTTCCAAATATAATTTGAAATGTGGACTGGTCAGACCACCGAACACCTTTCCACTTTGCATCAGTCCATCTTAGGTGAGCTCGGGCCCAGTCAAGCCGGCGGCGTTTCAGGATATTGTTGATAAATGGGTTTGGCTTTGCATAGCGGAGTTTTAACTTGCACTTACAGATGTAGCGACCAACTGTAGTTACTGACAGTGGTTTTATGAAGTGTTCCTGAGCCCATGTGGTGATATCCTTTACACACTGATGTCGGTTTTTGATGCAGTACCGCCTGAGGGATCAAAAGTCCGTAATATCATCGCTTACGTGCAGTGATTTCTCCAGATTCTCTGAACTTTTGGATGATTTTACGGACCGTAGATGGTAAAATCCCTAAATTGCTTGCAATAGCTCGTTAAAAAAAAAAAAAATTGTTCTAAAACTGTTCGACAATTTGCTTACAAGTTGGTAACCCTCATCCCATCTTTGTTTGTGAATTACTTAGCATTTCATGGAAGCTGCTTTTATACCCAATCGAGGCACCCACCTGTTCCCAATTAGCCTGCACACCTGTGGGATGTTCCATATAAGTGTTGATGAGCATTCCTCAACTTTATCAGTATTTATTGCCACCTTTCCCAACTTCTTTGTCACGTGTTGCTGGCATCAAATTCTAAAGTTAATGACTATTTGAAAAAAAGTTTTATTTTATCAGTTTTAACATCAAATATGTTGTCTTTGTAGCATATTAAACTGATTATGGGTTGAAAATGAATTGCAAATCATTGTATTCCGTTTATATTTACATCTAACACAATTTCCCAACTCCTATGAAAACGGGGTTTGTACATAACTCCGCATGTGTTCATTCATACTTTTGATGCCTTTAGTGACAATCAACAATGTTAATAGTCATGAAAATAAAGAAATCACATTGAATGAGGTGTGTCCAAACTTTTGGCCTGTACTGTATATTTAAAACAAATCTGTAATTATTAGTTACAGTATGAACATATATTTTTCTACATAATATCATTTTGCTCTATTTTTCAATTGCGTCTGCTTATTTTACAATAAACTTTGTTTAGATATATTGTTTCTAGAGATTTCTCCACTCCCTTTTAGTCACTCTCTTCATCTAAGATGACAGGCAACACATTTATCATTCATTTCTGTTGATATTGTAGACTATACTCGTGTTTGGAGACTATTTACTTTTATCGATCCATGTCCGCAACGCAATAGCTGCAGCGAGAGTGACGCCATACTTGCTTTGCGCTTCCCTTCTCTCCTTAGAGGTGCCGTATGTAGTAATGTGGCCAGAAATGGTACTGCAATCACGGTCAAAATTCTGTCGTCCCCTCCCATTCTCCATGACTGAGGTTGCCAGATACGAATCCGAATCCTACAGCAAGGAACTTCGAATGGCAATCAACGAGTCCTATGCTGCAGGTTTCTCTTGTTTGTTTCTTGGTTTACTAAGTAATTATTTCACATTTTACTGAGGTTGATTAGCCAAATGTATTTGTAAAGTTACGCAGCAATATTTTCGTCAGGAGTCGCGACAGATTGTTGGCATTACCCTGCTAAAATGTCCAGTTTGACTGCGCAGACCACCATCAAAATATTTAAATATAATAATATATAATATAATTCATGTCTTTCATCTGGATATTAGGAGGATTAAACCATTAATCTAGAAGTTTTTCATCTGTGAAATTCAGTTTATACCCGGAGATAGAGAGTAATACGCTACAACAGAAGACGGTGTCAGACTCAGCAGCATCTTTTTTTAACCTTTTGTCTTGTGGATTAAAATGTATTTTTCATCTAAACGGGAAGATATGGACATCCTATCAGTCATCATCACAGTGAGAGCATAAATCGTACAGTAAGCAATTGTTTTATTATTTTTGTAGTTTGTATTTTTTGCTTAGTAATATAGCTGTAGCTAAATTGATTTAACAATCAATCAATCAATCAATCAATGTTTATTTATATAGCCCCAAATCACAAATGTCTCAAAGGACTGCACAAATCATTACGACTACAACATCCTCGGAAGAACCCACAAAAGGGCAAGGGAAACTCACACCCAGTGGGCAGGGAGAATTCACATCCAGTGGGACGCCAGTGACAATGCTGACTATGAGAAACCTTGGAGAGGACCTCAGATGTGGGCCACCCCCCCCCCTCTAGGGGACCGAAAGCAATGGATGTCGAGCGGGTCTAACATGATACTGTGAAAGTTCAATCCACAGTGGCTCCAACACAGCCGCGAGAGTTCAGTTCAAGCAGATCCAAGACAGCAGCGAGAGTCCCGTCCACAGGAGACCATCTCAAGCTGAGGCGGATCAGCAGCGTAGTGATGTCCCCAACCGATACAGGCGAGCGGTCCATCCTGGGTCTCGACTCTGGACAGCCAGTACTTCATCCATGGTCATCGGACCGGACCCCCTCCACAAGGGAGGGGGGGACATAGGAGAAAGAAAAGAAGCGGCAGATCAACTGGTCTAAAAAGGAGGTCGATTTAAAGGCTAGAGTATACAGATGAGTTTTAAGGTGAGACTTAAATGCTTCTACTGAGGTAGCATCTCGAACTGTCACCGGGAGGGCATTCCAGAGTACTGGAGCCCGAACGGAAAACGCTCTATAGCCCGCAGACTTTTTTTGGGCTCTAGGAATCACTAATAAGCCGGAGTCTTTTGAACGCAGATTTCTTGCCGGGACATATGGTACAATACAATCGGCAAGATAGGCTGAAGCTAGACCGTGTAGTATTTTATACGTAAGTAGTAAAACCTTAAAGTCACATCTTAAGTGCACAGGAAGCCAGTGCAGGTGAGCCAGTACAGGCGTAATGTGATCAAACTTTCTTGTTCTAGTCAAAAGTCTAGCAGCCGCATTTTGTACCAACTGTAATCTTTTAATGCTAGACATGGGGAGACCCGAAAATAATACGTTACAGTAATCGAGACGAGACGTAACAAACGCATGGATAATGATCTCAGCGTCTTTAGTGGACAAAATGGAGCGAATTTTAGCGATATTACGGAGATGAAAGAAGGCCGTTTTAGTAACGCTTTTAATGTGTGACTCAAAGGAGAGAGTTGGGTCGAAGATAATACCCAGAGCTTCTAAATCTTGTAGCACATCCTCCTTATAGTCGGGATCAAAAATATACATTTATGGATCATATTTTCCCCGAAGTAATCGTTAATGGCTCCCACAAAGTCTGCATGATTTGCGTTATTGTTGGTGATGAAGGGAACTGTGGTTCCTACCTATATGTCAAGCAACCATCTGACTGGCTAGCTCATTATCTCTCAAAATGGCTTGGGGAATCTCAGCGAGATTAATTCTATTTTGATCATATATTTTTATTCGGAAACTTTGTAAGACTTTCGGTGTCATACATTTGTTGATATATATCAGGGGTCGGGGACCTTTTTGTCTGAGAGAGCCATGAAAGCCAAATATTTTAAAATGTATTTCCGTGAGAGCCGTATAACAGTTTTAACACTGAATACAACTGTCAGGTTCAAACACTGATGACATTTATTAAACAGACAAGAAGCAAGGAATTAAACAGAGACAGGATTCAATTTAGCTCAATGAGGAGAAACGCGTAGACCAGTACTCTTGTACAGTGTCGTCCCACGCTCTGACAAGAGAATTTTACGCCTTTTTTTTTTTATTTGGACTTTCCCTGATTACAACAACTAAATGCGTGCATCTTTTATTCTCTTTAATAACATTGTTATTCTGAAGGTAACCAATAATAAATAAAATACTTTTGACCATTAATGCGACATTTTGAACAGGTGCGATAGAAACGGAGGGATGGATTAAAATGCATGAGAATGTTTTATATTTTGAACGTTATTTTTAACACTGTGATTACCAGCGGAATTATTCATTACTTATCGTGTTAAGCAACGTCAGTTAAGATTTATCTGAGAGCCAGATTTGGTTATTAAAAGAGCCACAGGTTCCCTACCCTTGATATATATGATAATGGCTTCAATATAAATGCAACTTGTTTTCCCACTCTGGTACTTAAAAGTTCGTCCTTTTTTACGCCTAAATATTCGGTTCATCACTAGTCAATATTGTGCAAGTGATAAACCTTTGTGTGTGTGTGTGTGTGTGTGTGTATACCATATTGCCAAAAGTATTTGGCCACCCATCCAAATGATGAGAATCAGGTGTCCTAATCACTTGGCCCGGCCACAGGTGTATAAAATCAAGCACTTAGGCATGGAAACTGTTTCTACAAACATTTGTGAAAGAATGGACCGCTCTCAGGAGCTCAGTGATTTCCAGCGTGGAACTGTCATAGGATGCCACCTGTGCAACATATCCAGTCGTGAAATTTTCTCGATCCTAAATATTCCAAAGTCAACTGTCTGCTTTGTTATAAGAAAATGGAAGAGTTTGGGAACAACAGCAACTCAGCAACAAAGTCGCCACTGGACTCTAGAGCAGTAAAGACGCGTTTTCTGGAGTGATGAAGCACGCTTTTCCATCTGGAAATCTGATGGTTGAGTCTGGGTTTGGAGGTTTCCAGGAGAACGGTACATTTCAGACTGCATTGTGCCGAGTGTGAAATTTGGTGGAGGAGGAATTATGGTGTCGGGTTGTTTTTCAGGAGTTGGGCTTGGCCCCTTAGTTCCAGTGAAAGGAACTTTGAATGCTCCAGGACACCAAAAACCTTTTGGACAATTCCATGCTCCCAACTGTGAGAACAGTTTGGAGCGGGCACCTTCCTCTTCCAACGTGACTATGCACCAGTGCACAAAGCAAGTTCCATAAAGACATGGATGACAGAGTCTGGTATGGATGAACTTGACTGGCCTGCACAAAGTCCTAACCTGAACCCCATAGAACACCTTTGGGATGATTTAAAACGGAGACTGAGAGCCAGGTCTTCTCGGCCAACATCAGTGTGTGACCTCACCAATGCGCTTTTGGTAAAATGGTGGAAAATTCCTATAAACAGACTCTGCAACCTTGTGGAAAGCCTTCCCAGAAGAGTTGAAGCTGTTATAGCTGCCAAAGGTGGACCGACACCATATTGAACCATATGGGTTAGGAATGGGATGGCACTTCAAGTTCATATGTGAGTCAAGGCAGGTGGCCAAATTGGAATTGGGCTTTTGTCAGCTTGAGAATGGCAATTAGTGATAAAAATAGCGTCAAATCTTATTTTACTTTATTTAGTTTTTAACCTAAAAAAACAACACATTTTTAAGGTGTGGAGCTAATATTTTGTCATGGCGCACCGCCACAATCAAATGCATTAAAGGCCTACTGAAATGAGATTTTCTTATTTAAACGGGGATAGCAGGTCCATTCTATGTGTCATACTTGATCATTTCGCGATTTTGCCATATTTTTGCTGAAATTATTTAGTATAGAACTTTCACAATAAAGTTTGCAACTTTCGGTGCTAAGAGAAAAGCCCTGCCTCTACTGGAAGTCGCAGACGATGACGTCACATGTTTGATGGCTCCTCACATATTCACATTGTTTTTAATGGGAGCCTCCAACAAAAACTGCTATTCGGACCAAGAAAACGACAATTTCCCCATTAATTTGAGCGAGGATGAAAGATTTGTGTTTGAAGATATTGATAGCGACGGACTAGAAAAAAAAAAAAAACAAGTTAAAAAAAAAGCGCGATTGCATTGGGACAGATTCCGATGTTTTTAGACACATTTACTAGGATAATTCTGGGAAATCCCTTATCTTTCTATTGTGTCGCTAGTGTTTTAGTGAGTTTAATAGTACCTGATAGTCGGAGGGGTGTCTCAGGGGAGTCGACGGCAGCTATGGACAGCACAAGCTCAGCTTTTCTCCGGTAAGAAGCAACTTTTTAACCACAATTTTCTCACCGAAACCTGCTGGTTGACATTTGGTAGGGATCCATGTTGGCTTGACCGCGTTTTGATCCATAGTAAAGTTTCACCTCCAGGAATTTTAAACAAGGAATCACTGTGTGTTTGTGTGGCTAAAGGCTAAAGCTTCCCAACTCCATCTTTGTACTTTGACTTCTCCAATATTAATTGAACAAATTGCAAAAGATTCAGCAACACAGATCTCCAAAATACTGTGTAATTATGTGGTTAAAGCAGACGACTTTTAGCTGTGTGTGTGTGTGCATAGCGCTCATACTTCCTAAAAACCCGTGACGTCTTGCGTACACCTCATCATTACACGACGTTTTCAAGACGAAACTCCCGATAAAATTTAAAATTGCAATTTAGTAAACTAAAAAGGCCGTATTGGCATGTGTTGCAATGTTAATATTTCATCATTGATATATAAACTATCAGACTGCGTGGTGGGTAGTAGTGGCTTTCAGTAGGTCTTTAAAGGGAAACCCTGGTAAGACATTTTGTGTTTTGTTACAAAAAATATATTTTCTTTCATGTTTTTTTTCACTTTTTCTGTTTGCCTTGTATTTTGTTTCCTTTAGGTCAAATAATTGTGGTCATATGGGTGATTGTATCGCCCAGCAATGACAAGCAGAAGTATACTCTGAAGATCAACCACGATTACGTGCCAGAGCAGGTGATCGCCGAGGCCATCCGTAAGAAGACGCGCAGCATGTTGCTCTCCCAGGAGCAGTTAAAGATGTGTGTGCAGGAGTATCAAGGAAAGTACATCCTCAAAGTGTGTGGCTGTGACGAATACTTACTGGAGAAATACCCTCTGAGTCAGTATAAGGTAATCTCATTTCATCTGACGCTTATCCTTTTAAAAAGGCAAAGTACATCTGATCACATTAACATTCAAATGCACTTGACATTCATGAAGTGAAATGTATGAAAGGTTGCTTAAAAGAACATAACACTTAACTAGAATAGGCAATTCCGGTAGGAATTGCATGTGAATGCCGTATGTGCGCAAGCCGCCGATACGTTTGGATGGAACTGAAATGCTTGAATGGCGAGGATGAGTAAAGTGGATTGGATGAGAAATATGGGATTTGTGTATTTGGTGTGTATATTGCTCATTTCTATGTTGCTCATTCATTTTGAATGGAGCAAAATTCCTAGTAATTCCAGTTAATCTGGAAATTTTCAGAGCCGGAAAACATGTAGGTTTGAATTTGCAATAAGAGAGGGAGGAGTGTGTGGATGTTAGAAAGGTTTATATTGGGTGAGAAATATGGGAGTTGTAGAACTTTGAAAATGTCCGTTTATTTAAATGGGAATTTCCTGGGGATTTGGGGAAAACAGAGAATTTTCACAATCACTATTGTCCTAGAGCAGTGGTTCTCAACCTTTTTTCAGTGATGTACCCCCTGTGAATATTTTTTAAATTCAAGTACCCCCTAATCAGAGCAAAGCATTTTTGGTTGAAAAAAAAGAGATAAAGAGTAAAATACAGCATGGTCTTTATGTAAAATGTACTTCTTGATGTTTTGTTTTTACTGAAACCCAGCATTTTGGTCTGCGTTTTCAAGTAACTTTGACATCTTGTGGTGTTATATTCAAGATTGTTAAATTAAGGATTATTCTACATTAAAAATACCAACCAGGTTTTGTGTGATGTGTTTTATGGGATCAAGGGTGATTTTTAGCTTGCTTAATTTCCAATAAATTTTGAGTTGGGTACATATAAATCAATTTCGCTTAGTAACCAAAATAATTTCATTTTAGCTGTATTTGTTAAAAATTTGTCTGACAAATGTAAATCAATTTCGCTTAGTTATTGCAATAATTTCATTTTGGCTTTATTTGCTAAAAATTAGTTGGACTAACTAATTTTTATTGTGTTGCGAGAATGTACTAATTTTGAGTTGGGGCAACTTATATTTGTTGGATGGAAATCCTGCCCTCATTTTAATTGAGTTCATCCTCTGAGTAATTTTTTTGAGTGTATGTCATCAGTTTCTGATTTATTAATTTGTATAACTGTGCAAAATATTGCTCATTTGTAGTGGTCCTTCTTAAACTATTTGGGAAAAAAAGATATAAAAATAACCAGTGATTCAAATATAAAAAAGATAAAGATTTCTACACATAGAAGTAATCATCAACTTAAAGTGCCCTCTTTGGGGATTGTAATAGATATCCTTCTGGATTCATGAACTTAATTGTAAATATTTCTTCACAAAAAAAGAAATCTTTTAAGTCAATATTTATGGAACATGTCCACAAAAAAATCCAGCTGAATATTGCATTGTTGCATTTCTTTTCACAGTTTTGTTCATATTTTGTTGAAGTATTATTGAATAAATATATTTATAAATGATTTTTGAATTGTTGCTATTTTTAGAATATTTTTGAAAAACCTCAAGTACCCCTTGGCATACCTTCAAGTACCCCTAGGGGTACGCGTACCCCCATTTGAGAACCACTGTCCTAGAGGATATGAATTGGGTTTGCGTTGGAGTTGTTTTAATCAGTCGAAAAATCTTGATGTAGTAACACCTTGTAACTGAGAATTAGTATTTCGGAATTCCCAGAATTCTGGTAAACCAGGAATTTATACGGAACAAAAAAGGTAAGTTTGACGTCCCAACTGAGTGGAATGTTTTGATGGTAGAATGGTTGGAATGGTTTGAAAATATAGGAAGAGAAGCCCAAATAAAAAAACGTGGAAATAGGCCTTTAATTCCTGGAATTTTTTTGAACTTGGAAAATAGGATGTGTTGAAAGTGGAACAGTTTGAATTGGGTGAGAAATGTGGGAATTGTGCCATTATGAAGATCGGCCCGTTCATTTTCAATGGGAAAAATGTCAACGAAAACCTGGAATTCCTGGTAATCTTGAGTATTTGTAGAATTCAGAACCGGAAAACATGTAGGCTTGAATTTGCAGGAAGAGAGGAGTGTGTGGATGGTAGAACAATTTGTATTGGGTGAGAAATATGGGAGTTGTAGAACTTTGAAAATGTCCATTTATTTAAATGGACATTTGGGCAAAACAGAGAATTTTTGAAAATATAGATAACATCCCAATTGTCCTATATGATATGAATTGGGTTATTGTTGGAGTTTTTTTAATCGGTCGAAAAATCTTGACGTTGTAACACTTTGCAACTGAGAATTAGTATTTCTGAATTCCTAGAATTTTGGTAAAACCAGGAATTTATACAAAAAAAAAGATAAGTTTGATGTCCCAACTAAGTGGAATCTTTTGATGTTAGAATGGTTGGAATGGGTGGAAGGATACAGGAAGAGAAGCCAAAATAAAAAAGGTGGGAATAGGCCTTTTATTCCTGGAATGTTTTTTAACCTAGAAATTGGTAGTAAGAATGTCCAAGATGAGTGGAATATGTAGAAAGTGGAAGGGTTCGAATCGGGTGAGAAATGTGGAAATTGTGCCAGTATGAAAATCGACTCGTTAATTTTCAATGGGAAAAATGTCCACAAAAACCTGGAAATTTGGGGACTTTTAGAAAACAGAATTTTTCAAAATGTAGCTAACATCACAATGGTCCTAGATTTTATGATTTGGGTTGTTGGAGTTTTTTTAATCGGTCGAAAAATCTTGATGTGTTTTTTTTTGTAATTGAGAATTAGTATTTCGGAATTCGTAGAATTTTGGCAAAATCAGGAATTTATATGAAAAAAAGGTATGTTTGATGTCCCAAATAAGTGGAATGTTTTGATGGTAGAATGGTTGGAATGGGTTGAAAAATACGGAAAGAGAATTTTTCTAAATATAGATAACTTCACAATTGTCCTAGATTATATGAATTAGGTGCAAGCATGAAAATCGGCCTGTTTATTTTCAATGGGCAAAATGTCCACGAAAACCTGGAATTCCTGGTTATTTGGAATATTTGAAAAGTTCAAAATATGGTTGCCCTTGATTCCTGACTGAGCCGCACATTTTGATGCCAGAGGTTAAGATTGGATGAAACCTTAGACGTCTGAAAGTCTGCAAATTTTGGCAGAATATGAAGAAAAATTATAATTATGTTTGATGTTGCACGTTTTTAGTTCAATAAATGTCACATTGTCTGTCCACAGTATGTTCGCAGTTGCATTATGTTGGGGCGAATGCCCAACTTGATGCTGATGGCGAAAGACAGCTTGTACTCCCAACTGCCGAGTGACAATTTCACCATGCCGTCGTATGCAAGGAGAATATCAACAGCGACGCCCTACATGAATGGGGAAACAGCCACCAAGTCTTTATGGACTATCAACGGAAAACTGAGGATCAGAGTGCTCTGTGCCACTTACGTCAATGTCAATATCAGAGACATAGACAAGGTATACTATAAATGCAGCAGATAAACTTAGTCAGCTCTTATTTGAAATTTTGTTGGTATGCTAGGTTTAGTTTTCAGGTAGAGCATTTTATGGTGTTGACCTGAATATAGGATGACACTTCTTTACAAAACAAACTGATGGCAATATTCCTATTATGTGGCAGCCCGGCACAAATACATGTTATACGCTAAACATTTGGTGCTAACTGCTAGGTGACGGAATGAATTGTAATTACGCTTCTTAACACCAACACTGAAGGCCAGAGAATACGATTTAGAAAAAAACGGTGTTTTTGAAAATATCAATATTGGTGTAGACATAGCCTTAGATTATTATTGTTATTTACATAATTATGCTCAAATTAATGCCTCTATTTATTAAACCACACACTCTCTTATAGCTGCATCGCGAATGGGCTACGATGGAACTAATAGCAAGTTCTCCACTTAGCACTGGGTGCAAAAAACATTGGCATTAACATCTGTGGCTGTAGACAACTTCCCGATGTAGGTTTTATCAACTTCACAAGATTCTGAGTGGTCAGCATCCAGCAGTTTTATCTACCTCTGAATGCGCTTTACAAATGTTGGTTGTAAGTAGGGCTGGGCGATATGGCCTTTTATTAACATCTCGATTTTTTTAGGCCATGTCACGATACACGATATATATCTCAATATTTTGCCTTAGCCTTGAATTAACACTTGATGCATATAATGACACCAGTATGTTGATTTTATGTGTCTACATTAGGGGTGTGACGCTACACAAAAATTTCGGTTCGGTACGTACCTCGGTTTAGAGGTCACGGTTCAGTTCATTTTCGGTACAGTAAGAAAACAACAAAATATAAATTGTTTGGGTTATTTATTTACTAAATTTGTAAACAATGGCATAACATACATATACGCACAGGGTCCATTGTGGTCAACATATATAAAATAAAAACTAAATAAGATAAGGCTCGGAATGGGGTCTTACAAAACCTTTCTACATATAAAGTGCTTTTTTTGATTGATTGATTGAGACTTTTATTAGTAGATTGCACAGTACAGTACATATTCCGTACAATTGACAAACACCCCCAATAAGTTTTTCAACTTGTCTAAGTCGGGGCCCACGTTCATCATGCAGAGAGGGAAATAACAGCTAAGTCAATTTACCAAAACTGTATTTATAAACAGTTATTAAAGGGGAACATTATCACAATTTCAAAAGGGTTGAAAACAATAAAAATCAGTTCCCAGTGGCTTGTTGTATTTTTTTGAAGTTTTTTTCAAAATTTTACCGGTCCCGGAATATCCCTAAATAAAGCTTTAAAGTGCCTTATTTTCGCTATCTTCGAAACCACTATCCATTTCCCTGTGACCTCACACAGTGCTGCCAATACAAACAACATAGCGGTTACCACAGCAAGATATAGCGACATTAGCTCGGATTCAGACTCGGATTTCAGCGGCTTAAGCGATTCAACAGATTACGCATGTATTGAAACAGATGGTCGGAGTATGGAGGCAGATAGCGAAAACGAAATTGAAGAAGAAATTGAAGCTATTGAGCGAATAGCTTTTGACGCTATACGGCCATAGTGTGGGTGTACCTAATGAAGTGGCCCATAGCATGGCTGCCTTATTAGCATCGCCGGTAAAATGTGCGGACCAAACGATCGGGACTTTCGCATCTTGTGACACTGGAGCAACTTAAATCCGCATTAAATGTGGGTATCTAGTTTCAAATGTTCATACAGCTAGCGGAACTAGCATGTTGGCATCGATTAGCGTAGCATGTTAGCATCGATTAGCTGGCAGTCATGCCGTGACCAAATATATCTGATTAGCACATATGTTAACAACATCAACAAAACTCACCTTTGTGATTTTGTTGACTTAATTGTTGCAAATGCATCTGCAGGTTATCCATACATCTCTGTGCCATGTTTGTGTTAGCATCGCAGGTCAAATGTGAAGACACTTTGGTACATTCAATGGGGGTCTGGCGGCAGATTTCTTGCCAGTGGTGCAACTTGAATCCCTCTCTGTTAGTGTTGTTACACCCTCCGACAGCACACCGACGAGGCATGATGTCTCCAAGGTTCCAAAAAATAGTCGAAAAAACGGAAAATAACAGAGCTGAGACCCGGTGTTTGTAATGTGAAAATGAATATGGCGGGTGTGTTACCTCGGTGACGTCATTGCTAAAAGAGCGATAAACAGAAAGGCGTTTATTTGCCAAAATTCACCCATTTAGAGTTCGGAAATCGGTTAAAAAAATACATGGTCTTTTTTCTGCATCATCAAGGTATATATTGACGCTTGCATAGGTTTGGTGATAATGTTCCCCTTTAAATTTATTGAGGTTTTTTTTCGCTCTTGCTGTGAATATATTCGATTGATCATTAATGATTCGTACTTAGTGAAAATGTGTTTATCCAGGTCATGTCCAGAACTAATTAACAGCGATGAACAAATTAAGACTGTATTCATGTTGTGACTTTTTTAGCACGGAGCCTTTGGTTGGGTGGAGAAACGTACTGAATTCCCTGAAATCCCACATGACACACATTAAAAGTGGAAGACAGAGAGTTTTTTCTTGCGTCATCCATTTACTCTGTATCAAATACTGAGTCGTGACTGATTACAGTGCTAAGAAGACAGCTGAGACACACTCTTCCGTTGTTTGGTAGCACTTTCCGCGGCTCGTTTTTTGTAGTATTATTGAAACGAACAAAAAAACTGCAAAAAATGTTAAAAGAGATCAAAAAGGCATCATAATATGAAGTCTTATGTTCAGGTCAATAGTGTACTTAATTGTTGACATAGGCTGGCATTGAGGTCAATAACGTATGCAATGTTTGTTTGCCGCGGCTTTAGATCTATGTGAGGACTGGGATATACCACGGTGGAGAGCAGTTGTGTGACAATGTCAACACCCAGCGCGTGCCTTGTTCGAATCCCAGGTAGTTCACAATAATCCTATGAATGTTCTTTTTATAAAACAATGTGGCTTGGCTTAATATTTAGATTTTTTTAACACGCCTTCCGTGTTGATTGCAGGTGGAATGAGTGGCTCAACTACGACATGTTCATTCCAGACATCCCCCGTGCTGCCCGCCTCTGCCTCTCCATCTGCTCTGTCAAAGGAAGGAAGGGAGCAAAAGAGGTGAGCAGAAATCTCCCGTCCAACGGCAAAACCTAGTAACTCACTTCTAGCTGATTTTGAGAAAACAAAGGAAAACCAATCTATCTTGATGCTGTCTTACAAAGATCTACAAAGTCATCAAACGTATAGATGTTTTCTTGAGCTTTCATTTTCTTACCGATTGAATCTGCTCTCATGAAAGTGTGCCCTTTCTCCAGATATTTTATCACAATTTTGGGTGGGCCCCATTCTGCGTTTGCACATTGGACAGCGTCCAGTTTTTATTTTGTCCTCCACAGTTATCTGCCCAAAAGAGTATGCAAGGGGAAGAATCAAGAACAATACATTTAATGAAGGTGCTTGCAACGTCCTGGGCCAATCTTCCAAATATCCCCTCGTGCCATAATATCACATAATCAGGTTGACCGTCGGCCCCCATTCGTGCAAATGTCTCATTAAAGACAATAAGGCGACTGACAAAAAAGCTCCGATTGGTCCCTTGAGATACTAGGTTTTTCTGTTGTATCTACGCGGTTATGTGGTAGTTGCTAGGTCCTGCCATGCGCTTACTTACGGAAAAAATTACAATATCGCGAAGCATATCACCTAGGAACTCCAAATTTATTATTAGCTCAGTTTTGACCAAAATTGAGTTACTGGGTTTTGCCTTTGGACGGGAGAAATGATGCTTGTTACTTGGCTTCAGACAGCCAAAACTACTGTTGGGAACGGTTCACTCTAATCTGGCTTTCGCTTTCACAATTGGATGGTGACGGCTCCATCTACATAAACCGTATCTATCTCCTTCAATTATACTGTTACTAAAAAACTAAAGGAAGAGGAACTAACGTGTACTGTACACACTGACTGCTGTCTGTAATAAATTGTCAGCATTTTCATGAAAATCCTTTGTCTATACAAAAAGTAAACAGTATTGGAAGTTGTAGTTCCTGTTATAAGGGCTTTTTATAGTACTATTTGTGTTTTTCTTATAATGTTCCTATGCATTATCTTACTGTCATTTCCTCATAGGAGCATTGCCCCCTGGCGTGGGGCAACATCAACCTGTTTGACTACACTCACACATTAGTAGCAGGGAAAATGGCACTTAACCTATGGCCTGTCCCACATGGCCTGGAAGACCTACTTAACCCCATCGGCGTCACTGGTTCGAACCCCAACAAGGTAAGCCAATGTACTAGAACCCCAATTTACGATCTTAATTGGTTCTTGAAGAGGGTTTGTAAATAAAAAGTGTGTTCATTGAAGCAAATTTCAATGTACAAACATGAATAATGTGTTTCAGTCCATATTTTGGTAATGATTCATACACTTTGAACACAATATAAAGCGATATCAAAAATTATAACAAGGGAGTGATGTATTAACTTTCTATTTTATAACAAAGTCAAAACAACAACAACAAGCTTAACTGGGTGCTGGTTAGCGCCTTGCATGGCAGCTCCCTCCATCATTGTGTGAATGTGTGTGTGAATGGGTAAATGTGGAAGTAGTGTCAAAGCACTTTGAGTACCTTGAAGGTAGAAAAGCGCTATACAAGTCATCAATCAATCAATGTTTATTTATATAGCCCCAAATCACAAATGTCTCAAAGGACTGCACAAATCATTACGACTACAACATCCTCGGAAAAAGCCACAAAAGGGCAAGGAAAACTCACACCCAGTGGGCAGGGAGAATTCACATCCAGTGGGACGCCAGTGACAATGCTGACTATGAGAAACCTTGGAGAGGACCTCAGATTTGGGCAACCCCCCCCCCCCTCTAGGGGCCCGAAAGCAATGGATGTCGAGCGGGTCTAACATGATACTGTGAAAGTTCAATCCATAGTGGCTCCAACACAGCCGCGAGAGTTCAGTTCAAGCGGATCCAAGACAGCAGCGAGAGTCCCGTCCACAGGAGACCATCTCAAGCGGAGGCGGATCAGCAGCATAGAGATGTCCCCAACCGATACACAGGCGAGCGGTCCATCCTGGCTCCCGACGAGCGGTCCATCCTGGGTCTCGACTCTGGACAGCCAGTACTTCATCCATGGTCATCGGACCGGACCCCCTCCACAAGGGAGGGGGGGACATAGGAGAAAGAAAAGAGGCGGCAGATCAACTGGTCTAAAAAGGAGGTCTATTTAAAGGCTAGAGTATACAGATGAGTTTTAAGGTGAGACTTAAATGCTTCTACTGAGGTAGCATCTCGAACTGTTACCGGGAGGGCATTCCAGTGTACTGGAGCCCGAACGGAAAACGCTCTATAGCCCGCAGACTTTTTTTGGGCTTTAGGAATCACTAATAAGCCGGAGTCTTTTGAACGCAGATTTCTTATGGTACAATACAATCGGCAAGATAGGATGGAGCTAGACCGTGTAGTATTTTATACGTAATTAGTAAAACCTTAAAGTCACATCTTAAGTGCACAGGAAGCCAGTGCAGGTGAGCCAGTACAGGCATAATATGATCAAACTTTCTTGTTCTTGTCAAAAGTCTAGCAGCCGCATTTTGTACCAACTGTAATCTTTTAATGCTAGACATGGGGAGACCCGAAAATAATACGTTACAGTAATCGAGACGAGACGTAACAAACGCATGGATAATGATCTCAGCGTCTTTAGTGGACAAAATGGAGCGAATTTTAGCGATTTTACGCAGATGAAAGAAGGCCGTTTTAGTAGCGCTTTTAATGTGTGACTCAAAGGAGAGAGTTGGGTCGAAGATAATACCCAGATTTTTTACAGAGTCACCTTGTTTTATTATTTGGTTGTCAAATGTTAAAGTTGTATTATTAAATAGAGGTCGGTGTCTAGCAAGACCGATAATCAGCATTTCCGTTTTTTTGGCATTAAGTTGCAAAAAGTTAGCGGACATCCATTGTTTAATTTCATTAAGACACGCCTCCAACTGACTACAGTCCGGCTTGTTGGTCAGCTTTAGGGGCATGTAGAGTTGGGTGTCATCAGCATAACAGTGAAAGCTAATACCGTATTTGCGTATGACGTCACCCAGCGGCAGCATGTTGATGCTGAAGAATGCAGGGCCAAGGACCGAACCCTGGGGAACTCCACACGTTATCTTAACATTGTCCGAGGTCACACTGTTATGGGAGATGCACTGCATCCTATCAGTAAGATAAGAGTTAAACCAAGACAGGGCTGAGTCTGACATACCAATTCGTGTTTTGATACGCTCTAATAAAATATTATGATCGACGGTATCGAAAGCAGCGCTAAGATGGAGGAGCACTGACTTTTTAACCACAATTTTCTCACCGAAACCTGCTGGTTGACATTCGGTAGGAATCCATGTCGGCTTGACCGTGCTCTGATCCATAGTAAAGTTTCAGCTCCGGGAATTTTAAACAAGGAATCACCGTGTGTTTGTGTGGCTAAAGGCTTGAGCTTCCCAAATGAATTGTACAAATTGCAAAATATTCAGCAACACAGATGTCCAAAATACTGTGTAATTATGCCGTTAAAGCAGACTACATTTAGCTGTGTGTGCGCGTAGCGCTCATACTTCCTAAAAACGTGTGACGTCTTGCGTACACGTCATCATTACGCGACGTTTTCAAGACGAAACTCCCGGGAAATTTAAAATTGTAATTTAGTAAACTTAAAAAAGCCGTATTGACATGTGTTGCAATGTTAATATTTCATCATTGATATATAAACTATCTGACTGCGTGGTCGGTAGTAGTGGGTTTCAGTAGGCCTTTAAAAATACAACAAGCCCAGAGTAGCTTTTAGGGTTTTTTGAGACAAACCTTAGCAGGTGAAGACAACACCAGAGGCATTATCAGGATAAATCTCAGTTTGTACCCAAACGTTGATAATAAAGATATTATAAATACTTATTTATACAAACATGCAGTCTTGCAAATGTAATATTTCGTAAAGTTAACTGATTGGAATGAAACAAAAAAATACTGTATAACACAAGATTATCTTTTCACCAGCACCAAGCTGCTAATGAATTCTTGATATTATGGAAATTGAAGTATTGTGCAATTCAATACATATGTTGTTTGTTTTAAACCTGTAGGAAACCCCTTGCCTGGAGTTGGAGTTTGACCATTTCAGCTCTCCAGTCAAATTCCCAGATATGACCGTTATTGAGGACCATGCAAACTGGAATATATCCAGAGAGCTTGGCTTTAATTACTCACACACAAGTTTGGTAAGAAATCACACATGTCTCGTTTATCACCAAATCCAACATAATTAAATGACCTATTCTAAAAAAGTTTCCCCACTGATATGGCTATTTACTTTGTTATCATGTGGTACAAAAGAGCAACAGAGTGGCCCGAGACAACCCTTTCACAGACAGCGACAGTGAGCAGCTTCGTTTAGTGTGTAACCGAGACCCTTTGTCTGAGATCACTGAGCAGGAGAAAGACTTTGTATGGAGGCACAGGTGGGTGCTTTGATTTTCAAGACTGCTAGTGTTTATATGATCTTAAAAAAGTCTGCTAATATTGTATGACTTTCTTGCTATTACAAAATATAATAATGTTCTTTCCTGTACCTCCCAAAGACATTATTGTGTCAACATGCCCGACATCCTTCCCAAGATACTCCTCGCTGTGAAATGGAACTCCAGAGATGAGGTTGCACAGGTGAGCTCAGGTTTCCATTGCTGAAACGTCTTTACTCTAAACAACATTGTCTGGAGAAACAGGCAAACAGCAGATTTTTAAAATGATAGCACACACTGGTCTTGCAGGTTTGTTATCAAATGCGTTTATCATAACTCAGCGTATGTTTCCTTTCCTCCTATCAGATGTATTGCCTTCTGAAGGACTGGCCAGCCATCAAGCCAGAACAAGCCATGGAGTTGCTGGACTGCAACTTTCCCGATCCTATGATCAGAGATTTTGCCGTAAAGTGCCTTGAGACATATTTAACTGATGACAAGCTGTCACAGTACCTCATTCAACTGGTTCAGGTGAATGCAATTATGTTGTATGCATTAGATCAAGGGTTTTCAGTTACAATGGAGTAAGGTTAGTTTATGACAATTTTCTCATAGCGAAGGTCCGAATCTTATATTGCCCTAAATGACATCAAACAAACTAGCCCATGTGAATGTATTTATTGCTACCCATAGGTAACCGATGTCAAAGTAAATAAGACTTCTAGCCACAGGCCTAATTTACAATACTCGTCCCTGGTTAGGGTTTTAAAAAAACGTTGAGAAAAGTGAAGAACACATACAAAAAGATTAAGTAGCCCCATTTTGTCCATACTTCATCCAGTTGCAGTGCTCACACTTCTGATTTTCCTTGAGACACTTTTTCAGTTTTTTGGAGAAATGTTTAATGTCCGACTGTGACTTTAACTCCAGTGGCAAATAGTTGTGAGGCTGACTGCAGCTCGAGTCTGCACACCTTCACTAAATAGACTGAGAGATAAATAGATAGATAGATAGAAAATTAAAATTAGAAATGTATAAAATTATTTAAAAGTCATGTTATATATTTGGGTAATATGGTGATGATGATATAAAATGAGGCTGCAATGATTCATTGATTATTCAATTACAAAAAGGTTTTGATTTATAGTCTATTGCTTCAATTAATTATCTAATGAGTGTAACTTAAAAACATTTATAAAATTCGGACTGCATTGAGTGCCTGTAGGTTAAAATATGTGGATGTAGTGCGTGAATCAACGCCGTGATCTGTTTGGCGGCCAAGAGTTTAAAAAAAAGAAAATTAATGCACAGGTTCGAAGTTTTAATGATGGGAATTTATGTATGGAATGAAGTTATAGTAAGCAGAAAAAATGTTTATTTCAAATATTTTTCCTCAAATTTGCATTGAGGCTATAAATTGAGTTTTATCTTATTACTCAATCAATCGAACAAACTACTTAATCGATTTTTCAATTACTAAATAATACAGGGAAACCTCAATTTTACAAACTTAATTGGTTGTTAGTTGTTTAAAGGGTTCTTAAATGGAAACTTTTGTACAGTGAAGCAACTTTCTCCAAAAGATACAATGTAAATATGAATATTGGTTTCTAGCCTCAACAAAAGTCCATATTTTAGTTAAAGGGGAACATTATCACAATTTCAAAAGGGTTAAAAACAATAAAAATCAGTTTCCAGTGGCTTGTTGTATTTTTTGAAGTTTTTTTCAAAATTTTAAAGGTCCCGGAATATCCCTAAATAAAGCTATAAAGTGCCTTATTTTCGCTATCTTCGAAACCACTATCCATTTTCCTGTGACGTCATACAGTGCTGCCAATGTAAACAAACAATGGGAATACCACAGCAAGATATAGCGACATTAGCTCGGATTCAGACTCGGATTTCAGCGATTCAACAGATTACGCATGTATTGAAACTGATGGTTGGAGTACGAAAGTATTGGAGAAGAAACTGAAGCTATTGAGCGAATAGTTATTGACACTATTCATAGCCATAGCATGGCCGAATAGCTGCGTTTGCATCGACGGTAAAATGTGCAGACCAAACGATCAGGACTTTCGCATTTTGTGATAATGGAGCAACTTAAATCCGTCGATTGGTAAGTGTTTTTTTCGCATTAAATGTGGGTGGAAGGAAACGTAATATAGTTGCAAATGCATCTGCAGGTTATCCATACATATCTGTGCCATGTCTGCTTTAGCACCGCCGGTAAATAGCATGTTAGCATCGATTAGCTGGCAGTCACGCCGCGACCAAATATGTCTGATTAGCACATAAGTCAACATCAACAAAACTCACCTTTGTGTTTTCATTGACTTTATCGTTGCAAATGCATCTGCAGGTTATCCATACATCTCTGTGCCATGTCTGTCATCGCCGGTAAATAGCATGTTAGCATCGATGAGCGTAGCATGTTACCATCGATTAGCTGGCAGTCACGCCGCAACCAAATATGTCTGATTAGCACATAGGTCAACAACAAAACTCACTTTTGTGATTTCGTATCATTGCAAATGCATCTACAGGTTATCCATACATCTCTGTGTCATATCTGTCATCGCCGGTCAAATGTGAAGACACTACAGTACATTCATTGGGGGTCTGGCGGCAGACACTTTCGCATCTTCGGTGCAACTTGAATCCCTCCCTGTTAGTGTTGTTACACCCTCCGACAACACACCGACGAGGCATGATGTCTTCAAGGTTAAAAAAAATAGTCGAAAAAACGGAAAATAACAGAGCTGAGACCCGTGTGTGTAATGTGTAGAAAATAAAAATGGCGGCTGTATTACCTCGGTGACGTCACGTTCTGACGTCATCGCCACCAAAGCAATAAACAGAAAGGTGTTTAATTTGCCAAAATTCACCCATTTAGAGTTCGGAAATCGGTTAAAAAAATATTTGGTCTTTTTTCTGCACCATCAAGGTATATATTGACGCTTACATAGGTCTGGTGATAATGTTCCCCTTTAAGTGTTGTACAATTAAGTGCTATACAGTGCTGTATATCAAACATACATAACAAGGTGATGGAGGAGTGGGATGGGTAGGAAGAGGGAAAAGGGAGACGGTGTGAGTGAGTGAGAAAAAGGGGAGGGGGAATGAAAGTGCTGAAATGAGGGAGTTTTCTCCTTCCGTGAAAAAAAGCTTTCTCCTCACAATTGGAGACTTGCTGCAGTGGGAGGCTGGCCTCCTCAATCTCTTCCATGCGAGCAAGCACAAAATGGCTGCCAGCGGGACACACAATGAAGGAAAGAAGCCTTCGACACAGGCACATGGTTCGCACACTTACACTAATCCGGGGTCAGAAAACGTGCAGGTCGCATCACTGCAGACCCCTCACATCCTGGTCCCGAACTGTTCAAACTCCTCCCCTACGACAGGCGTTACAAATCAAAGTACGCTCTTATAACAGATTAAGCAACTGTTAAGTGCATAAACACCAGTTTAGCAGGAACTACCGGTAAAATACTCAAACAGTGAGGCAGAGAACATCCTTGAACATTTTGAAATTGTCGGAACATACTGTATATTGGGTGGTCCATTCACATTTGAAGGGGTCCCCTTTTGCACAACCAACTTTGGTATTTGTTTTTTGGAGTTGCCCAAATGTCTCGAAAATGAGAAATCAAACCATGGAGGCATGGCCGAGATATTTATGTAACAATCTTGCCTTTTTCCGTTCATGCTCCAAACGAGCCAACTTGGAATTTGACACTTTAAGTGTCAACAAGTATTTTGCCTTAATTACCGTAACACAGGGGTCGGGAACCTTTTTGGCCGAGAGAGCCAAGAATCCGAATAATTTAAAATGTATTTCCGCAAGAGCCCTATGATTTTTTTTTTCAACACTGAACACACCTAAACGCGTGCATTTTTAAGTTAGACCAACATTACTAGAGTATAATAGGTATTTTATTCTTTATAATAACATTGATATTCTGAAGCTAACTGTGGAGGGGGCGTGGCCTGCGGGCCTGCAGCGAAGCGGGGTGTGCCAGGACCGGCCTCGAAATCAGCGACCGGTGCGTAGACAACCCACCTGAGCCTTGTTATCTAATCACCTGTCGCTCTGTTATAAGCAGCAGCCAGGAGGAGAGACAGGGTTGGAGCTGGAGCCAGAGTGCGAGCGAGAACGAAAGAGAAAAAGACAATTGCTGGAAAGCAACTGACTTATTGAAAAATAAAAAAATATCGTAACCCTGAAACAGGCTCTCATGTCGGTGCTTGGTGTTCTGAAGAACCCCCAGGAGGGCAAGCCCTAAAAATTTTTCGAATAAATAAAGTGCGGTAGAAAAAGGATAGATGGATTCAAATGCATGAGCATGTTTAATATTTTGAACGTTATTTTTAACACTTTGATTAAAAGTGGAATTAGTCATTACTTATCGTGTTAAGCAGTGTCAGCTCAGATTTATCCGAGAGCCAGATGCAGTCATCAAAAGAGACACATCTGGCTCTAGAGCCATAGGTTCCCTACCCCTGCCTTTACAGATGTCTTCATGGTAGAGGTTTACCCGAAAAGCTTTGTTTGAGTTTGCCATTTTATTCAGTTGTAGTCCATAGGTTCCTTCTTTTCCTCTATCCTCTTGTTGTTGTGCAGACTGGCCCGTATATGTTCATGTATGCTTAATCTTCTGCTGTTGCCATTTCTAATACAAAGTAGTGTATAGTTCTCACTTACGTCGGTCAGTAGACTCCATATACAAAATCCAAAATCAGTGAAGTTCGCACGTTGTGTAATTTGTAAATAAAAACAGAATACAAGGATTTGCTTACTTTTTTCAACTCCTATTCAATTGGAAAGATAAGATACTTAATGTTCGAACTATCATCGCTTACGTGCAGAGATTTCTCCAGATTCTCTCAACCTTTGAATATTATGGACCGTAGATGGTGAAATCTCAAAATTCCTTGCAATAGTTCATAAAAAATGTTCTTAAACTATTCGACAATTTGGTCACGCATTTGTTCACAAAGTGGTGACCCTTGCCCCGTCTTTCTTTGTGAATGACTGAGCTTCATGGAAGCTGCTTTTAAAGCACCCACCTGTTCCCAATTATCCTGTTCACCTGTTCAGCCTGTTCCAAATAAGTGTTTGATGAGCATTCCTCAACTTTCTCAGTCTTTTTGTCACTTGTGCCCGGTTTTTTGAAGCACGTTGCAGGCATCAAATTCCAAATGAGCTAATATTTGCAAAAAATAAAGTTTTCCTGTTCGAACGTTAAGTATCTTGTCTTTGCAGTCTATTCAATTGAATACAGGTTGAAAAGGATTTTCAAATCATTCTATTTTGTTTTTCGTTACGATTTACACAACGTGCCAACTTCACCGGTTTTGGGGTTTGTAGAAGCGCTACGACTTTGGCAAGGTAATAAGGCTGCCCACAAAACAGTCCGTTTGAAGAGACGGTGAGAAAGCAGCTTAAAGAGGGTGTGTAAAACCAAATCCATGCAAAAAATGTTTACCAAAGAACCACCATTACACGTTATGTAGGCCAAAGGGAAATGTTTTAATGTATATAAAAAAAAAAAATCATAAGACCCCTTACCATGTTTGGTTTTCCGCATCATTTTTCTTTGTTTCATTCACTTCCCTAACGTATTCCGCAATCACCGTCTGCAACTGTCTGTGATCATTATTATACATTAATATTGTTGTATTATATATCTCATTAAATAATGAAACCATCACAATTTGGTGATGGTTGCTGTACACGCTCAACGTTCAATAATTACACTTTTCCAGTCTAATGAGGTCTAACAAAGAATTGTACCAACAAAGATTCTGCATCCACAAATACTCTATTTCAGGTATTCATTTGACAATGTGTTTATTGTTGTTGTGTACAAATATGTAGAACTGCATGTTGATCATGTGTTCTGGTTCACTTGTACACCGTCTCATTTAGCTTGATAACCATTGAGCATTGCTATCTTTTTAGGCATCTATTGTAGCTTCATCATCTTAGTTCTTATAGTGCAGGGGTCGGGAACCTTTTTGGCGGAGAGAGCCATGAAAGCCAAATATTTCAAAATGTATTTCCGTGAGAGCCATATAACATTTTTTAACACTGAATACAACTACCGTATTTCCTTGAATTGCCGCCGGGTATAAAGTATGCGCCTGTCTAGAATTACTGCCGGGTCAAACTCATTTCGCAAAATAATTTGCGCATGCGTAGCATTCCTGCTTGCTCAGGATTAACGCTGGGTCAAACTCGTTTCGCAAAATATTATTTTTATTAGCGCATGTCTAGAATTTCCGCCGGTTCAAACTCGTCACGTCATGAGTGACATTTCACCTGTCATTTTCAAAATAAAGGAGGCTGATTTCAATAATTTGAAATCGCATAAAGGAAAGAAGATTAAGAGCTATTCAGTAGGATTTAAGGTCCAAGCTATTGAATATGCTAAAAAGAACAGTAAGCAGCTATGTTTTATTAATATACCGTAGCTGCGTGTGTCAAATATGAGTGATTAAATGACTCCCGCCTCCTGGTGGTAGAGGGCGCTTGTGATCCTTCTTGCGACTCCTCGGCTGCAGAAGAGGTGACAACAAGCAGCAAGAGTGAGCAGCGATTGTTTATTTTTGCCTCTCGCTTGCACTTTTAACATGGAGGATTACATATCTAAAAACAGTTTTCTAAACTGGACTTTCAATCGAAGCAGGAGGTAATAAAGGAAGATCTCCATCGAGACAGAGAGACTTTTAAAACTGAAGAAAGATAAGGAAGACTAGGGACAGCGTGGCGCAGTGGGAGAGTGGCCGTGCGCAACCTGAGGGTCCCTGGTTCAAATCCCACCTAGTACCAACCTCGTCACGTCCGTTGTGTCCTGAGCAAGACACTTCACCCTTGCTCCTGATGGGTGCTGGTTGGCGCCTTGCATGGCAGCTCCCTCCATCAGTGTGTGAATGTGTGTGTGAATGGGTAAATGTGGAAGTAGTGTCAAAGCGCTTTGAGTACCTTGAAGGTAGAAAAGCGCTATACAAGTACAACCCATTTATCATTTATTTATTTACTTCTATAAACAAGTTATTGATGCTTTTGATCAGAAGGAGCTGCGCATGGACTTCATTTACAGGAAAAAGTACGATCATAATAAAGTTTTTTTTTTTATTAAATGTGCTTTTCGTGATGTTATCCTTACATCACACTCAATTTTATAAGCGCAGGCCTAAATTTACCGCATGCCTTTGGTAAGCGCCGGAGTGAGAAGAGGTTTTAAAATAATTAGCGCATGCTTGCCTTTACCGCATGCCTTTGGTAAGTGCCGGAGTGAGAAGAGGTTTTAAATTGATTAGCGCCCCGGCGGCAATTCAAGGAAATACGGTAAATGCGTGCATTTTTAAGACCAACATTTTGAGAGTATATTAAGTCTCTAATTATTTTTTAATAACATTGTTATTCTAAAGTTAACTAATAATAAATATAATATTACCATTAATGCGACATCTTGAACAGGTGCGATAGAAAACAGATGGTTGGATTAAAATGCATGAGAATGTTTTATAATTTAAACGCTGTTTTTAACACTGTGATTGCCAGCGAAATTATTAATTATTTATCATGTTAAGCAATGTCAGCTAAGAATTATCTGAGAGCCAGATGCAGTCATCAAAAGAGCCACATCTGGTTCTAGAGCCATAGGTTCCCTACCCCTGCTCTAGTGGAACGCGACAAAGCTGTGTCATTCCTAATATTGTGACCGATGAGTGTATTAATCATGTGACGTTTTCTCCATTGTCTCTGAAAGGTTCTGAAGTATGAGCAGTACCTTGATAATCCCCTCGCCCGCTTCCTGCTGAAAAAAGCATTAACCAATCAAAGGATAGGACATTTCTTCTTCTGGCATTTAAAGTGAGTCAGTTTTTACTCATGAACATATCAATTGATGGGTTGATGTGGGTGACACATTGAAAAGTTTAAAAACAACATGTTTAGTAAAAGGTTAGTTCAGGGCGCTGCAGCTCAAATTTTGTCGGTTTTTGACTGAGTCTAACTCCTCATTATGTTTGTCATATGGAGTACCATGAAAGCAGGGGGGTTCTTGTAAAAGCAAAGCAGAGGGACAGGTGGTGGGAGGTAGAGACCGCCGAGTACAGACCTGAGGTGACTATCTGAGCAGAGAGCACAAGTTAGCAGTGTATTAGTTCACAGCTGTCGTGTAGAGTGAAGAGGTTTAACGCCTCGCTGAGCATTTACTTCTATTCCACTGCACCTCCTGACCACAATGTGGAAGCTTGCAGTGGTGGCCAAGCTACTTGGAAAATGTCACAAGCTCAACTGCAAATTATCTAACATTAGATGTACCCCGCCTTCCGCCCGATTGTAGCTGAGATAGGCGCCAGCGACACCCGCGACCCCAAAAAGGGAATAAGCGGTAGAAAATGGATGGATGGATGGATAGATGTAGCTTCACTACACTACACCAGAGTAGTAGAAGTGCTGCTACGTCTGTCCATAGCGTTTCTACTTATATGGATCGTTCATTCCTCACTCCAAGCAACGTTTGTAGGTTTTACAATATAATTAAAACAATGTATATTTACTAACCCATCCCATGTGTGATGTCTGTAGGAGTGTTTTCATGCATATTTGTAAGCGAGCGTCGTTAGCATTAGCTAATAAGCGAACACATTTACTAGTGTCAATGCTAGTATTATTAACTTACAGTGGCATTCTTTTTGTATTGTTTCTGTTTCGCAAATTCCTCAGTAAATTCACCAAAATGTCACCATGGAGTTATTGAGTCTGTTTAGCTCATGGGTGTCAAACTCTGGCCCGCTGTTTAATTTCATTTGGCCCTTGAGGCAATATCAAATTAAGATTAGAGCACCACATTCACTGCTAATACTCATACTTGCCAACCTTCCCGATTTTCCCGGAAGACTCCCGAAGTTTAGTGCCCTTCACGAAAATCTCCCTGGGCAACCATTCTCCCGATTTCCACCCGGACAACAATATTGGGACACGCCTTAAAGGCACTGTCCTCTACAACATGCCGTCACGTCCTCTTTTCCTCCGTATAAACAGCGTGCTGGCCAAGTCACATGATATATGCGCCTTTCACACACACATACTTGGTCAACAGCCATGCAGGTCACACTGAGGGTGGCCGTAAAACAACTTTAACATTGTTACAAATATGCGCCGCACTGTGAAACCACACCAAACAAGAATGACAAAACACATTTCGGGAGAACACCCACACCGTAACACAACATAAACACAACAAAACAAATACCCAGAACCCCTTGCAGCACTAACTCTTCCGGAATGCTACAATATTCACCCCCTGCTATTTTATTTTATTTTATTTTAGAATTTATTAGCCTGTGGAAAAAGTTAATGTTGATTTTTACCTCAGAAGGCTGCAAATAGAAAAGAGGCATTATATTTTTAAATTACATTTTATTTAATATACCACTGATGTTTTTTTGTTTGTTTTTTGAAAGTTGATTTTGCACTATTACGTTATATAAGCTCTGCCTGTTCCATGGGAGGAAGGCCGAGTACCCGGAGGGAACCCACGCAGTTATGGGGAGAACATGCAAACTCCACACAGAAAGATCCCGAGCCCGGGATTGAACCCAGGATTACTCAGTACCTTCGTATTGTGAGGCAGATGCACAAACCCCTGTTCCACTGTGCTCCCCTATTTAAGCCTTGCTTGTTCAATATTCATTGCAAAACTTGTTTGGGTCCCTATTAAAGGGTTAATTTTTTCAACCTTGGCCCGCGGCTTTGTTCAGTTTTAAATTTTGGCCCACTCTGTATTTGAGTTTGACACCCCTGGTTTAGCTGATTAGCGAACTAGCTTCCGGAGCTAGTGGGTCCATAACCATGACATCTGTTTTGTTTTATCAACTGTTTTACTACCCTGTTACAGGCACCATTTGAAAACCATTAAGGTGTGTAAATAAATATTTACAGAATATTTCTGTGTAAATAACTAATTTTGCATTGTGTATATCTGCAGCTTATAGTTTAGTGCGGCTAGTATATGAAGAAAAAACAATGTTTTTTGCAAAAATTTAGTGGTTGTTGTTTATATACCGGGGTGCTCTCTAGTCTGGAAAATACGATTGTTAAACTAGTAGCGCCGCTACAGCCCAATACTGAAAGTATGTTTGATTAACGGGGAACATTATCACAATTTCAGAAGGGTTAAAACCAATAAAAATCAGTTCCCAGTGGCTTGTTTTATTTTTCGAAGTTTTTTTCAAAATTTTACACCTCCTGGAATATTCCTAAAAAAAGCTTTAAAGTTCTTGATTTTCGCTATTTGCGATGCGACTGTCAATTTCCCTGTGATGTCATACAGTGCTGCCAATACAAACAACATGGCGGTTACCACAGCAAGATATAGCGACATTAGCTCGGATTCAGACTCCGATTTCAGCGGCTTAAGCGATTCAACACATTACGCATGTGTTGAAACAGATGGTCGGAGTATGGAGGCAGATAGCGAAAATGAAATTGAAGAAGAAATTGAAGCTATTGAGCGAATAGCTATTGACGCTATTCGGCCATAGCATGGGTGTACCTAATGAAGTGGCCCATAGCTTGGCTGCCTTATTAGCATCGCCGGTAAAAATGTGCAGACCAAACGATCAGGACTTTCGCATCTTGTGACACTGGAGCAACTTAAATATGTCGATTGGTAAGTGTTTGTTTCGCATTAAATGTGGGTATCTAGTTTCAAATGTAAATACAGCCAGCGTAAATGGCATGTTAGCATTGATTAGCGTAGCATGTTAGCATCGATTAGCTGGCAGTCATGATGCCACCAAATATGTCTGATTAGCACATAAGTCAACAACATCAACAAAAGTCACCTTCGTGATTTTGTTGACTTAATCGTTGCAAATGCATCTGCAGGTTATCCATACATCTCTGTGCCATGTCTGTCTTAGCATAGCCGGTAAACTGTGGAGACACTGGCAAATTCAATGGGGGTCTGGCGGCAGATTTCTTGCCAGTGGTGCAACTTGAATCCCTCCCTGTTAGTGTTGTTACACCCTCCGACAACACACCGACGAGGTATGATGTCTCCAAAGTTCCAAAAAATAGTCGAAAAAACGGAAAATAACAGAGCTGAGTCCCGATGTTTGTAATGTGTTGAAAATGAAAATGGCGGGTGTATTACCTCGGTGACGTCACGTTCTGACGTCATTGCTACGAGACCGATAAACAGAAAGGCGTTTAATTCGCCAACATTCACAGATATAGAGTTCGGAAATCGGTTAAAAAAATATATGGGCTTTTTTCTGCAACATCAAGGTATGTATTGACCCTTACATAATGTTCCCCTTTAAATGGGCATTTGGATATCAGTATAAATGCATATTGTGACACATGCGACTAATATTGTGGTGCAACACGTCATCTGGTAGTGCGCTGTAACCACTTTGTTCTTTTTAATGTGTTTAGGTCAGAGATGCACAACAAGACAGTTAGCCAAAGGTTCGGCCTCCTGCTGGAGTCATACTGCCGGGCCTGCGGCATGTATCTGAAGCACCTGAGCCGGCAGGTGGAAGCCATGGAAAAACTCATCAATCTCACTGACCTCCTGAAACAGGAAAAGAAGGATGAGGCGCAGAAGGTAATCTGACTGCCAACAGCTGCTAATGCTGCTCGGCTAAACCACTGAATTTAATCTTGTCAACATCTGGCCCTGTGGTCAACAAGTCATTATAGTGTAGAAAGGATATAGTTGACAAAACTGCAGTTTTCTTGGAGTGTGCCATGGTTGTTACGTTTTATAGTTTAGAATACAAATATAGAACTGTTTGTATGCATAGTGTGGCATATGGCACCACAACTATCGTGTTAGATAGGCTCCATTTTACCCAAGACCCTGAGCAAGACAAATGTTACAAAATAAAGTCATCAGAGTATATGCACATCTGCAACATGTAAATATATCCAATAGGAGAGCTTTAATACCTAAATTGGCTTTACAAATGTTATACCGCTTCTGTCACTGAGAAATTGGGATGCACTATTTTGAGGAAAAAACCTGATGGCGATTCAATTTGCGATTTTTATATTTTATATATAAATGCATAAGTGCGAAAATAACGAATTAAGAAAGAGACTGTCAGTCAATAATGTCTTTGTCTCAAGGTGCCACACATTAGAACAATATGCAGTAATTGACTTATGATAAATGTTTGGCTTCATGCACACAAATTCCAAGCTTCTGTCTGCATCAGGGGTGCCCAGTACGTCGATTGCGAGCTACCGGTCGATGGTGGAGGGTGTGTCAGTCGATCGCCCGCCAGGCATTAAAGGGGAACATTATCACAATTTCAAAAGGGTTAAAAACAATAAAAATCAGTTCCCGGTGGCATGTTGTATTTTTTGAAATTTTTTTTCAAAATTTTGCCGGTCTCCGAATATCCCCCAAAAAAGCTTTAAAGTGCTTGATTTTCGCTATTTGCGATGCGACTATCCATTTCCCTGTGACGTCATACAGTGCTGCCAATGTAAACAAACAACGGCGAATACCATAGCAAAATATAGCGACATTAGCTCGGATTCAGACTCGGATTTCAGCGGCTTAAGCGATTCAACAGATTACGCATGTATTGAAACGGATGGTTGGAGTATGAAAGTATTGAAGAAGAAACTTAAGCTATTGAGTGAATTCATAGTCATAGCATGGCCGAATAGCTGCGTTAGCATCGCCGGCAAAATGTGCGGACCAAACGATCAGGACTTTCGCATCTTGTGACACTGGAGCAACTTAAATCCGTTGATTGGTAAGTGTTTTTTTTGCATTAAATGTGGGTGGAAGTAAACGTAATATAGTTGCAAATGCATCTGCAGGTTATCCATACATCTCTGTGCCATGTCTGCTTTAGCACCGCCGATAAATAGCATGTTAGCGTTGATTAGCATAACATGTTAGCATCGATTAACTGGCAGTCACGCCGCGACCAAATATGTCTGATTAGCAAATAAGTCAACATCAACAAAACTCACCTTTGTGATTTTGTTGACTTTATCGTTGCAAATGCATCTGCAGGTTATCCATACATCTCTGTGCCATGTCTGTCATCGCCAGTAAAATGTGGAGCCACTTTGGTACATTCAATGGGGGTCTGGCGGCAGACACTTTCGCATTTCCGGGCCAGTGGTGCAACTTGAATCCCTCCCTGTTAGTGTTGTTACACCCTCCGACAACACACCGACGAGGCATGATGTCTCCAAGGTTCCAAAAAAATGGTCGAAAAAACGGAAAATAACAGAGCTGAGACCCAATGGGTTGAAAATGAAAATGGCGGCTGTATTACCTCGGCGACGTCACATTCTGACGTCATCCCCTCTAGAGCGATAAACAGAAAGGCGTTTAATTTGCCAAAATTCACCCATTTAGAGTTCGGAAATCGGCTAAAAAAATATATGGTCTTTTTTCTGCACCATTAAGGTATATATTGACGCTTACATAGGTCTGGTGATAATGTTCCCCTTTAAATAAAATAGTGAACATACTAGACAATTAGTCTTTATTAGTAATTAAGCAAACAAAGGCTGCTGACGTATGCAGTAACATTGTGTCATTCCCCATTCAAAATTATAAAGGACAAGCTGTTAAAATTGATTATGAATCTACTAGTTCATTTCCTGTAATATCTGGTTATTTTCCGTTTCAACATGTTCTATCTACACTTCTGTTAAAATGTAATAATCACTTATTCTTTTGTTGTTTGGATAATTTACATTTGTTTTGGATGATACCACACATTTAGGTATCGAGCCAATACCAAGTAGTTACAGGATCATACGTTGGTCATGATTTAAGTTCTTATGTGTCCAGGGACGTTTATCCTGAGTTTATTAAAGGCTTACTGAAAGCCACTACTACCGACCACGCAGTCTGATAGTTTATATATCAATGATGAAATATTAACATTGCAACACATGCCAATAGGACCTTTTTAGTTTACGAAATTGCAATTTTAAATTTCCCGCGAAGTGTCGTGTTAATAACGTTGCAGTATGATGACGCGTGTGTCTGACGTCTCGGGTTGTAGCGGACATTATTTTCCAGCCCGATCCAAGCTATAAGTATACAAGTAGTCTGCTTTAATCGCATAATTACACAGTATTCTGGACATCTGTGTTGATTAATCTTTTGCAATTTGTTCCATTAATAATGGAAAAGTCAAAGTAGAAAGATGGAGGTGGGAAGCTTTTAGCCTTTAGCCACAAAAACACAGCCGGTGTTTCCTTGTTTAAAATTCCTGAAGGTGAAGCTTTACTATGGATCAGAGCGGTCAAGCGAACATGGATCCCGACCACATGTCAACCGGGGAGAAAATTGTGGCAATAAATCGGCTCTTACCGGAGACATCAGCGACGCTTCTGTCGTGCTGCAGCTGCGTGACTTCCCTCAGAGACACTGGGTCAACACACTTGTGGCCACACCCCTCCGACTTTCAGGTACTATTTAATCTCACTAAAATACTAGCAACACAATAGGCCGATAAGGGATTTTCCAGAATTATCTTCGTAAATGTGTCTAATAACCTCTAAATCGCTCCCACTGCAATTGCCTTTTTTTTTTTTCTAAACTTTTTTTTCTAGTCCCTCACTCTAATTTTCCTCATCCACGAATCTTTCATCCTCGCTCAAATTAATAAGGAAATTGTCGCGTTTCTCGGTCCGTATAGCTCTAGCTGCTGCTGGCTATGATTGTAAACGATGTGAGGAGCCCTACAACCCGTGACGTCACGGGCACACCGTCTGCTACTTCCGGTAAAGGGAAGGCTTTTTTATTAGCAACCAAAAGTTGCGAACTTTATCGTCAATGTTCTCTACTAAATCCTTTCAGCAAAAATATGGCTATATCGCGAAGTGATGATCAAGTATGACACATAGAATGGACCTGCTATCCTCGTTTAAATAAGAAAATCTCATTTCAGTAGGCCTTTAATATACTGTATTATGAATTAAAAAAAAAAGACCAATTTTGTGATGATAAAAAATATCAATGTAATCACTGTAGTATCGACTAGATATGCTCTTGTACTTTGTATCATTACAGTGGATATCGGGGTTTGTATGTATGTTTAGCTATTCCTCGTCCTGCAGGGATTATACTTGTGAACAACTCGCTTTATTTGTCGCCATGGAGGCGAGGATTAGTGATTTAGAAGAGGTTAAAACACTGCCGATTGCGGATGGACATTAGGAGCTTACTAGCTCGCCATGTTTTAAAGCAACTCACCTCTTCCTGAGGGCGTTTCAGTGTTATAGTTTCACCTTTATTATAAGGTTTTAGGCCAAAATGCTTCCATTCTCCCTTTTCTGTCTACACACTGTCTGTTTGTAAGTACTCCGTGATTGTGCGCTGCCGAACATGCTCCTCTGCTCGTAAAACCAGCAATGTCTCTACGCGCCGACGACGCGCCGACATGCCCGTAAAAAAACCCCCAATTATGGCTAACCGGTACTTTTCAAACAGTATAGTACCGTTTTTGATTCATTAGTGGTAATGGTATATCGTACAACCCCAGTTAGGACCAGTGTTGTTTTCGTCAACGATCACGATGACGAAATCATTTCGTTGACGCCACTTTTTTTCATGACGATAACGAGACGGTGACGAGATAAACATGTCTTTCTGATGACGAAAACATGACGAGACGTGTGTGAGTTTTCGTTGACGAGACGAGAACGGACGAAAATGTTAGTGGGTAATCTGTCAGACGTTTAAAATGCATGCCATTTCTGTTTATTGTGTGTGTCAATTAAAACCTAAAAAGTATCTGCTGCTGCTGCATTCCATCCTTGTTTGGTCACGCCCACCAACTGACGTGCAGCGCACAACATGCTCAACACGTCAGACTGTTGTTATTCATCAGGCAATGGACCGTGATGGTGGCGGCAGTTTCAACACACGGGCTCGGTGGTCGCAGACGTATAGATGACATATGGATGTATTTTAAATATAACCCAGCATATAACAGAGTGTATTGTGAAAGAAGATGGTGACCAATGTGGCCACAAAATATGCGGAAAAAATACGACCAACCTTAAGAGGCACCTTAAAGGGGAACATTATCACCAGACCTATGTAAGCGTCAATATATACCTTGATGGTGCAGAAAAAAGACCATCTATTTTTTTTTTACCGATTTCCGAACTCTAAATGGGTGAATTTTGGCGAATTAAACGTCTTTCTGTTTATCGCGCTGCAAGCGATGACGTCAGAATGTGACGTCGCCGAGGTAACACACCCGCCCTTTTCATTTTCAACACATTACAAACAGGGATGTCCCGATCCGATATTGATATCGGAAATCGGTCCGATATTAGCCAAAAAAGTGAATATCGGATTTTATCGGACTGAATCTAAAAACTCCGATATAAGCTGTCCATTTGCCGCTGCAGCGCTTCTATAATAGGTGACTGGTTTGATCACACTCCAACACAGTAGGTGGCGGCAATGCCCCTTAACGCTGGTGGCGGCCGCGGAAGAAGAGCGTCTCTGATCCAGCATGCACAGCCCACGTGATCACAACGACGACAACGCGTGTGCTCAGCAAAGTGTAGTGATGTTGGCTGTGTGGAAGTATTTTAACTCACACCATGCCGAAATGCTTATCTTCTTAAAAAAAAATCTCCACATTATGCTCGGACTGCAGAAAGTGGAGAAGGAGGAGGAGGAGTAGTAAGGGTAGTCAGCACTGACTGATTATTATTTGTTTTATGCTCTTGTTATTAGAGTGATATGTTTATTGTGTTTACACTATTCTTCAGTGAAGACTAAGAGTAATTACTACATTGTTTTGGGCATAGTCAGTCAGTGAAACTGGAGCTGTGAACTCTTAATTTAGAGCAGTTGGACAGTGGACAATATTGTGTTGTTTTTGTGGTTTTTGTCCCTGCCCACAGTTGTTTCCAACATATGCTGACAGTAAAAAAATAACTGAAGTGAACTTGAATTGTTTGCACTTTAAAACGTTTTTTGTTTTTTTTATTGGATTTAGTTATTTTTCAGGGTCTTCTAATTTATTTTTAATTTATTCTATTCAATTGTATATTTATGTTGGTATTAGTGGTTATTTTGCACTTTAAATATAACATTTTGTTTTTATTGGATTTGTTGAGGTAATACTCTTATGTTGAAGGTTAAAATTTATGTAACCAATTGGTTAATAATAAATGGGTCGGTTTTTCCTATACCTACTCTTGCTGACTATTGTTTTCTGTTTTAACACTACAACATCAGTAACAGTAACATCACTTTATCAAGCCTTTTCTAACATTCTACAAAACAAATAAGGAATAAATATATGTATGATTCGTGCCTATATCGTATCGTATTAATATCGGTATCGGCAAATACTCAAGGCTACAATATCGGTATCGTATCGGAAGTGAAAAAGTTGTATCGGGACATCCCTAATTACAAACACCGGGTCTCAGCTCTGTTATTTTCCGTTTTTTTGACTATTTTTTGGAACCTTGGAGACATCATGCCTCGACGGTGTGTTGTCGGAGGGTGTAACAACACTAACAGGGAGGGATTCAAGTTGCACCACTGGCCCGAAGATGCCAAAATGTCTGCCGCCAGACCCCCATTGAATGTGCTGGAGTGTCTCCACATTTTACCGGCGATGCTAAGGCAGACATGGCACAGAGATGTATGGATAACCTGCAGATGCATTTGCAACGATAGTCAACGAAATCACAAAGGTGAGTTTTGTTGATGTTGACTGCCAGCTAATCGATGCTAACATGCTACGCTAATCGATGCTAACATGCTATTTACCGGCGGTGCTAAAGCAGACATGGCACAGAGATGTATGGATAACCTGCAGATGCATTTGCAACGATAGTCAACGAAATCACAAAGGTGAGTTTTGTTGATGTTGACCGCCAGCTAATCGATGCTAACGTACTACGCTAATCGATGCTAACATGCTATTTACCGGCGGTGCTAAAGCAGACATAGCACAGAGATGTATGGATAACCTGCAGATGCATTTGCAACGATAGTCAACAAAATCACAAAGGTGAGTTTTGTTGATGTTGACTGCCAGCTAATCGATGCTAACATGCTACGCTAATCGATGCTAACATGCTATTTACCGGCGGTGCTAAAGCAGACATGGCACAGAGATGTATGGATAACCTGCAGATGCATTTGCAACTATATTACGTTTCCTTCCACCCACATTTAATGCGAAAAAAACACTTACCAATCGACGGATTTAAGTTGCTCCAATGTCAAAAGATGCGAAAGTCCTGATCGTTTGGTCCGCACATTTTACCGGCGATGCTAACGCAGCTATTCGGCCATGCTATGGCTATGAATAGCATCAATAGCTATTCGCTCAATAGCTTCAGTTCCTTCAATACTTTCATACTCCAACCATCTGTTTCAATACATGCGTAATCTGTTGAATCGCTTAAGTCGCTGAAATCCTAGTTTGAATCCGAGCTAATGTCGCTATATCTTGCTGTGGTATTCCCATTGTTTGTTTACATTGGCAGCACTGTGTGACGTCACAGGGAAATGGCCAGTGTCTTCGCAGAGAGCGAAAATAAGGCACTTTAAAGCTTTATTTAGGGATATTCCGAGACCGGTAAAATTTTGAAAAAAACTTCAAAAAATACAACAAGCCACTGGGAACTGATTTTTATTGTTTTTAACCCTTTTGAAATTGTGATAATGTTCCCCTTTAAGGCTCGCCACAAGGATATTTTTTCGAAGATAAGTTACAAATGCTGTTAACATAATCGACAAATGTCATAGTAAGCTAATACATTATAATAATAATAATAATGGATTAGATGTATATCGCGCTTTTCTATTGTTAGATACTCAAAGCGCTCACAAGAAGTGGGAACCCATCATTCATTCACACCTGGTGGTGGTAAACTACATATGTAGCCACAGCTGCCCTGGGGTAGACTGACGGAAGCGTGGCTGCATATTTGCACCTACGGCCCCTCCGACCACCACCAATCATTCATTCATCATTCATTCACCAGTGTGAGCGGTACCGGGGGCAAGGGTGAAGTGTCCTGCCCAAGGACACAACGGCAGCGATTTGGATGTCAATAGGTGGGAAGCGAGCCTGCAACCCTCGGGTTTCTGGCACGGCCGCTCTACCCACTACGCCATGCCACATTAGTACGTTTTCCACATACTCCTGGCGCAAATAGGCTGCTAACTTCAGGCTCAAGTTAGCTTTTGTTACGCTAACGTCAATTCAATATGTGTGTGTTACTTTAGCAGCATGTTTATATTCAGTGACGGTGTGGTTATCTCTTTGTGAGTACTTCTTTCAGCACGTAACTTGATATGTTAAACAGGTCCAGTTACTGTTATACGTAGAGTCTGCTAGCTTTATTAGTACAGATACAGATATGAAATTGTGATATTAAGTTTGTTCTTGTTATGAGACAAGCCCTCCTCTAATTCATATTAAACACTGTTGTTGTTGTTTTTATTTATTGAATTTACTAGTGTTTACAGTATTTACAGGGTGGTCTATTTTGTTCCAAAAACTTAAGAGCATGTTTGTTTCATACTTTCAAGTATGTACAGTATAACTCTCTGGTATAACTTACAACCTACCTCACTGTACCTCAGGAATTTATTTATTATTTTTATTACACGGTTTGCACAAATAAAAGATAGAGTGGGGTTGTATGATATCTGTTGTATTTGCACTGGCAGACAGGGCCAAGTCGAGCATTAGTGTTCCTCAGCCATCACTCATATTTTGAGCATGTTTATGTTCATTGTACTTTAACAAATTCTGAGAAATAAAGCCACAATTGCTGGCCGGGATCTTCAGCTCTCACTGGATCGGTTCGCAGCCGAGTGTGAAGCGACCGGAATGAGAATCAGCACCTCCAAGTCCGAGTCCATGGTTCTCGCCCGGAAAAGGGTGGAGTGCCATCTCCGGGTTGGGGAGGAGACCCTGCCCCAAGTGGAGGAGTTCAAGTACCTAGGAGTCTTGTTCACGAGTGGGGGAAGAGTGGATCGTGAGATCGACAGGCGGATCGGTGCGGCGTCTTCAGTAATGCGGACGTTGTACCGATCCGTTGTGGTGAAGAAGGAGCTGAGCCGGAAGGCAAAGCTCTAAATTTACCGGTCGATCTACGTTCCCATCCTCACCTATGGTCATGAGCGTTGGGTCATGACCGAAAGGATAAGATCACGGGTACAAGCGGCCGAAATGAGTTTCCTCCGCCGTGGGGCGGGGCTCTCCCTTAGAGATAGGGTGAGAAGCTCTGCCATCCGGGAGGAGCTCAACGTAAAGCCGCTGCTCCTCCACATCGAGAGGAGCCAGATGAGGTGGTTCAGGCATTTGGTCAGGATGCCACCCGAACGCCTCCCTAGGGAGGTGTTTAGGGCACGTCCAGCTGGTAGGAGGCCACGGGGAAGACCCAGGACACGTTGGGAAGACTATGTCTCCCGGCTGGCCTGGGAACGTCTCGGGATCCCCCGGGAAGAGCTAGACGAAGTGGCTGGAGAGAGGGAAGTCTGGGCTTCCCTGCTTAGGCTGCTGCCCCCGCGACCCGACCTCGGATAAGCGGAAGATGATGGATGGATGGATGGATGAATGTTTTTCTTTTTTTTAGCTTTTTTGGAGTAATGAACCCTGTTACCACTTTATCTGTGTGTAATACACAATTCTTGGATCAGAAATTCTCTGTTGGGTGGAAATTTTATATGTCTAAAACCATTCGTTTATTGTTATTATTTGTGAAAATAGCAGATCTGCAAGCTTACAATGGGTTGAACTTATAGATCTGCTGTGTGACACTGCCCAACAGCAATCTCCAATACTTACTGACCTAAATTAATTTGTTCAAAGACTATACTTATATACTCATATTATACTTTTTATTCTTTTTTTTTGGACTAAAACTAGACTAAAACCCTTTTGAGTTTTCGTCGACTAAAACTGGACTAAAACTATCACTTATAAAAGTGACTAAAATGTGACTAAAACTAATAAGCATTTTAGTCCAAAAGACTAAGACTAAATGTAAGATGGTTGTCAAGAACAACATTGATTCGGACTAACAAATAGCTGATATGAAAGAGAAATATGTTTTGATTTTAAAGATGTGAGTGCATCAATACATGGGTCCCTGGATCAGTCAAAATGTAATATAAACCGGCTGAATACAAAGTTATTTATGGGTTGAATGTATCTGCTACACTGCTGGAAGCCATTTGTGCTCAGTGTCTCAGTGAAATGTAAACAAGTTGAAGAAGAAGAAAAGACAAAATGCGACACAGAGACTTAAGTCAAGTTTGGAAGAAATTTATATTTAAAAAAAAAAAGGACTTAATGCAGAGGCTGTAGCACGACTAATCATCACAAACATGGAGAGACTGGCGATGAGAAGGCTTGTATAAGGCAACGACACGGATATTCAAGGCATTTATCAAGCAAAAACTAACCATAGCATTAGCTTGAGACAAAGTTATAATGTTATTACTTGAAACTGTAGTCTTGGAGAGAATGAGGGACATCCTAAGTACTTTGGCGCCTCTGTACAAGATACCAAGTCGAAAGCATTTGACCAACAAATGTATGGCAAAAGTGAAAATTAAATAATCACTTATTATTACGAGAGGCGCTTTCAAAGGGCTTCAAGTGTAATGTAGTGAATAGAATGACATGGTTCTCTTTATCATGTCAAAAAAGCAACACAAATACTTGTTTGCTAATCTCTTATAAAGTGTATTTATTTGAAGATAAACAATGCGACATTTATCAAATTAACCTACGATTATTTAAAATGTAAAATGAAAGTCTACACACTCTTGGCATTCTCTCGATGAGTTTCAAGAAGTAGTCACCTGAAATGGTTTACTTAATAGGTGTCATAGTTTTGATGCCTTCAATGACAATTTACAATAGTCATGTCAATAAAGAAAATGCATTGAACAGAGAAAGTGTGTCCAAAGTTTTGGCCTATACCAGGGGTAGGGAACCTATGGCTCTAGAGCCAGATGTGGCTCTTTTGATGACTGCATCTGGCTCTCAGATAAATCTGAACTGACGTTGCTTAACACGATAAGTAATGAATAATTCCAATTGTAATCACAGTGTTAAAAATAATGTTCAAAATATTAAACATCCTTGTGCATTCTTAATCCATCCATCCGTTTCTACCGCACCTGTTCAAGAAGTTGCGTTGATGGTAAGAAGTTATTTATTTATTATTGGTTAGTGTGGGGCTTGCCCTCCTGCGGGTTCTACAGACCACCAAGCACCGACATGAGACCCTGTTGCAGGGTTACAATATTTTCATTTTTCAATAAGTCTCTCAGTTGCTTTGCAGCAATTGTCTTTTTCTCTTTCGTTCTCGCTCGCGCTCTGGCTCCAGCACCAACCCCGTCTCTCCTCCTAGCTAACGCTTATAACATATGATTAGGTAACAAGGCCCGGGTGGGCCGTCTACGCACCTGTCACTGATTTCGAGGCCGGTCCTGGCAACACCCCGCTTCGCTGCAGGCCCGCAGGCCACGCCCCCTCCACAGTTAGCTTCAGAATAACAATGTTATTACAAACAATAAGAGACCTATTATACTCTAGAAATGTTTGTCTTACTTAAAAATGCACGCCTTTAATTGTACTCAGGGTTAAAGAAAATATTTTACGGCTCTTACGGAAATACATTTTTAAAATATTTGACTTCTTGGCTCTCTCAGCCAAAAAGGTTCCCGACCCCTGCTCTACACACTCTTGGCATTCTCTCAATGAGTTTCAAGAAGTAGTCACCCGAAATGGTTTACTTCATAGGTGTCATAGTTTTGATGCCCTCAATGACAATCTACAATAGTCATGACCATAAAGAAAATGCATGGAAAAGAGAAAGTGTGTCCAAAGTTCTGGCCTATACCAGAGGTAGGGAACCTGTGGCTCTTTTGATGACTGCATCTGGCTCTCTGATAAATCTGAACTGACGTTGCTTAACACGATAAGTAATGAATAATTCCATTTGTAATCACAGTGTTAAAAATAATGTTCAAAATATAAAACACTCTCATGCATTTTTAATCCATCCATCCGTTTTGTTCAAGAAGTTGCGTCGATGGTAAGAAGTTATTTATTTCAGGGAAGGCGTGGCGCAGTGGAAGAGTGGCCGTGCGCAACCCGAGGGGCCCTGGTTCAAATCCCACCTAGTACCAACCTCGTCACGTCCGTTGTGTCCTGAGCAAGACACTTCACCCTTGCTCCTGATGGGTGCTGGTTGGCGCCTTGCATGGCAGCTCCCTCCATCAGTGTGTGAATGTGTGTGTGAATAGGTAAATGTGGAAGTAGTGTCAAAGCGCTTTGAGTACCTTGAAGGTAGAAAAGCGCTATACAAGTACAACCCATTTATTTATATTTATTATTTATTATTGGTTAGTGTGGGGCTTGCCCTCCTGGGGGTTCTTCAGACCCCCAAGCACCGACATGAGAGCCTGTTTCAGGGTTACAATATTGTTTTATTTTTCAATAAGTCTCTCAGTTGCTTTCCAGCAATAGTATTTCCAGCCCCAACCCAGTCTCTCCTCCTGGCTGCTGCTTATAACAGAGCGACAGGTGATTAGATAACAAGGCCCAGGTGGGCCATCTACGCACCTGTCGCTGCAGGCCCGCAAGCCACGCCCCCTCCACAGTTTGCTTCAGAATAACAATGTTATTACAAAGAATGAGAGACCTATTACACTCTAGAAATGTTGGTCTTACTTAAAAATGCACGTGTTTGGTTGTGTTCAGTGTTAAAAAAAATATATGGCTCCTACGGAAATATATTTAAAAATATTTTGCATTTTGGCTCTCTCAGCCAAAAAGGTTCCCGACCCCTGGCCTATACTGTACAAAATTGCCTCAAATCAGATTTAATTGTATAAAATCTTATCAAATCATAGTGTTTTCCATGTACAGTAAGTCGACATGTATCAATCGTCCCAAACTGTAAAGATGCAAACCTCTTGCATTACTTGTTTTTTTTTTGGGGGGGGGGGACAAAAGAGTGGTAGATTTCTGACACTTTTCCTCATCGTTGCTTGGTATTTCAAAGAGTTGCGGACAGTAGAACTAGCTCGTGGGTGTTTATCCTCCCTCTCAGCCCACAGCAAAGTCGTGTTACATCACGCTGAAGAAAGGATAATTTTGCTGAAGTAAACCAGCAGATCGGCTGTGCTTCCTTTTACTGCCCCGAATAGACTCCTTTAGCTGTTGGCATCTGGAGTATTATTGATTGACTTGTTTCTCTGCGCTCAGGTTCAAATGAAGTTTCTAGTGGAGCAGATGAGGAGGCCTGACTATATGGACGCATTGCAGAACTTCACCTCCCCGTTGAATCCGGCACATCAACTAGGAAACCTCCGGTACTGCAGACTCCCTTTGTAACTCACCTGAAAGGGTTGACATCTCATCAGTTTTGCAGGGGATAAATGTCTTTTAATTGCAGTAAAATCAAACAATGTGGAGCTATTCACTAGGGGTGTAACGGTACACAAAAATTTCGGTTCGGTACGTACCTCGGTTTGATTCATTTTCGGTACAGTAAGAAAACAAACAAATATGAATTTTTGGGTTATTTACCAAATTTGTAATCAATGGCTTGATCCTTTTAACATTGGGAACACTATAATAATTCTGCCCACGTTAATCCACATTAAACTGCCTCAAGTTGTTGGTTTGATTAAATAAAATGACAAAACCTTTCTTCTACCTATAAAAAGTGCAACATTAAACAGTTTCAAGTCAACTCATCGTGCTTGATTTATTACAGCATTTGGGAAGCCTGTTGTTGACTTTTATTATGTAAATGTTGTATTTTTGTCAACATGTGATAGCAGGGACCCTGCCATTCAAAACTAGGCTGCTACATTACATATGATTAATGTAACTATAGCTGAAAAATAGTACAATTGCAATAGGAGAGACTATTCATCCCTGAAATCTATGGAGTTCATGTGAAATAACCGACAGACAGGGCTTTGCTGCCCCTAACACACGCACACACGCGCACGCACAGCAAAATGAGCTAACGTAACGCTAAAAGCTAATTAGCCTTTACATCACCTCAAGCCAAAACTGTGAGCGAGCTGAACTACAGTTTAAGTTTCTAGAATGTCAACGGGCTCATAGTGATGTTTGTAATAGTTGTGACCGGAAAGTGTTTTTTTTTTATAATTTGGGGAGTGTACGATGTCCGCTGCTAAACACATGTCTGCTCGACAATGAAGCATTTACAACATGCGTTCTGATTACGCACTGCTGATTGGCTTTGTATGTAACCAATGAGATGGTTGTGTAGGCGAGACAATGCTGGGTGCTCACTGCTCAGACAGAGGCAGAAAGCAGAGCAGCTTGTTAAGATTTTAGGATATAAACTCGTTCGATACACCCTCGTACCGAACCGAAACCCCCGTACCGAAACGGTTCAATACAAATACACGTACCGTTACACCCCTACTATTCACTCCTTTTCCCTGCTTTTCATTCGCTCCCTTTTCAGTTTGGAGGAATGCCGAATGATGTCATCTGCCAAGCGACCTTTGTGGCTAAATTGGGAAAATCCAGATTTGATGTCAGAGCTCCTGTTTCAGAACAACGAAATCATATTTAAAAATGGAGATGGTGAGTTCTTTATGATGTTACCATATACAGTGCATCCGGAAAGTATTCACAGCCCTTACCTTCTTCCACATTTTGTTATGTTACAGCCTGATTCCAACATTTTTTAAATAATTTTTTGTCCTCAAAATTCTATACACAATACCCCTCAATGACAATGTGATAAGTTTTAATTTTTAAATTAAAATTTATTAAATAAATGTATTTAATACATTTATTAAAAATAAAAAATCACATGGACATAAGTATTCACAGCCTTTGCTCAATACTTTGTTGATGCACCTTTGGCAGCAATTACGAGCTCAAGTCTTTTTGAATACAATACCACAAGCTCGGCACACCTATCTTTGGGCTGTTTCGCCTTTTCCTCTTAGATAGTACTTTATGTACACCTTCAGGAGTTCCATCAGGTTTGATTGGAAGCGTTTGTTTACATTGAGGATGTCTCTGTACATTGTTGCATTCATCTTAGTCTAGTCAGGGAGGTTGACTAAGAACTTGATGGTCACGCTGTCAGAGCTACAACATTCATCTGTGGAGAGAGGAGAACCTTCCAGAAGGACAACCATCCACTAATGAGGCCTGTATTGTACAGTAGCCAGACGGAATCCATTTCTTAGTAAAACGTTTTCCAAAATGCACCCGAAAGACTCAGACCATGAGAAACAATGTTCTGCCAGGTGTCATGTTTGGAGTAAACCAGGCACCGCTCATTACCAGGCCAATACCATCCCCACAGTGAAGCATAGTGATGGTAGCATTATGGTGTGTGGGATGTTTTTGAGCGGCACAAACTGGGGAGACATGTCAGGATAGAGGGAAAGATGAAGCAGCAATGTACAGGGACATCCTGGATGAAAACCAACGCTTCGCTTTAACCGCAAAAAGATTTACAACAGAGCCAATAGTAGGAAATTATTTAAATATTTAGTTGATATTGTTACACTATCACCCTGTGTTTTTGTCTTAATAAAATTGTGATCAAACATTTTCTTGAAAATTTTATGTCTTAGCATTGGTATGAACAATACTGCCCCAGTGACTAAATAAATGGTATTGGAATGATACATAAATATGTAGTTTCGCCCAAAACTAATATGACAAAAAAATCAGAGCTACATTTTAAGAGAAGTGTTGATAAAACCATGTTACGACAGAAAGTAAAATACTATTAATAGTAATTTAGTAATAGTTTTGACAAAATACTACAATATACACGCAATATGTAATTGCACACGTTAGCAGCCAAATTAGGAGCATTTGTAACTCGTTTTGAAATGGCTCTATTATTTACATAACAAATACGTTGTGATATACCGTATTTTCCAGACTATAAAGTGCACCAAGATATAAGCCGCAAACACTAAATTATAGAAAAACTATTTTTTTTCCATATAGCCGCACAGGACACAAAGCCGCAGATATATATGTTGTGAAATTAAGTTATTTAGTCAGGAAGATTTTTGAAATGTTTATTTACGTACTTTTCCATACGTTGTCTGTAACATGGCAGGAAAACGGCAGATCAAACAATACAGATGTCATCGTCATGGACCCCCCAGCTGCAGAAGCTAGCTCCCCAATCAGCTAGACAGACTCAATAAGTCCAGGGTGACGTTTTGGTGAAATTACGAAACTGAAACAATATGCCATTGTATGTTAATAAACCTAACAAAGACACTTTTAAATACGTTAGCTCATGCGCTAGCTTCATTTTGAACTGCAACACTTGCAGTGAGCGAACTTGTCCAAAAACGTCGCCATAGCACAGGGGTGTCAAACTTATGGCCCGCGAACAGGTTTTTACCAGGTCTGCGAGATGAGCTTGCTATATATAAGAATGAGACAACATTTTTGAATGAAAGAAACTGCGGTTCTAGATGTGTCCACTAGATGTTGCAATAGCAATTCTTTGTTTCTATTTTTGATTTTGCTAAACATGTAAAAATAACAAAAAACGCATGTTAGTGCACCAGTCGAGGAAAATTAGCAAACTACATAAATAACATCCTGTAGTTCAATTTTGATACGTTTTTTTTATCTTGATAGATTGTAAATGAACACCAATGAGTTAGTTGACTGATGAACATTATCACATAATTTATTCAGAAAGTATAAATGACGACAAATGAAGGTGGAATACTATTAACCGCAACATGTAAGTGCCATCCATCTATTTTCTACCGCTTATTACCTTTGGGGTCGCTGGTGTCTATCTCAGCTACAATCGAGCGTAGGGCGGGGTACACCCTGGACAAGTCGCTGTTGAAAAAAAATATATAAAAATTTTAAGTTGTACATTTTCAGAATGAGCTTGTTCAATTTTCAAACAAAGAAAACAATCTGAAGTTGTTTTTATTTTTAAGTGATTGTGCCGTGATTTTACCACATATTTTCCCCCATGTGGCCCCCAATCTAAAATGAGTTTGACACCTCTGCCATAGCACAAACAATAAAACACCATTTCAATCCTATGCTTGGGTTTAATGACTATATTTAACACAAAACATTAAGGCCATTAGTGAAGAAAAATCTATAAATTAGCCGCGCCCTTTTATTAGCCGCTGGGTTCATTGTGTAGGAAATATGTAAAGGCTTATAGTCCGGAATTTTTGGTATAAGGTTGTCACAGGAGGCTGCAATATATATCACAATGTAGATTTTAGGCCAAATCTCTAGGGGTGTAACGGTATGTGTATTTGTATTGAACCGTTTCGGTACGGGGGTTTCGTTCGGAGGTGTACCACACGGACATATTAAGTAGCGTACCGCACGTTGTGTGAACAATGCACACCGAGGCACAACACACGGCATGCAACCAGCGACTGGGCTACAATAGACTGACAATACCTCCTCTTTTCACCAGATATGTCCTCTTTTGCGGGGCTGTCCGGGTGGAGTTTCTTAAATGCCTCAAATGTCCGGCATTTTAAGTTAGGGTTGCGAATATATTTTCAATGTACGTTCAGTTCAGGGCTAAGAATGGGTTAAAAACAAAACAAATTGTGCACGCAGCAACATTCGTGAGGGAGGGGCAGAGACAGAGAGAGCGAGAGAGTTATGATAAACGCGCATGCGTCGCGGGCTTCACGGTGGCAGAGGGGTTAGTGCGTCTGCCTCACAATACGAAGGTCCTGCAGTCCTGGGTTCAAATCCAGGCTCGGGATCTTTCTGTGTGGGGTTTGCATGTTCTCCCCGTGAATGCGTGGGTTCCCTCCGGGTACTCCGGCCTCCTCCCACTTCCAAAGACATGCACCTGGGGATAGGTTGATTGGCAACACTAAATTGGCCCTAGTGTGTGAATGTGAGTGTGAATATTGTCTGTCCATCTGTGTTGGCCCTGCGATGAGGGGGCGACTTGTCCAGGGTGTAACCCGCCTTCTGCCCGATTGTAGCTGAGATAGGCGCCAGCGCCCCCTGCGACCCCGAAAGGGAATAAGCGGTAGAAAATGGATGGATGGGCGCATGCGTCGCCAGGCTCTGCTTTTTACCCATAGATTTATCAGATTTTGTTTTTTATTATCTATAGCTGTGGTGTCAAAAGTGTGCCCCGAAAGCCATTTGCAGCCCACAACTAATGTTTTAAAGGCCCACGGCACATTCTAAAAATACTATTAAAATAAACAAAAACATAACAAAAGTGAAATAAAAAAGCTTGAAGGTGAAATTTAATTTAGAAAAAGTTGCAATGTGGACTAATAAAACAAAGCTGTTTTTTTTCTTTCAAACTGTCATAATATTGAATCAAAATCAATGTTATTATGAATTATTGACCTCTCCAAGGTTCCGATAACTTCACATCAAATATTCCACTAAGAAAAATATTTCTGGTGCAAGATTTTGCAAATTTGGTAAATAAATAACCCAAAATTTTATATTTTGTTGTTTTCTTACTGTACCGAAAATGAATCGAACCGTGACCTCTAAACCGAGGTACGTACCGAACCGAAATTTTTGTGTACCGTTACACCCCTACAAATCGCCCATTTCTATTACCATATGTTTTCTTTGCTGTGGCATTCATCATCTTCTTGTTTTATTTGGAGTTCATAAAGACCAAATGCATATCTGCTTATGCTGTACTACGTGTCACCAAACTGACTTTGACAGTTCTCCATAATGCATCATGCAGTTATAGAAGCGCAGTTGTTAATTGGTACTCAATTTGCTGTCTGTCCTTGTCTGGCTGTGCCACTGCAGATCTGAGGCAGGACATGCTGACGCTGCAGATCATTAGGATAATGGAAAACATCTGGCAGAACCAAGGCCTTGATCTCAGGTAGGCGCTTATTTTCACCGTGACAGCAAGGATGCAGGTGCTCATTAATAGGCTGCGGAGAACTTTAATGTTTTTTGCTCTACGCCAGGGGTCGGGAACCTTTTTGGCTGAGAGAGCCGAAAAGCCAAATATTTTAAAATGTATTTCAGTAAGAGCCATATAATATTTTTTTTAACACTGAACACAACTAAACGCGTGCATTTTTAAGTAAGACCAACATTTCTAGAGTATAATAGGTCTCTTATTCTTTGTAATAACATTGTTATTCTGAAGCTAACTGTGGAGGGTGCGTGTCCTGCGGGCCTGCAGCGACAGGTGCGTAGATGGCCCACCTGGGCATTGTTATCTATTCACCTGTCGCTCTGTTATAAGCAGCAGCCAAGAGGAGAGACTGGGTTGGGGCTGGAAATACAATTGCTGGAAAACAACTGAGAGACTTATTGAAAAATAAAACAATATTGCAACCCTGAAACAGGCTCTCATGTCGGTGCTTGGGGGTCTGAAGAACCCCCAGGAGGGCAAGCCCCACACTAACCAATAATAACTAAATAACTTCTTACCATTAACGCAACTTCTTGCACGGATGGATGGATTAAAAATGCATGAGAATGTTTTATATTTTGAACATTATTTTTAACACTGTCATGACAAGTGAAATTATTCATTACTTATCGTTTTAAGCAACATCAGCTCAGATTTATCTGAGAGCCAGATGCAGTCATCAAAAGAGCCACATCTGGCTCCCGAGCCATAGGTTCCCTACCCCTGCTCTACGCCATGGGTCCCTAACCCTTTGAACGCAATCGACCAGTCGATTTTTGGGACCCTACCTAATACGATTAAAAAATATTTATTAATATGACATCAGTGACACCCCCCAGCGGAAAATTACCAACAGACCCACTTTCAAGCAAGCATTTCCACACCTGAACACGCCCACACGTCGCTGCCTCTTCAGCCTCTCTTCCCGCAGCTCTCCACACTACGGCCACACCCCCTGAGAACGCAAACGCAGGTTTCATGACGTGCTCATAAATCATCGAGCTGCAACAATGCATTAAAGTACCAGTGGAAGAACAAGTTGCCTCTATATTAAAGCTATTTTCAATTGTGATAAAGTCCTTTATTTTTTGTAATGCAACTAAAAACATGAACATGTCATACAATCTGGATTCATTACACAACAACTGAAATATTGCAAGCCTTTTATTATTTTAATATTGCTGATTATGGCATACAGCTTAAGAAAACTAAAAAAATCCTATCTCAAAAAATTAGAATATTTCCTCAGACCAAGTAAAAAAAAAGATTTATAACAGCAAAACAAAATCAAACATTTGAAAATGTCAATTAATCAATCAATCAATCAATGTTTATTTATATAGCCCCAAATCACAAATGTCTCAAAGGACTGCACAAATCATTACGACTACAACATCCTCGGAAGAACCCACAAAAGGGCAAGGAAAACTCACACCCAGTGGGCAGGGAGAATTCACATCCAGTGGGAGGCCAGTGACAATGCTGACTATGAGAAACCTTGGAGAGGACCTCAGATGTGGGCAACCCCCCCACCCCTCTAGGGGACTGAAAGCAATGGATGTCGAGCGGGTCTAACATGATACTGTGAAAGTTCAATCCATAGTGGCTCCAACACAGCCGCGAGAGTTCAGTTCAAGCGGATCCAAGACAGCAGCGAGAGTCCCGTCCACAGGAGACCATCTCAAGCGGAGGCGGATCAGCAGCGTAGAGATGTCCCCAACCGATACACAGGCGAGCGGTCCATCCTGGGTCCCGACGAGCGGTCCATCCTGGGTCTCGACTCTGGACAGCCAGTACTTCATCCATGGTCATCGGACCGGATCCCCTCCACAAGGGAGGGGGGGACATAGGAGAAAGAAAAGAAGCGGCAGATCAACTGGTCTAAAAAGAAGGTCTATTTAAAGGCTAGTGTATAAAGATGAGTTTTATGGTGAGACTTAAATGCTTCTACTGAGGTAGCATCTCGAACTGTTACCGGGAGGGAATTCCAGAGTACTGGAGCCCGAACGGAAAACGCTCTATAGCCCGCAGACTTTTTTTGGACTCTAGGAATCACTAATAAGCCGGAGTCTTTTGAACGCAGATTTCTTGCCGGGACATATGGTACAATACAATCGGCAAGATAGGCTGGAGTTAGACCGTGTAGTATTTTATACGTAATTAGTAAAACCTTAAACTCACATCTTAAGTGCACAGGAAGCCAGTACAGGCGTAATATGATCAAACTTTCTTGTTCTTGTCAAAAGTCATTAAATTAAGTCATCTCCATAGAGCTTTACAACAGATGAAAGTCAGCTGCATTGACTCTGGACTTGATGAAACACAGTGGACCAAAACCAGCAGCTGACATGCCTCCCCAAACCATTGCTGACTGAGGGAACTTCCATTTTCTAGAGTTCAGGAGTGGCTTGACCATGGGAATACGACTATTGAAGCTGTATCTGTTAAAAAGCTCTATGGAGATGATTTCATTTTCCAGCATGATCTGGCACCTGTCCACAGTGCCAAAACCAGCAGTAACTGGTGTACTGACCATGGCATTACTGCCCTCCATTGGCCTGCCAACTCCCCTGACCTGAACCTCAGAGAATTTGTGGGTTATTGTGAAGAAGAAGCTGAAAGATACCAGGCCCACTAATGCAAATGAGCTAAAGGCCGCTATTGAAGCATCCTGGGCATCCATAACACCTCAGTAATGCCACAGGCCGATATCCTCCATGCCACGCCGTATTGATGCAGTAATCCGTGCAAAATGATTCCCAACCAAGTACTGAGTGCATTAATTGACATTTTCAAATGTTTGATTTTGTTTTGCTGTTATAAATCTTTTTTTTTTTTACTTTGTCTGAGGAAATATTCTAATTTTTTGAGATATGATTTTTGAGTTTTCTTAAGCTGTACGCCATAATCAGCAATATCAAAATAATAAAAGGCTTGCAATATTTCAGTTGATGTGTAATGAATCCAGAATATATGACATTTTCATGTTTTTAGTTGCATTACAGAAAATTAATGACTTTATCACACTATTCTAATTTTCTGAGACAGTCCTGTCTGTATATCTGTGTGTTTATATACATATGTATATGTATATATATATATATATATATACATATATATATATATATGTATATATATATATATATATATGTATGTGTGTATATATATATATATATATGTATGTGTGTGTGTGTGTGTGTATGTATATATATATATATATATATATATATATATATATATATATATATATATATATCAGACTTATGACACCAAAGGACTTCCAAAGTTTGCGAATACATAGATATGATAAAAATAGTATCAATCTCACATAGATTCCCAAGCCATTTTGAGAAATGATGAGGAAGCCAGTCACGTGGTCGCGTGACGTCGCGCTAGTAACCAAAGATCCCTTTCCCATCAACAACAATGCTAATCAAGCAGACTTTGTGAGAGCCAATAAGTATTACTTCTGGAAAAAATTATGACATGGTAACCAATATTTTTGAGCCGGAACACAGAGGATGAGCAAAAAGTTTTAGAAGCCGAGTGATGGATGCAGTTTCACTCAACACTAGAATCTGCAGCATTGGTAGGTACTAAACATAAAAACAACAATAGCAAGACAGAATAAAACAAACACTTACTGTAATATTTCTATTCTCGCTGGGATGCGGACCAACAGGATGCTCACATAAGTCCGTTTAGATAAAGATTCAATCGCAATCCTCACGAAGGGTTAAAAAAAGTTCCTGCAAGAAGCATCGTGTGGGGTCTTATTATGCCATCTCGGGATATCAAAGTCGACCAGCCTGTCAGGCTATGGCCACATGTGTCTACTATCAGGTGAGAGATGCATGAATTATAATCGAGAATTTACTTTTAGCAAGTTTGAAACGCAGCAGAAGCAGCCGTCGGCTCAGTGTGTTAAAAATAGCAATGTAAGTTAGCATATGCTCACTGCTAATACTCCACCGCTAAAATAGTCAGTCTGCATTTGGGTTTTTAATAACATTATCACTCATATTTGGTTAATTTTAAGGTCACGTCATGTAAATGGAATATAGTTGGCAGTTTCTGGATGTTTTTAGATGGAGTATGTAAGTATATATAGTACATATATATATATATATATATATATATATATATATATACACTTGTATACAAGTGATTAAAGGATACTAATAATTACAATTTGAAAGTGTTCTTTGGTAAATGATAACTTGAAAGGATAGTATTCACTTCACCTGTGATTTACTGCAAAATGTTTGTAATAACAAGCAAAAAACACAAAATAAACATTGGGAGGAAAAAAGTGCTCTTTACCCCCACAAGACATACAGACAAAGAAGCATAACCGTGGCCCTAAAACCAGGTACGGACCAGCGCATGGGTAACCTGTACTGTTGTAAGTACAATTATACAGTACAGGCCAAAAGTTTAGACACACCTTCTCATTCAATGTGTATTCTTTATTTTCATGACTGTTTGTAGATTGTCACTGACGGCCTCAAAACTATGAATAAACACATGTGGAGTTATGTACTTAACAAAAAAAACCCTGAAAACATGTTTTATGTTCTACTTTCTTCAAAATTGCACACTTGGTATTCTCTATGAGCTTCAAGAGGTAGTCACCTGAAATGGCTTTCACTTAACAGGTGTGCTTGAAGCTCATCGAGAGAATGCCAAAAGTGTGCAAAGCAGTAATCAGAGCAAAGGGTGGCTATTTTGAAGAAACTAAAATATAAAACATGTTTTCAGTTATTTCACCTTTTTTTTGTTAATTACACAACTCCACATGTGTTCATTCATAGTTTTGATGCCTTCAGTGTCAATCCGCACTGTAAATAGTCATGAAAATAAAGGAATCGTATTGAATGAGAAGAAGGTGTGTCCTGTACTGTATATATGAACAAAATGACATTTGTCAGCTATTAGCATATATTACCTCAGTCAAACATGGCGGACATCTTTGTTACAAGATACTGCAGTAGCAAACAGTAAAGATGCGGTACTTCTGCACGGCACAATCTGTTTTAATGATGAAAAAAAAGGTTTGTGATGTCAATCGAGATTGGAGGATATAAAAAAATGAATCGTGATGATTGTTTTTGCCATATTGCCCTGCCCTTCTATATCCTTTACTTTTTGCTCCTTCTTCTGCTAGGATGCTTCCCTACGGTTGTCTCTCCATTGGTGACTGTGTTGGTTTGATTGAAGTGGTGAGGAATTCTCACACCATCATGCAGATCCAGTGCAAAGGAGGCCTAAAGGGGGCACTGCAGTTCAACAGCCACACACTGCACCAGTGGCTTAAGGATAAGAACAAGGGAGAGATGTGAGTGGCTTTATTTGTAATCATGACGATGCAGTTGTCAGGACAAACAACCTCATTTCAATGCACATTATTTAATTTTAGGTATGACCAGGCCATAGATCTGTTTACACGGTCATGTGCAGGCTATTGTGTTGCCACATTTATCCTGGGCATAGGGGACAGACACAATAGCAACATCATGGTCAAAGATGATGGACAGGTAAAGGTCACACATTTAAATTGATTAAGATGTTCTCTGTTGATGGTGTGTCGCATTTCATTGAATAATCTTGTTTATGATGCACCACAGCTTTTCCACATCGATTTTGGCCATTTCCTTGACCACAAAAAGAAGAAGTTTGGATACAAGAGAGAACGTGTGCCCTTCGTGCTGACTCAAGACTTCTTGATCGTCATAAGCAAAGGAACGCAAGAGTGCACCAAAACAAGAGAGTTTGAAAGGTACCACTAGTGCCCAAAATGAGTCAGTGTTCAGTGAATTATAGGGATAGGTGCTGTATTTGATACTTATAAAGGCACCGGCCGAATTGCATCTGGGTATTGACTCACGTAAAAGCAAACAATGCCATATTTAGATACCCTTGTTGCATGGGACGTCACGTCCGGTTGCAGACTCGGGCGGCTCAAACCCTTTGCAGGCAAACAAGCGTTCAAGCGGTACTTAGAGCGGACTCAGCCGCACTGCTTTTAGGTACTGTAATTTCCTGACTATAAAGTGCAGCAGTATATAAGCTGCACCCACTAAATAAATAAAAAAAATACCAATACATTATCTACAAATGTATAGGTTGTCAAAAACACCTATTTACAAAGAAATATTCTTTAAATGTTTTTTACATTCCTTAATTTTTTCCAAACGGTGTCTGTAAATCGGCAGTAAAATGGCTGATCAAACAAAACAGAGGTCCAATCTGCGAAACAGACTCAATAACTTCACGGTGACATTTTGGTGAATTTACTGAGGAATTTGTCAAACTGAAACCAAACGAGGCAAATGCCACTATATGTTGGTAATACCAACACAGACACCTGTAAACCTGTTAGCATAATAGCTGATGCTAATGACGCTAGCTTTATTACATTACAATAGCACGTACAGATATGCATGAAAACACTCCTACAGACGTTACACATGAGACGGTTTAGTACATGGTTGTCAAACTCTGGCCCGCGGGCCGAATCTGGCCCACCGTGTAATTTAATTTGGCCCTTGAGGCAATATCAATTAAGCATTAGAGCTGGCCCGCCGGTGTTATACTGAACAAAACTGTAACACCGCATTCACCGGTAATACTCATACTTGCCAACCCTCCTAGTTTTCCTGGTAGACTCCCGAAGTTCAGTGCCCCTCCCGAAAATCTCCCGGGGCAACCATTCTCCCGAATTTCTACCGATTTCCACCTGGACAACTATATTGGGGGCGTGCATTTAAGGCACTGCCTTTAGCGTTCTCTACAACCATGTCGTCACGTCCGCTTTTCCTCCATATTAACAGAGTGTCACATAATATTTGTGGCTTTATACACACACACACACACAATTGAATGCAAAGCATACTTGGTCAACAGCCATACATGTCACACTGAGGGTGGCCGTATAAACAACTTTAGCACTGTTACAAATATGCGCCACACTGTGAACCCACACCAAACAAGATTGCCAAACACATTTCGGGTGAACATCCGCACCGTAACACAACAGAATATACCCAGCACTCCTTGCAGCACTAACTCTTCCGGGAAACTTCCAGCAAACTGACCAATAATTAACGTTTTATTCATGCATTTTCTCTTGCTACTTCAAGGCTTGAATGTTTAGTTCATTCATTATTGTTATTTTATTTTCAAATGTATTATTAGCCTGTGGAAAAAATGTGATATTTACCTCAGAAGATTGCAAATAGAAAAAAAGGCTTAACATTTTTATTTAAATTTTATTAAATATGCCATTGATATTTTTTAAAATATTATTATTATTATTTGAAACTGGAATTTGCATGTCACTAAAGTTATATAAGCCTTGCTTGTTCAATATTTAATGCAAAACTTGTTTGGGTCCCTATTAAAAAGTTAATTTGTTCAACCTTGCCCGCGGCTTTGTTCCGTTTAAAATTTTGGCCCATTCTGTATTTGAGTTTGACACCCCTGGTTTAGTAAGTAAGAATTGTTTCAGTTATATTTTAAAACTTTGCTTTGCTGATTGATTGAAACGTGTATTAGTAGATTGCACAGTACAGTACATATTCCGTACAATTGACCACTAAATGGTAACACCCGAATAAGTTTTTCAACTTGTTTAAGTCGGAGTCCACGTTAATCAATTCAATGGTAAATTCATGCTGGGAGTGATGAATGAAGAATCCATACGAGTATAAATGCTATGGACGATTAGAAAACTGAACGGCACTTCTACTTCAAGCTTAAAGCTTTCAACAGCAGGAATTCACATTCACTCAGCACTACATGCAGCGAGCAAACACGTCCAAAAGATGGGGCCATAGCACACAAAATAAAACACCATTTAAGTGTCTTTGCGTTTTATGCTGAGAAAAAAATTATAAAATAGCCGCTCTGTTTTATAAGCCGCAGGATACAAAGTGTAGGAAAAATGTAGTGGCTTAATGCCTGGAATTTACGGTAATGTTGCAATTTTCCATGTCAGCATAGAAAATATGCCTGATAGAAAATGCTCAGACGTATACTAATTCTCCACTTTTTAAAATGTACTAGCTTGATGCAAAATTACATTGGATAATTAGCAATCCAACGTGGTAATAACAACTACAACTTAGGTTATACTTACAGTATAAAACACATTTTGGGCGCAACAAATGAACAGATTCAGCTTAATGGCAAGACTACTTCTGATTGGACAAATACCGTAGCCCATACACCACTTTCGTCTAATAACTTGGAATTGCAACTGCACACAAAGTTTTCTTGCTATAACAAACTTTCTGGCTATAACACACATCAGAATTCAGCTAGCTTATGTTGCCATGCTGTACAAAATCTCCAAGGGGCCTTCAGAATCCACAATGCAGGCGCCTGTGCACTCTGAGTGGACACATACAGTGATAGACAGTTGCAATAGCCAATCGGATCACGAGTTGTTGTCAGTAAGGCCTTCTAGATGGCCTCACGTTGAACGTGACATTTACGCGTCCTGTGATTGGATATTCATCGGGATTGTTAGCGGATGAATTTGAGAACACACAGAGTTGAGAGACAGTTGCAATAGCCAATCAGATCACAAGTTGTTGTCAGTAAGGCCTTCTAGATGGCCTCGAGTTGAACGTGACATTTACGCGTCCTGTGATTGGATACTCATCGGGATTGTTAGCGGATGAATTTGAGAACACACAGAGTTGAGAGACAGTTGCAATAGCCAATCAGATCACAAGTTGTTAACAGTAGCCTAGCTAAGTAGCCTGATGTTAACGAAACTGATTGGATACTCTCTTGTCATTCCAAAGTGAAAATCAATTCACAAGTTTCAATTTAGCAGGAAGCAGGAAGTGTTGCGCCGTAGCCAGACTCGTAGCCAGAAGGAGAACAAAACGTTGATTAAGTGGCAGATCTATATTTGCAAGGCCATTTTCAAGAAGGATATTTAAAGACCTACTGAAACCCACTACTACCCACCCCGCAGTCTGATAGTTTATATATCAATGATGAAATATTAACATTGAAACACATGCCAATACGACCTTTTTAGTTTACTAAATTGCAATTTTAATGTTTGTTTTTTTATTAATGTTTAGACAGAGATGAACAGAACAGAAAAACAGCAATAAACTTTTTTTTTTCCAAGAGAAAAACTAAATCAAATAAAGCTAAAATAGAAATAACAATACTTATACATAGAAGAGAAAGAACAAAAAGGAACACACACACAAAAAAAAAGAAAATAAACATTGCTTAGACTGTCACTTATACAGTAATGACATAAAACAAATATACTGTACGTAGACCTTCAGTATGTAAACCAACCAGAATACTGTTAAAAAAATAAAAATCACTGTTGTACCTTTGTTGATGGTTGGTCAGAAAACACTTCCACACCCGATAAAACTTCCTTTCAGAACCCCTCATCACAAGTCTAATTTTGTCTAGTTTGAGATGATATAAAACGTCTTTTACCCAGTGTGAAACTGTGGGTGGGGCAGCTTCCTTGCACGCTAATAAGGTTGAAAAGGCAATGAGCCTTCGACTACCGACAGGTAATCCTGACCCATCCCCAGTGACCCCAAAAAGCAGCAAAAGAGGATTCAATGTAATGTTAACCCCGAGTACACCTAAATTGCAGTTTTAAATTTCTCGGGAGTTTCGTCTTGAAAATATATGAAGTATGAGCGCTACGCACACACAGCTAAATGTCGTCTGCTTTAACGGCATGATTACACAGTATTTTGGAGAACTGATGCTGAATCTTTTGCATCCATCCATCCATCCATTTCCTACCGCTTATTCCATTTTGGGGTCGCGGGGGGCGCTGGCGCCTATCTCAGCTACAATCGGGCGGAAGGCGGGGTACACCCTGGACAAGTCGCCACCTCATCGCAGGGCCAACACAGATAGACAGACCACATTCACACTCACATTCACACACTAGGGCCAATTTAGTGTTGCCAATCAACCTATCCCCAGGTGCATGTCTTTGGAAGTGGGAGGAAGCCGGAGTACCCGGAGGGAACCCACGCATTCACGGGGAGAACATGCAAACTCCACACAGAAAGACCTGGATTTGAACCCAGGACTGCAGGAACTTCGTATTGTGAGGCAGATGCACTAACCCCTCTGCCACCGTGAAGCCCGAATCTTTTGCAATTTGTTCAATTAATATTGGAGAAGTCAAAGTAGCAAGATGGAGTTGGAAAGCTTTAGCCTTAAGCCACACAAACACACAGTGATTCCTTGTTTAAAATTCACAGAGTTGAAACTTTAGTATGGATCACAGCGGACATGGATCCCGACCACTTGTCAACCAGCAGGTTTCGGTGAGAAAATTGTGGTCAAAAAGTCGCCGCTTACCGGATATCAGCTGAGCTTGCGCCTCCCGTACAGCTGCCGTCGACTTCCCCGAGACACTGCGCGTCAACACTTCCGACTATCAGGTACTGTTAAACTCACTAAAACACTAGTAACACAATAGAAAGATAAGGGATTTCCCAGAATTATCCTAGTAAATGTCTCTAAGAACATATGAATCCGTCTCAATGCAACGTGATTGCAATCGCGTTTTTTTTTTTTTTGTTTTTTTTTCTGGTCCGTCGCTATCAATATCCTCAAACACGAACCTTAATCCTCGCTCAAATTGATGGGGAAATTGTCGTTTTCTCGGTCCGAATAGCACTTTTTGTTGGAGGCTCCCATTAAAATTAATGTGAATATGTGAGGAGCCATCAAACATGTGACATCATCGTCTGCGACTTCCGGTAGAGGCAGGGCTTTTCTCCAGTTGCGAACTTTATCGTGGATGTTCTCTACTTAATCCTTTCAGCAAAAATATGGCAATATCGCGATATGATCAAGTATGACACATAGAATGGACCTGCTATCCCCGTTTAAATAAGAAAATCTCATTTCAGTAGGCCTTTAAGGAGAAACTACATCTTGTGAGACGATGTTGGCCAACACCGGAAGCTAGCTCAGCTGTTCTGGCGATCAAATGCTCGCCAGTTCCACTCGAATAAGCCGACGACGAGGTGTACCACTGGCTTATACTGCGTCAAATAGGTCCTACTAATTGTGAGTTAAAATATATAATTTTTTCACTTTTAATGTTTTTTGCAATTTTTATTTTAGACAGTACCACATAAGGTATGTTTTAATTGCTGAAGCGTTTTAAAGGATTTTTAAATGCGCCAGAAAATATCCTATTTTGTACACTGTTCAATGCCCAGCAGGGCGTAAATTTGTTCCTGTATAGTATTTGTCCAGCAATGGTCATGTTGAGACATCAATTATGGTATGTTGAGAGGTATTCATTAAAGTCGGACATCACTGAAGGCCTACAGTTGTGATCAAAATTATTCATCCCCCACACAATTTTGGTGTTTTAGCAAGTTGGACATTTATTCCGTATTTTGTTTATAGTCATATCAAATAAAGATGCGTTAAATAGACAAATGCAACTTGAATTACAACATTATATATTGTAACATACCAAACAGTGTCATTTCTCTTAATATCTCATTGACAACATTATTCAACCCCTTGAAGATCATAACTCTTAAGAACAGAATTTGAATAAGGTCTTTTCAATCAGGTGTTGAAAACACCTGTAGATGTGATTATAACCATAACGAGCAACAATTAAACGGATTGAAAAAGACTGTGACGCTCAGCTTCTTGTAGATGGTCAATGGTGTATTTGCAACATGGTGAAGTCCAGGGAGTGGTCAAAGAAGTCAAGAGAGGAGGTAATTTCTCTTCATAAGAAAGGATATGGCTATAAGAAACTAGCAAAGACTTGCTAAAACACCAAAATTGTGTGGGGGTTGAATAATTTTGATCACAACTGTAGGTGGGAAGCCCACGGCCCGCTCCTGACTTATAAACGACGTTGGTGATCAACTGCCAGTTTTTGCAATATAAGATTTAAACTACAAGAAGAAGAACATAAAACAAAAAGACATTTTGAAGACTATGCACAGAGAAGAGGATGATTGCTTTCAAAAATGAGTTAGAAAAGCAAAATTGGGACAATGTGTACAAAGGAAATTATGTTCCCATGTAAAGCATAGGAACATTTTTAAACACGTTCATAATATTTTATGACAAACATTGTCCCTGGAATCAACTCAGTAGAAAGCACACAAAGAACACAACCATGGATGACAAGAGGATTAAAAAAATGCTTGTAATAAGAAGAATATATTATATAGAAAATAATATTACAGTCACTTATTAGACAGGAACAAAAACAATATAAAAGTAACATGGGGCATCCTTATTAGCATTACTAAAACTGGTGCAATACATCTCAGACGGAAACGTAAATAATGACAACATGAAGAAAGTAGTTGAAAGCTTCAATAATTACGTTGTAAATATTGGACCAAAATTGGAGGAACTGATTCCAGACCCAGTTTCAACTGAGGACTATAATGACACCATAGATAGAAATCCTAACTTAATGTTCCTCAAAAATGTGACATGGGAGGAAATAGTTAAAATTCTGAAAAAATGCAAATCTATGACTTCAATCGATTGTAATGGCATTGATGTAGAAATTATGAAAAGGGTTATTGAAGAGATGATTAATGGACATTAAAGGCCTACTGAAAGCCACTACTACCCACCACGCAGTCTGATAGTTTATATATCAATGATGAAATATTAACATTGCAACACATGCCAATACGGCCTTTTTAGTTTACTAAATTGCAATTTTAAATTTTCCCGGGAATTTCGTCTTGAAAACGTCGCGTAATGATGACGTGTACGCGTGACGTCACGGGCTGTTAGGAAATATGAGCGTTGTGCACACACACAGCTAAAAGTCATCTGCTTTAACGGCATAATTACACAGTATTTTGGAGATCTGTGTTGCTGAAACTTTTGCAATTTGTCCAATTAATATTGGAGAAGTCAAAGTAGAAAGATGGTGTTGGGACGCTTTAGCCTTTAGCCACACAAACACACAAACACACGTTGATTCCTTGTTTAAAATTCCCGGAGGTGAAACTTTACTATGGATAAGAGCGGTCAAGCGAACATGGATCCCGATTGAATGTCAACCAGCAGGTTTCGATGAGAAAATTGTGGTAAAAAGTCGCTCTTACCGGAGATCAGCTGAGCTTGCCCCGTCCATAAAGCTACCGTCGACTCCCCTGAGACACTGGCATCAAGACACCCGTGGACACACACCTCCGACTATCAGGTACTGTTAAACTCACTAAAACACTAGCAACACAATAGAAAGATAAGAGTTTTCCCAGAATTATCCTAGTAAATGTGTCTAAAAACATCTGAATCTGTCCCAATGCAATTGGGTTTTTTGTTTTAAACTTTTTTTTTTTTTTATTCTAGTCCGTCGCTATCAATATCCTCAAACACAAATCTTTCATCCTCGCTCAAATTAATGAGGAAATTGTCGTTTTCTCGGTCCGAATAGCTGATTTTGTTGGAGGCTCCCATTAAAAACAATGTGAAGATGTGAGGAGCCATCAACTTCCGGTAAAGGCAGTGCTTTTCTGTTAACACCAAAAGTTGCGAACTTTATCGTGGATGTTCTCTACTAAATCCTTTCAGCAAATATATGGCAATATCGCGAAATGATCAAGTATGACTCAGAATGGACCTGCTATCCCCGTTTAAATAAGAAAAATTTCATTTCAGTAACCTATCTTTAGTAACCTATCATTTCAAACAGGCAAATTCCCAAAGAAAATGAAATTAGCTAAAGTTGCACCAATTTCTAAGACTGGAGACAAACACCAATTTACAAATTATATACCTTTTTCTCCAATTCCATATTTTTCTAAAATCATGTTAAAAATGTTAAACTGTTAAATAACAGATTAGAGAGTTTCATAAACATTACTCGCTGAGAACCAATATAGATACAGTACTAATATTTTGATGGCTTTAATTGAAAGTACAGAGAAAATTACCAATGCAAAAGATAGTAAAAAATGTGCAGCAGCCGTGTTTATTGATCTAACTAAAGCATTTGACCCAATCAATCACGATATTTTAATGAAGAAATTAGAACGGTATGGCATCAGAGAGTTTGTCTTAAACTGGATTAGAAGTTACTTAACCAACAGGAAACAATACGTGAAGATAGGCAAACACACATCCACAACGTTAAATATATCCTGTCGTGTACCCTAGTGATCAATACTAAAACTGTTCAATCGTTGTGTGAATTACATTTGTAAAGTTACAAAATACTTAAGGTTAGAAATATTCGCGGACAATACAACAACGTTTTGTTTAGGACAGAGCACTCAGAAGCAATTTCAAATAATAACTGAGGAAATTAACAAATTAAAAAGATGGTGTGACAAAAACAGAGTATGATTAAACCTCAGTAGAACTAAAATAATGCTATTCGGAAACAGTCGAAGGGAAAGTCAAACACAAACACAAATAGATGGAATAGAAATTGAAAAAATAAATGAAACCAAATTTCTAGGTATAATGATTGATGACGAAATTAACTGGAAATCTCATATAGAAAAAAATACAACAAAGTGGCAAGAAACACGTCAATAATGAATAAAGCTTATTGCATTAGACCAAAAATCACTCCATATTCTCTACTGCTTGCTAGTGTTTTTTTGTAGAAATATGGGGAAATAACTACAAAAGTACACTTCATTCATTTACCCTGTTACAAAAAAGATTAGCGGCATAGCTCAGTTGGTAGAGTGGCCGTGCCAGCAACTTGAGGGTTGCAGGTTCGATTCCCGCTTCCGCCATCCTAGTCACTGCCGTTGTGTCCTTGGGCAAAACACTTTACCCACCTGCTCCCAGTGCCACCCACACTGGTTTAAATGTAACTTAGATATTGGGTGTCACTATGTAAAGCGCTTTGAGTCACTAGAGAAAAGCGCTATATAAATATAATTCACTTCACTTCACATTAGTTAAAACAACACATAATGTTGGATATAGAGAACATTCAAACTCTTTATTCATTGAATCGAAAATACTGAAATTCCATTACCGTATTTTCCGCGCGAAAAGCCGCCCCGTGTTATAAGCCGCACCTTCAATGAATGGCATATTTAAAAACTTTGTAAACCTATAAGCCGCACCGGGTCATAAGCCGCGCCCCCGCTGCGCTAAAGGGAATGTCAAAAAAACAGTCGGATAGGTCAGTCAAACTTTAATAATACAAACCAGTGTGCGAATGTGCAATCACAACAATAGTAACACTCAAAATATTGCAGAGCAATAGCAACATCAATAACTCAACTTTGCTCGAACGTTAATGTCACAGCACACAAAATAAACATTTAAAGCTCACCTTCAGAAGTTATTGCTCATCCATAAATCCCTCGAATTCTTCTTCTTCGGTGTCTGAATTAAAAAATTGGGCGAATACGGCATCCAAAATGGCGGGCTCCGTCTCGTCGAAGTCATCAGAGTCAGTGTCGCTGTTGTTGTCCGGCAGTTCCATGAATCCTGCCTTCCTGGCCGGATCTTTTTTCAGCTATCTTGTTTTTACAATATGCGTGGAAAGTAGCCAGCTTTTCTTGAAAGTCTTTTGGCAGTTGCTGTGAAATAGTAGTCCATGTGCGGATGGAGAGATTGCGTCTTTTCATGAACCGGAAACACCAAGAAGCACCGCCTTTTTAAATCATCTAAGTGAAGTTCGCTTGCTAGCGCTGTTGCTTTCATTGGAATAGTGATGGTACTGACACTTCTGCTTGCTGCTCTCTGCTCAACTACCCACTGTTCCAGTTTGTCCTCCAACTGTTGCCATCTTGCTTTGTTCCCTCGGAAACTCTGTGTTGTCTTCTTTACTTGGTGCAGGTCATCTTGTTGCTTCCTCCACCTAAGCACCATTGATTCATTTATGTTCAATTATCTCGCTGCTGCTCTATTTCTGTGTTCTTCTGCGTGACTTATTGCCTTGAGTTTGAATTCTGCGTTGTACGCGTGTCTTTTAGTAGGAGCCATTTTGTGGTCGTCTTTACAGAAACACACAAATGAAATGAATCGGATTAGCCGCGCGCTTCTTCTTCTACGGGGGCGGGTGCTTACCTTGGTGGTTACGTACCGTAGAAGAAGAAGCGCTTCCTCTTCTACGGGGAAAAAAGATGGCGGCTGTTTACCGTAGTTGCGAAACCTAAACTCTATGAAAATAAATATTTATATTAATATATATATAAGGCGCACCGGGTTAAAAGCCGCACTGTCACCTTTTGAGAAAATTTTTGGTTTTTAGGTGTGGCTTATAGCGCGGAAAATACGGTACATAGTGACTTTGCAAACCGCTAAAATTATGCACAAAGCAAACTATAATCTGCTACCCAAGAACATACAACACATTTTCTCAACAAAAGAGGAGAAATATAATCTTAGAGAAAAATTTAATTTAAAAAATTTGTATGCACGTAAGACCTTCAGCATATCAAAATGTGGAATTAAATTATGGATTGGATTAAGCAAAAAAATTAAACAATGCAATAATGTGACTCAATTCAGGAAACTCTTCAAACGTATTTAAAGTGTTTACAAAGTACAAAGAAGAAGAACTATGATAAACATTCTAAATTTATTTCATCCATGCATTCATTGTGTAGATAATCTTATTTATCCCACCATATGAAATATAACTGTCTTGGTTGACAAGACTCTGCAGCATCGCGTGGACATCGTGGGCGGTACCTCTGAATTGGCAGACCGGGGTGGTGGTTCCTCTCTTTAAGAAGGGGGACCGGAGGGTGTGTTCCAACTATCGTGGGATCACACTCCTCAGCCTTCCCGGTAAGGTTTATTCAGGTGTACCTGAGAAGAGGCTACGCCGCATAGTCGAACCTCGGATTCAGGAGGAAGTGTGGTTTTCGTCCTGGTCGTGGAACTGTGGACCAGCTCTATACTCTCCGCAGGGTTCTTGAGGGTGCATGGGAGTTTGCCCAGCCAGTCTACATGTGCTTTGTGGACTTGGAGAAGGCATTTGACCGTGTCCCTCGGGAAGTCCTGTGGGGAGTGCTCAGAGAGTATGGGGTATCGGACTGTCTTATTGTGGCGGTACGCTCCCTGTATGATCAGTGTCAGAGCTTGGTCCGCATTGCCGGCAGTAAGTCGAACACATTTCCAGTGAGAGTTGGACTCCGCCAAGGCTGTCCTTTGTCACCGATTCTGTTCATAACTTTTATGGACAGAATTTCTAGGCGCAGTCAAGGCGTTGAGGGGTTCCGGTTCGGTGACCGCAGGATTAGGTCTCTGCTTTTTGCAGATGATGTGGTCCTGATGGCTTCATCTGACCGGGATCTTCAGCTCTTACTGGATCGGTTTGCAGCCGAGTGTGAAGCGACCGGAATGAAAATCAGCACCTCCAAGTCTGGGTCCATGGTTCTCGCCCGGAAAAGGGTGGAATGCCATCTCCGGGTTGGGGAGGAGACACTACCCCAAATGGAGGACTTCAAGTACCTAGGAGTCTTGTTCACGAGTGAGGGAAGAGTGGATTGTGAGATCAACAGGCGGATCGGTGCGGCGTCTTCAGTAATGCGGATGTTGTACCGATCCGTTGTGGTGAAGAAGGAGCTGAGCCGGAAGGCAAAGCTCTCAATTTACCGGTCGATCTACATTCCCATCCTCACCTATGGTCATGAGCTTTGGGTCATGACCGAAAGGATAAGATCACGGGTACAAGCGGCCGAAATGAGTTTCCTCCGCTGTGTGGCGGGGCTCTCCCTTAGAGATAGGGTGAGAAGCTCTGCCATCCGGGAGGAACTCAAAGTAAAGCCGCTGCTCCTTCCCATCGAGAGGAGCCAGATGAGGTGGTTCGGGCATCTGGTCAGGATGCCACCCGAACGCCTCCCTAGGGAGGAGGCCACAGGGAAGACCCAGGACACTTTGGGAAGACTATGTCTCCCGGCTGGCCTGGGAACGCCTCTGGATCCCCCGGGAAGTGCTAGACGAAGTGGCTGGGGAGAGGGAAGTCTGGGTTTCCCTGCTTAGGCTGTTGCGCCCGCGACCCGACCTCGGATAAGCGGAAGAAGATGGATGGATGGATGGATGAAATATTACTTACTTCACTAATTTCCAATTTATTATGGAGTATATTGTGAATAAATTGAGAACAGGAAGTGTTAGCAACAGCTCTGTAAAGGAAAGGGGCTCGGATTTAATAAGCTCTGCTTTTTTCCTACTCCTTTTTGAACATGTTGAATAGAGAAACTGGAAATTGTGATGTATCATGTTGCATGCATGCATGTTGGCAATGAACTCAAACATGCATACGTCCAGGATATGGCATTGGAGAGATAATGACTCGGTAGAAGTTTAATCTTAGCTAGCGTATAGTACCTGATTTGCTGCCAGGCTTTCTTACTTTCTGTTCCCAGCGTCGTACTCCCCGTGAGCCGACAACAAACCACGGTGAGTTGCATGATCTCACTATAACGTCTGGGATGGTGTGTTGTTGGGAAAGTCAAGGAAAAATGAGATGGCTGGTGGTATACATATTCCATATGGTCTTAGCAAAACAAAACAATATTTTAGATACTGCAGTAAACAAAGCTTGTCAGGGTAAGGGGCGTGGTAAGGACGGATTTATTTGCGTCTAACAACTACGCCTCTCAAAACGAATTGAAGGAAGCCAAAAATGTACTTTAAAATTGATCTTTACAGGAAAAATATTCAAAATGTTGACCAAAGAATCATCATTACATGTTATATAGACCAAAATTAAGTGTTTTAAAAATTGAAAAAAAATCATGATTTGACCACTTTAAAGCATGTTCTACAATAATTTTTCCTAAATTAAGCATTTCCATTTGTAAAAAATGGCTAAACGAACTAAAAAACATCTATATTATAGTAGTATTGGCCAACAGACCAGACCAAACCAATCAAAGCATGCTGCTCAGTATTGTGATATTATCATATAGGATTAAAATAATGTAAAGGTGACTAATGGGTGTTTTTTCATGTCTTGAGGGTTCTCATAATGTTGAAAAAAGTAATATCGTATTTTTCAGACTATAAGTCACAGTTTTTTTCATAGTTTGGCCGGGGATCCGACTTATACTCAGGAGCGACTTATGTGTGAAATTATTAACACATTACCGTAAAATATCAAATAATATTATTTAGCTCATTCACGTAAGAGACTAGACGTACAAGATTTCATGGGATTTAGCAATTAGGAGTGATAGATTGTTTGGTAAACGTATAGCATGTTCCATATGTTATAGTTATTTGAATGACTGTTACCATAATATGTTACGTTAACATACCAGGCACCTTCTCAGTTGGTTATTTCTGCGTCATATAACGTACACTTATTCAGCCTGTTGTTTGCTATTCTTTATTTATTTTAAATTGCCTTTCAAATGTCTTGATGTTGGATTTCATCAAATAAATTTCCCCCAAAAATGCGACTTCTATATGTTTTTTTCCTTCTTTATAATGGATTTTCGGCCGCTGCGACTTATATTCCGGAGCGACTTATACGTTAAACATCTTTTTATGTTATAGCGATGAAAATATTTGATTTATAATTAATAATAATTCCTACTTTGTGGAAATTCATTTATCATGGTCATGTCTGGAAGCAATTAACAGCGATAAGAGGGACGACTGTATATAAAACCTGCAAATGAGACTCAAAAGTGTAAGAAATAGACTTAGACAAACTTTAATGATCCACAGGGGAAATTGTTCCACACAGTAGCTCAGTTACAAAGGATGGAAAAGATAAGGATGGAAAGGATAATGTACACAAGGGCACAAAAAGAGGGCGAAAACCAAAGGTATAAAGTAGACTAAAAATGTACCATAATAGCAATATATAATATAATATGTACGTCATATTTACATCTTATATGTACAGCATATATTATATATTGTAGGGGTGTAACGGTACACAAAAATTTCGGTTCGGTACGTACCTCTTTTTCGGTACAGTAAGGTTATTTACCAAATTTGTAAACAATGGCTTGATCCTTTTAACATTGGGAACACTATAATAATTCTGCCCACATTAATCCACATTAAACTGCATTTAGTTGTTGCTTAGATGAAATAAAATGACACAACTTTTCTTCTACATATAAAAAGTGCAACATTAAACAGTTTCAAGTCAACTCATCATGCTTAATTTATTACAGCATTGGGGAAGTCTGTAGAAGATTTTTATATGTAAATGTTATATTTTTATCAACATGTGATAGCAGGGACCCTGCTATTCAAAACTAGGCTGCTACATTACTAATATTCATGTAACTATAGCTGAAAATTCATCCCTGACCACCATGGAGTTTATGTAGGCTTTATGATGCACTTACATTATTTTATACACTATCAGAGACAGAAACTCTTCATTTAATATTATGTCCTTTTTTGCTGCTTCAACACACCTCAATCAACACTGTCCGTAACACACGCACACACACGCGCGCACACACACACGCACACCCCAAAATGAGTTAAGGTTTCGCTAAAAGCTTACTAGCCTTCACCTAAAGCCAGGACTGCGAGTGAGCTGAGCTGCAGTTTGTTTCTAGAAGGTCCACGGGCTCATAGTGATGTTCAGAAAGTAGTTGACTTGGAATATAATTTGGGGAGAGTGAGTTGCTCCCCTGCTAAAGACCTATCTGCTCGACATCGACACCGAAGCCCTGACGACTTGCGCTCTGAATACGCATTGCTGATTGGCTTTGTATGTAACCAATCAGATGGTTGTGTGGGAGGGACAATGCAGAGTGCTGTGTACAGACACAGAGGCGCAACGGAGCGGAGCAGCTTGTTAAGACTTTAGCATAGGCGGCGACCTCAAATGATCGTGTGGAACTCGTTCGGTATTCCTCCGCACCGAACCGAAACGGTTCAATACAAATACATGTACCGTTACACCCCTAATATATTGATATATTATCATAGCATATTATATTATGTTATATAATATATACAATATATATCAAATCCCACTTGCCATTTACACTATAGCAGTACATATAACAGCTGCAGCAAAACAAATGGCAGCATGAAATAAAGTGTAGATCCAGCAGACAATATACTTTATAAGTTATTATTATTATCATTATTATCAATATTATCGTTGTCAGCTCAATGTTAAATGTTTAAATTTGATTTTACTACTAAACAAATGATCATCTATTCATGAACACACACAGAAGTACCGTATGGATTCAAATGTGAAAGGTACTGTATTTTTCGGAGTATAAGTTGCACGTGCCGAAAATGCATAATAAAGAAGGAAAAAAACATATATAAGTCACGTTTTTTGGGGAAATTTATTTGATAAAACCCAACACCAAGAATAGACATTTGAAAGGCAATTTAAAATAAATAAAGAATAGTGAACAACAGGCTGAATAAGTGTACGTTATATGAGGCATAAATAACCAACTGAGAAGGTGCCTGCTATGTTAACCTAACATATTATGGTAAGAGTCATTCAAATAACTATAACATAAAGAACATGATATACGTTTAAAGGGGAACATTATCACAATTTCAAAAGGGTTGAAAACAATAAAAACCAGTTCCCAGTGGCTTGTTGTATTTTTTGAATTTTTTCCAAAATTTTACACCTCCCGGAATATCCCTGAATAAAGCTTTAAAGTGCCTTATTTTCGCTGTCCTCGAAACCACTATCCATTTCCCTGTGACGTCATACAGGGCTGCCAATACAAACAACATGGCGGTTACCACAGCAAGATATAGCGACATTAGCTCGGATTCAGACTCGGATTTCAGCGGCTTAAGCGATTCAACAGATTACGCATGTATTGAAACAGATGGTCGGAGTATGGAGGCAGATAGCGAAAACGAAATTGAAGAAGAAATTGAAGCTATTGAGCGAATAGCTTTTGACGCTATTCGGCCACAGCGTGGGTGTACCTAATGAAGTGGCCCGTAGCATGGCTGCCTTATTAGCATCGCCGGTAAAATGTGCGGACCAAACGATCAGGACTTTCGCATCTTGTGACACTGGAGCAACTTAAATCCGTCTATTGGTAAATGTTTGTTTCGCATTAAATGTGGTTATCTAGTTTCAAATGTACATGCAGCTAGCGTAAATAGCATGTTAGCATCAATTAGCATAGCATTTTAGCATCGATTAGCTGGCAGTCATGCCGTGACCAAATATGTCTGATTAGCACATAAGTCAACAACATCAACAAAACTCACCTTTGTGTTTTTGTTGACTTAATCGTTGCAAATGCATCTGCAGGTTATCCATACATCTCTGTGCCATGTCTGCCTTAGCGTCGCCGGTCAAATGTGAAGACACTTCGGTACATTCAATGGGGGTCTGGCGGCAGACACTTTCTCATCTTCGGGCCAGTGGTGCAACTTGAATCCGTCCCTGTTAGTGTTGTTACACCCTCCGACAACACACCGACGAGGCATGATGTCTCCAAGGTTCCAAAAAATAGTCGAAAAAACGGAAAATAACAGAGCTGAGACCCGGTGTTTGTAATGTGAAAATGAATATGGCGGGCGGGTGTTACCTCGGTGACGTCACGTTCTGACGTCATCACTAAAAGACCGATAAACAGAAAGGCGTTTAATTTGCCAAAATTCACCCGTTTAGTGTTCTGAAATCGGTTAAAAAAATACATGGTCTTTTTTCTGCAACATCAAGGTATATATTGACGCTTGCATAGGTTTGGTGATAATGTTCCCCTTTAACAAACAATCTGTCACTCCTAATCGCTAAATCCCATTAAAACTTATACGTCTAGTCTCTTACGTGAATGAGATAAATAATATTATTTGATATTTTACGGTAATAATTTCACACATAAGTCGCTCCTGAGTATAAGTCGCACCCCTGGCCAAACTATGAAAAAAAACTGCGACTTATAGTCTGAAAAATACGGTACTCATCCTTGGTGAATATACCAGTTTGTGTGATGTTTAAAAAGTTGTTGAGGACCTGTTTTAAGTGTTGGAGTCCAAATGTCATTTCCTCCCGCCCATCAGGTTCCAGGAGATGTGTTACAAGGCATACCTGGCAATCCGGCAACACGCCAACCTCTTCATCAACCTCTTCTCCATGATGCTGGGCTCCGGGATGCCCGAGTTGCAATCGTTCGACGACATCGCTTACATTCGCAAGACCTTGGCCCTGGACAAGTCGGAGCAGGAGGCCCTGGACTATTTCATGAAGCAGATGAACGACGCTCATCATGGCGGCTGGACTACCAAGATGGACTGGATCTTCCACACTATTCGCCAGCACGCCATGAACTGAAACGGCACCCAAAACGAGCGGAGTAAACAGACTTTGGCACAGAAAGAACTCAAACGGTGAACACTAAGGCCTGGTCCCTCTTTCGCCAGCATGTGACTTTTCAACCATTACCTGCCAGCGCAGTATGAACGGCGGTGCTACGAAGAGCCTTTTATCAGGGACATGATGCCTAAATGTTGTCACTTCCTTTTGCTGCACTACATGACCTTCAGACGGCGCGGTGGACTTGTATTTCATCAGTTCTTCGTCGGAATTAAAACCATCTAATGGACCTTATCTGCATAAGAACTAACAACAGTAAAGACACTTTATTTTTGTTATTATTTTTTTATTCAACTGCATCAGCATTAAGAGAGGAACATCACAATGAAGTTACTTGTTTTCCCCTCTGTACAAGTGAGAATTGTCAAACTACATTATTTCCACTGCCTATTTTCAAAATAGGAGTGTGATACAGTATGTATGCATGCAGAAAAAAGACAATAAGGATCCACTCCATTTTACCATCCTAAAAAGAAAGGTAAATAGCAATATCCAAGTACAGAACTGACAGAGGAAGTGTTGAGGCAAACACTTTAAACAGCATTTATGAACTGGACTTTTTGCGTGTACCTGAAATAGTGACTTATTGTCGCATACGGATGATATGTCTACATTTTAGAAGTCATCCCACTCTCATAAGTCATTTTTTATGTTTTTGTACAGCAGTATATTCATTGATGTGTATGCACACAGTGCACATATTCCTTTTTGAGTCTTTCTACTGAGCCAAAGTACTACAGATGTATAACCCTGCCCACTACTCAGCAGTCTTATTGTAAACATAATAAGGCTACTTTCACACTGCAGGGTAGGATGTCCATGAGATTTTTTTTGTCAAATCCGATCTTTTTATGCAGTCGCACAATACAAAAAAAAAAAAAAAAAAGGCGAAGTCTAACGTGAACGCAATCTGACCCGCAATGCAGACATGACGTCACACGTGCTGCAGTGTTTAAAACACAGCTCCAATTCTAGTAGTAGTAAGACATTACTAGTACTAGTAGCATTTTTGGCAATTTCAAGGAATTTGTGCAATCATAAAGTCAACGTTTTCTGATGCAAACTATTGCGTGTAGAACAGGTGTGTGTGTGTGTGTGTGTGTGTGTGTGTGGGGGGATACAGTACAGGCCAAAAGTTTGGACACACCTTCTCCTCATTCAATGCGTTTTTTTTCTTTTCATGACTTTACAAGGCATCAAAACTGTGAATGAACACATGTGGAGTTATGTACTTTAACAAAAAAAAGGTGACATAACGGAAAACATTTTTTATATTCTAGTTTCTTCAAAATAGCCACCCTTTGTTCTGATTACTGCTTTGCACACTCTCGGCATTCTGTGAATTGAAAACCATTTCAGGGGACTACCTCTTGAAGCTCATGGAGAGAATGCCAAGAGTGTGCCAAGCAGTAATCGGAGCAAAGGGTGGCTATTTTGAAGAATCTAGAATATAAAACATGTTTTTTTTGTTAAGTACATAACTCCACATGTGTTCATTCATAGTTTTGATGCCTTCAGTGACAATCTACAATGTAAATAGTCATGAGAATTAGGAAAACACATTGAATGAGGAAAATGTGTCCAAAATTTTGGCTTGACCCAGTTCGCACCAGTTCAAAAAGTCTGGGAGGGCAAGAATTTTGGTTCCTGTAGCTTGTGGAGCATTTCGTTCGACCTCTGCTCCTAAGAGTGTTTGGGTGAGCAGTCGGAGACAGCTGGTGGGATGTTGACGGGAGTTACTAAACAATATTTTCAGCTGTTTTCTGCTCATTTTTCATTGATTTATTTTGCAACTATCTCCTTTGGTGAGGAACTATGACGCTTATCGCTGTTGCAACCCGATTGTTTAGCCTGCAGTCGCATCAAACACATATCAAATTCATATCCACATCAACGTCGAATTTAAAAAAATCGGAATTGCATTGTTCACGTTGAATTAAAAAAAATCCGATACAGGTCAGATATGGCCAAAAAAATCAAAATTGACCTGCAGTATGAACAAGGCCTCTGTCCCCTTCCTGTGTACTCATTGCACTGATCTCTGCAGTATCTGTTCTTTGTGTCGTGTTGTCTCATCAGTATTATTTCAACAGATTGGACTTGAGCTAACATCTCTGCTGCACCACCACATTGTCGGAGTTTGGATGTGCAGCGTTTCGTTTGATCATGCTGTTACTCTATGCAAAGTTGTGATCCTAATCAGTACAGTACTGTATTCTGCAAAAAAAAAAAAAAGAACAGTCCATGTCCAAAGGAGAAAAGCAGTGCCCCAACACGGCGAGAAGTATGTTAACTTCCAATAGAGGTAGAAGAAAATGCTGCACTGTAACTATGTCCTCTATTTTGTCTGCAACAGCTTGAAAAGGAGATGACCTTTGCCCTCCCTGCCTTTTTCCTTTTGAAGCATCAAGTCGAGTTGCCTGTAAAATCAGTGAGTTTTGCTCTTGTCTTTTTTGGTCGTAGCTCCCTTGTACGACAGACGCTCTGCCCAGATTATGCTTTTTAAACCTTCCAAGTGTCCTCCTTCCTGTGATTGTCAATGCAGTAATGCATAGTCACACATCAGAGGTTCTAGCTTTACCAAATGCACAGACACACACAACACACAGATGCTTTCCTAAAGATTTTAGTACAGTGCATCTGGAAAGTATTTACAGCGCTTTCATTTTTCCACATTTTGTTACATATTTTATTATTATGATAGTCAACAATTATCTTGACGATTAGTCGACTAATCGGATAATAAAGCGTACACTAGAGATGGGCGGTTTGTCCGCGGGTCGGGCGGTTGACGTGACGAAAAAATAGATTTTAATTAGATTCGGGCGGGTGGCGGTTGAACCATCCGGAAATATTTGATATACATGGTTCTGGGGTCGGTATGCTTTGCCATTCAAAGAGCCATTTAACACCCGTGTCACAAAGCGAAGAAGACAATAGGAGACGCTATTATTGTCGTGAATGACTGCCGGCAGTCACCCAGATATTAAGTATTAGGGCGTTCTATGAAGCCATTGGCTTTGTCGCCTTCTACAACATGTACGATCTGCTTGTCAGTCCAGCATCATGTTGGGTGTGGCTTCTGCAGCGACACGCACACGACTGCAAAGCATACTGGGGGACACAGAGTACACTAATGGTTGTGATATAAACAATTTTAACACTCTTAGTAATATGCGCCACGCTGTGAAGCCACACCAATTAAGAACGACAAACACATATCGGGAGAACATCCTCACAGTAACACAACATAAACGCAACACAACAAATACCCAGAATCCTTTGTACTCATGACACTTCCTGACTATTTTATACACCCCGCTAGCAGCAAACCGTCGGTAAGGTGGGCGGGGTTGGGGGTGCGGGGGTGTAAAATATATTCAGGAAGTGTCACGGATACAAAGGATTGTGGGTATTTGTTGTGTTGCGTTTACGTTGTGTTACTGTGAGGATGTTCTACCAAAATGTGTTTGTCAATCTTGTATTGTGTGGCTTGTTTATATCACAACCATCAGTGTACTCTGTATCACCCAGTATGCCTTTCAATCTTGTACGTGTGATTGCGGGAACTGCACACATGTTGCCGTACCAACAATCGGTTCGCACATGTTGTTGAAGGTGTCAAAGGCAATGGCTTCACAGCACGCCCATATTCTTGTCATCAGGATGAACGCTATTGGATAGTCGCAAGAACGTTAGCGGCTCCAATTGTCTTCATTACTCTGTGAAACAGGTTTAAATAGCTTTGTGAGTGGTAAAGGCGGCCGACCTCTGATGTATTTCAGCGGGCGGTTGGCGGGCGGGTACGGTCCTGATAAAATGTTGGTTCGGGTGGACGGCGGGTGGATGACGTCTTTGGTGACGCGGTTGCGGATGATATACTTGCCTATCCGCGCATCTCTAGCGTACACATATTTAATGGCTCCAAGTTTTCCATCAACTTTTAAATGCAGCTTAAGTTATTATAGGCATGTGCTTATAGGGGTGTCAAACGCATTCACGCACAGTATAAAATGTTTGGTGGACAAAATGAGACACACAAGGAGTGGAAGATTTTACATGTAAATAAACTCTCCAAACGGTCCACCCTATGGTGAGTTCAAGAACCGCCAAAATTAGTCGGACAAAACGATGTTTGCCAAGAACACACACAAACGTATTAAACAGTGGGCTTTCTAACAATTGGGAATGTCTGTGACATATTTGTCCTCAAACAAAAAACATACTAAAACAAAAAAATTATTTTCCCCCTATTTTTTTCCATTTTCAATCCTTTTTGTTAAATGCTCCAGGGAGCCCCCGCATTACAGCCTTATTATAAAATTTAATAAATTAATTTTCATCCTCTAAATCAGGGGTAGGGAACCTATGGCTCGCGAGCCAGATGTGGCTCTTTTGATGACTGCATCTGGCTCTCGGATGAATCTGAGCTGACATTGCTTAACACAATAAGTAATGAATAATTCCACTTGTAATCACAGTCTTAAAAATAACGTTCAAAATATAAAACATTCTCATGCATTTTTAATCCATCCATCCGTTTCCCACCGCACCTGTTCAAGAAGCTGCGTTAATGGTAAGAAGTTATTAATTTATTATTGGTTAGTGTGTGTGGGGCTTGCCCTCCTGGGGGTTCTTCAGACCACCAAGCACCGACATGAGAGCCTGTTTAAGGGTTCCATTAGTATTTTATTTTTCAATAAGTCTATTAGTTGCTTTCTAGCAATTATCTTTTTCTCTTTCGTTCTCGCTCTGGCTCCAGCCCCAACCCCGTCTCTCCTCCTGGCTGCTGCTTATAAACAGAGCGACAGGTGATTAGATAAGGCAAAGGTGGGCCTTCTACGCACCTGTCGCTGATTTCGAGGCCCATCCTGGCAACACCCCGCTTCGCTGCAGGTCTGCAGGCCACTCCCCCTCCACAGTTAGCTTCAGAATAACAATGTTATTGCAAAGAATACGAGACCTATTATACAATAGAAATGTTGGTCTTACTTCAAAATGCACGCGTTTAGTTGTTTTCAGTGTTAAAAAAAACATTATATGGCTGTTACGGAAATACATTTTAAAATATTTGGCTTCTTGGCTCTCAGCCATAAAGGTTCCCGAACCCTGCTCTAAATTTTACACACAATACCCCATAATGACAATGTGAACAACTTTATTTTAGAAATGTTTGCGAATTTATTAAAAATAAAACAAGACAGCCTCACCATGAAGATCAAAAGTGTGCTCAGGTGCATCCTGTTCAACTGAACATCCCTTTGAAGTTCCTACAGCTTAATTGGAGTCCACTTGGGGCAAATTCAGTTGGTTGGACGTGATTTGGAAAGGTACACACTTGATGGCAGAGCACAAACCAAGAATGGAGGTGAAGGAATTATTTGTAGACCTCGAGGACAGGATTGTCTGTGGGCACAAATCTGGGGAAGGGTACAGAAAAATATCTGCTGCCTTGAAGGTCCCAATGAGCAAAGTAGCCAACATCATCCATAAATGAAAAAAGTTTGGAGCCACGAGGACTCTTCTTAAACTGAGCAATTGGGGGAGTTCAAGACCTCGTCAGGGAGGTGACCAAGAACCTGATGGAGAGAAGGAAACCTTCTCTGCAGCAATCCACTCATGAGTCATGAATGGTAATGTGGCCAGACGGAAGACATTTTTTTAGTAAAAGGTTTGCCAAAATGCACCTAAAATACTCTCAGACCATAATAAATAAAATGTTCTGGTCTGATGAGACAAAGATTGAATGCCAGGTGTCATATTTGGAGGAAACCAGGCACTGCTCATCAGCAGGCCAACACCATCCGTACAGCAAAGCATGGTGATGGCCGCATCATGGTGTGGGGATGTTTTCTAGCGACACGAACTAGGGACACCTGCCAGGATAGAGGGAAAGATGAATGCAGCAAAGAACAGAGACATCCTGGATGAAAACCAATGCTTCCCATCCGCCATCTGCTCAGATGGTAGAGCAGCCGTGTCAGCCGCGAGAGTTCCACGTTCGATTCAGCTTCCGCCACCCTCGACAAGACATGTCACCCACCTTGTTCCTGGTGTCACTCACCCTGGTGAATGAATGTGAATGATTGCTTGGTGGTAGTCCGCCATCGTTGTGTGAATATGGATCTATTGGATGTTCTTACTTCTCTGCGACGTGCTTTGAGTGTCTAGCAAACGGCTGTATAAGTTTAAGGATGTTTTCAGCAACAGGAACTGGGAGACGAGTCAGGATAAAGGGAAAGATGAATGCAGCAACATACGGAGACATCCTAGATGAAATCCTGCTCCAGAGCACACTTTCAGCAGGACAAAGACCCGAAGCACACAGCCAAGACATCAAAGGAATGGCTTCAAGACAACTCTTTATATGTCTTTGAGTGGCGAAGCCAGAGCCCAGACTTAAATCCGATTGAACATCCCTGGGAGGTGTGGAAATGGTCTGTTCACCGACGGTTCCCATTCAGCTTCTACACTAAGACGGCTACGGTTATTCAGGGTAAACGAAACCGCTTTATTATGAAACTGGCTGTGGCGCGTTCTTTGAGTCCATATGAGCTAAGAGCCGGAAATTCAAGAAATGGACGGCGCGCTTACCCGTTTTAAAAAATATCCAAGTAGGGATACCTTTAAAAGATTATTTAGTGTGGCCGAAACGGGAGAAACTGCCCAAAGATAGGTGTGCCCAGCTTGTGGCATTGTATTCAAAAAGACCTGAGTCGGTATTTGCTGCCAAAGGTGCATCAACAAAGTATTGCGCAAAGGCCGTGAACACTTTAGTGCAGGCGTAGGGAACCTATGGCTCTAGAGCCAGATGTGGCTCTTTTGATGACTGCATCTGGCTCTCAGATAAATCTGACCTGACATTGCTTAACACGATAAGTAATGAATAATTCCACTTGTAATCACAGTGTTAATAATAACGTTCAAAATACAAAACATTCTCATGCATTTTTAATCCATCCATCCGTTTTCTACCGCACCTGTTCAAGAAGTGGCGTTAATGGTTATTTATTTATTATTGGTTAGTGTGGGGATTGCCCTCCTGGGGGTTCTTCAGACCACCAAACACCGAAATGAGAGCCTGTTTTGGGGTTACAATATTGTTTTATTTCTCAATAAGTCTCTCAGTTGCTGTCCAGCAATTGTCTTTTTCTCTTTCGTTCTCGCTCGCGCTCTGGCTCCAGCCCCAACCCCGTCTCTCTTCCTGGCTGTTGCTTATAACAGAGCGACAGATGATTAGATAGCAAGGCCCAGGTGGGCCATCTACACACCTGTCGCTGATTTCAAGGCCGATCCTGGCAACACCACGCTTCGCTGCAGGCCCGCCGGCCACGCCCACTCCACATTTAGCTTCAAATAACAATGTTGTTACAAAAAACAAGAGACTTATTTTACTCTAGAAATGTTGGTCTTACTTAAAAATGCACGCGTTTAGTTGTGTTCAGTGTTAAAAAAATATTATATGGCTCTTAAGTAAATACATTCTAAAATATTCGGCTTCTTGGCTCTCTCAGCCAAAAAGGTTCCCGACCCTTGCTTTAGTGCATGTGATTTAAAAAAAAAAAAAATTTGCAAAACTAAAAAAGACAACTTTTGACATTGTCATTATGGGGTATTGTGTGTAGAATTTTAAGGACAAAAAAAAAATTGATTTTATTTTGGAAAAAGGCGGTAACATAAACAGTGGAACAAGTGAAGTGCAGTGAATACTTTCCGGATGCATTGCACGTGGATACAAATGCTTAAGGAGCCAGTCCTGTCTGTACAGCTTCTCTTTTCCTTTTTATTTCTCATGCTTGTTGTGTTTGTCACACCGCATACTGAATGAGGTCCGCCAATCATGTCCTTTTTTTTTGTTTGACCTGATGCTGTTTACTTGAATTTCATGTATAGAAATGACCTTGTTACTTATGAGGTACAACAAAGTAACAAATGAAAGTAACACAACTGCTACTGCATGTGCAAATGCTTTCCTTGAATAACTACAGAGGTAATATATTTTTGTATTTTTAAATATAAACAGGACTCCTATATGGAATTGCTAACCAAAACACACACAAAAAAAAATAATTTTGGAGGAGCCCTGCATAACGTGCACCATCCTCATAACCCAGTAGACAGCTTCAGGTTGTTGAAATTATATGAAAGACAAGGTTTTAGAGTGGATGAATGAAGGAGATAAGTTGATAGTGTGGTGAGATGTTCACAAAGAGCACAATGAGAAAACAGCTACCCTGCATGTTTTATGGAAGAAGAAAAAAAAAGGTCCATTTGTTCGTAATCTATCCATGTGTACATATGACATATATATATTATATAAAACCAAGCCTCCTCAAATACTTGTTTTAGTCATCCTCACATGACATTGTCCAATACGAAACTGCAAGTATCCATTGTACTGAATAAAAGCATTTCTCCTTATAAACGTGAGCTTTATTATTCCACTGCAAACATGTAAGGATTTGAAAATTGTACCAGTTGCATCAGCTTTTGTTTGAATTTTTTAAAAATACGAAAATGAAATAAACATTTTCTGTCCAAAATATTTCAGTAGAAATAGTATTTATCAAATTTAATTAAATCCAATCATGCGCAATTACAGGAGGAGTGGATTATATCCAGACAGGACTATAAGCCTCTACTTTTTTCCAATGCTTTGTAACCACTGGCTTATAAAACGGTGCGGCTAATTTATGGATTTTTCTTCACCAACAGCCATAATGTTTTGCATTCAATAGTTCTCATTAAACCCAAGCAAGGGACTGAAAAGGTGTGTTATTGTTTGTGCTATGACTCCATGTTTTGGACAAGTTCACTCACTGCAGGTGTTGTGGGTTGAAAATGTACTCGCTGTTTAAAACCGTCCGTAGCATTTCTGCTCGGAAGGATTCTTCAGCCACGTTTGTTAGTTTTACAATATAACTAAAACAATTATTACTTACTAAACTGTCCCATGTGTGATGACTGTAGGAGTGTCTTCATGCATATTTGTACGTGCTGTTGTAATGTAATGAAGCTAGCGTAGTTAGCCTTAGCTAATATGCTAACACGTTTACGAGTGTTGTGTTAGGATTGTAAACTTACAATGGCATTCTTTTTGTATTGTTTAAATAAAAAAAAAAGCCCTAGTAAATTCACCAAAATGCCACCGAGTCTGTTTAGCTGATTGGAGCAGCTTTGGATTGATTGAGTGGAACTTTTTTTTAGTAGATTGCACAGTTCAGTACATATTTTGTACAATTGACCACTAAATGGTAACACCCGAATAAGTTTTACAACTTGTTTAAGTCAGGGTCCACGTTAATCAATTCATGGTACTAGTTAGTGGGTCGATGACTATGACTTCGGTTTTGTTTGATCAGCCGTTTTACTGCCTTGTTGCAGACCCCATTTGGAAACCATATATGTAAATAAACATTTACAAAATATTTCTGTGTAAATAACTCATTTCACAATGTAAATATCTGCAGCTTATAGACTGTTGTGGCTAATATACAGTATGGGAAAAAAACATGTTTCTTGTAAAATTTTGTGGGTGTTGCTTGGCATTCTCTCGATGAGCTTCAAGCTGACTTGTGAAGTGCAATATATATATATTATATATATATATATATACACACACACACACACACACACACACGGGCTTCACGGTGGAAGAGGGGTTAGTGCGTCTGCCTCACAATACGAAGGTCCTGAGTAGTCCTGGGTTCAATCCCGGGCTCGGGATCTTTCTGTGTGGAGTTTGAATGTCCTCCCCTTTGACTGTGTGGGTTCCCTCCGGGTACTCCGGCTTCCTCCCACTTCCAAAGACATGCACCTGGGGATAGGTTGATTGGCAAACCTAAAAATGGTCCTTAGTGTGTGAATGTGAGTTGTCTGTCTATCTGTGTTGGCCCTGTGATGAGGTGGCGACTTGTCCAGAGTGTACTCCGCCTTCCGCCCGATTGTAGCTGGGATAGGCACCAGCTCCCCCTGCAACCCCAAAGGGAATAAGCGGTAGAAAATCGATGGATGGATATATACACACTAGAGATGCGCGGTTTGCGGTCTTATCCGGGGAGTCCGCGGACAAACCGCGGTTCGGGCGGGTGACATGACGAAAAAATAGATTTTAATTAGATTCGGGCGGGTGGCGGTCGAACCATTCGGAAATATTTGATATCCTTTACCATTCAAAGAGCCATTTAGGACCTGTGTCACAAAGCAAAGAAGACAATAGGAGACACAAACATTCTCTTGAATGACTGCCGGCAGTCACCCAGATAATAAGTATTAGGGCGTGCTCTGAAGCCATTGGCTTTGTCGCCTTCTACAGCATGTACGATCTGCTTGTCAGTCCAGCAACATGTTGTGTGTGGCTTCCACTGACACACGCACACCACTGCGAGGCATACTGGGTGACACAGAGTACACTAATGGCTGTGATATAAACAATTTTAACACTTTTAGTAATGTGCGCCACGCTGTGAAGCCACACCAAACAAGAATGACAAACACATTTCGGGAGACCATCCTCACAGTAACGCAACATAAACGCAACACAACAAATACCCAGAATCCTTTGCATCCATGACAAATCCTGACTATTTTATACACCCCGCTAGCAGCAAACCCGTCGGTAAGGTGGGCGGGGTTGGGGGCGCGGGGGTGTAAAATATATTCAGGAAGTGTCACGGATACAAAGGATTGTGGGTATTTGTTGTGTTGCGTTTACGTTGTGTTACTGTGAGGATGTTCTCCCGAAATGTGTTTGTCAATCTTGTATTGTGTGGCTTCACAGCGTGGCGCATATTAGTAAGTGTTAAAGTTGTTTATATCACAACATCAGTGTACTCTGTATCACCCAGTTTGCCTTTCAATCTTGTACGTGTGATTGCGGAAAGTGCACACAACATGTTGCCGGACCAACAATCGGTTCGCACATGTTGTTGAAGGTGTCAAAGGCAATGGCTTCACAGCACGTCCATATTCTTGTCATCAGGATGAACGCTATTGGATAGTCGCGAGAACGTTAGCGGCTCCGATTGTCTTCATTACTCTGTGAAACAGGTTTAAATAGCTCTATGAGTGGTAAAGGCGGCCGACCTCTGATGTATTTCAGCGGGCGGTTGGCGGGCGGGTACGGTCCTGATAAAATGTTGGTGCGGGTGGATGACTACTTTGGTGACGCGGTTGCGGATGATATACTTGCCTATCCGCGCATCTCTAGCGTACACATATTTAATGGCTCCAAGTTTTCCATCGACTTTTAAAAGCAGCTTAAGGTATTATAGGCATGTGCTTAGATCAGGGGTGTCAAACGCATTCACGCACAGTATAAAATGTTCGGTGGACAAAATGAGACACACAAGAAGTGGAAGATTTTACATGTAAACAAACTGTCCAAACGGTCCACACTATGGTGAGTTCAAGAACTGCCGAGATTAGTACGACAAAACGATATTCGCCAAATACTCTCTTCAGTGAAGCACTAATGGCTGTGATATAAACAATTTTAACACTTTTAGTAATGTGCGCCACGCTGTGAAGCCACACCAAACAAGAATGACAAACACATTTCGGGAGACCATCCTCACAGTAACACAACATAAACGCAACACAACAAATACCCAGAATCCTTTGCGTCCATGAAAAATCCTGACTATTTTATACACTCCGCTAGCAGCAAACCCGTCGGTTTGGGGGCGCGGGGGTGTAAAATATATTCAGGAAGTGTATGTATATATATATATATATATATATATATATATATATATATATATATATATATACATACATACACACACATATAACATTTTGACATACTACTGGCTTGCATGATTTAAATTAGCCAGAACAAAAACTAAATGTGGAAACTAATGCAATTTTATTCTCAGAATTTGATCCAGAAACATTTAAAATATTTTTCTTCTAAGTGCATCATTTATTTGCTCAAAACTTGACTACAGTTTCATCTGAGGTACAGCTAGTGTGTATTTTGTACAATCCGAGTCCCCTCACTCATCTTTGCACTGACATACTGTCTACTTTGACCTGATCACTGACCATCTCACAACCCCCGCGGCCTTTCAGGTAACCATCCACTTTCAGATAAAGTAGCATGTAAGGTCAAAAACAATTGGATGAGTTAGCTGTGTTGTAATGTGATTAATGTGATACATTTATTCTCGGCATATCCTTAGTGGGGACAGAGAATAATTCATCCTTGTCCATAAATGCTGTAAAATATTAAACAGGTAAAACAAAGTTAACATTCTGTCACATATTCAAACTAATGCAAAGACAAAAAAATCATTCTAAATAGTGTGACCAAAAGTTCCACCTCTCAGTGGAAACATGATTTTACAACCATGTAAAAAGAACTATCATGATACTTGATTTTTGCTTTAGTGCGTTTGATATTATGCAAAAAGTAAGCCGCTTTGGTGACTTATTATGAGACCTTAATTCTCTCTAACACTTATTCTCGAACTGTGGTGCATGCGCTCCATCTCGTAATACACCAAATAATTCTGTAAATATGCGCTGTATGTGGAGTATCATTGCTGATAGTGCTTGTGCATTGTGTACAGTGGCCAAAAATATTAAATATACTTAATGAATTAAACATCTGTGCCTAGTTTTAGTGAATACTTAGGCCTACTAGACTACTGCATTTTAACATTGTTTTTTGTCTGGGTACTTGGAAAAGTCGTAAAACCACTATTATAAATCACCCATAATGTCGACTGGGTTGATTATGTATAAACCCCAAAACTACTGAAGTTGGCACTTTGTGTAATTCATAAATACAAACAGAATACAATTATTTGAAAGTCCTTTTTTTTAAACTTATATTCAACTGCAAAGACAAGATATTTAATGTTCGAACTGAGAAACGTAATTGTTTTTTTGTATATAATCATTAACTTAGAATTTAATGGCAGCAACACATTGCAAAAAAGTTGGCACAGGGGCATTTTTACCACTGTTTTACATGGCCTTTCCTTTTAACAACACTCGGTAAATGTTTGGGAACTGAGGAGACCAATTTTTGAAGCTCGATGTACAATTTAAGTTGTTCAACAGTCCCGGGTCTCCAGTGTGGTATTTTAGGCTTCATATTGCGCCACACATTCTCAATGGGAGACAGGTCTGGACTACAGGCAGGCCAGTCTAGTACCTGCACTCTTTTACTATGAAGCCACGTTGTTGTAACATGTGGCTTGACATTGTCTTGCTGAAATAAACAGGGGCGTCCATGATAACGTTGCTTGATGGCAACATATGTTGCTCCAAAACCTGTATGTACCTTTCAGCATTAATGGTGCCTTCACAGATTTGTAAGTTACCTATGCCTTGGGCACTAATACACCCCTATACCATTAGAGATGCTGGCTTTCGAACTTTGCGCCTATAACAATCCGACTGGTTCTTTTCTTCTTTCTTCTGGAGGACACGACATGAACAGTTTCCAAAAAAAATAAATAAATGTGGACTTGTCAAACCACAGAACACTTTTCCACTTTGCATCAGTCCATCTTAGGTGAGCTTGAGCTCAGCAAAGCTGGCGGTATTTCTGGGTGTTGTTGATAAATGGCGTTGGCTTTACATAGTAGAGTTTTAACTTGCACTTACATATGTATCGACGAACTGTAGTTACTGATAGTGGTTTTCTGAAGTGTTCCTGAGCCAATGTGGTGATAACTTTTACACACTTATGTCGCTTTCTAATGCAGGACCGCCTGAGGGATCCAAAGTCACAGGCATTCAATGCTATATGCAGTGATTTCTCCAGATTTTCTGAACCTTTTGATAATTTTACAGACCTAAGACGGTAAAATCTGTAAATTCCTTGCAATAGCTCGTTGAGAAATGTTGTTGTCAAAACTGTTAAACAATTTTGTCACGCATTTGCCCACAATGTGGTTACTCTCGCCCCGTCCTTGTTTGTGAATGACTGAGCCTTTCATGGAAGCTGCTTTTATACCCAATCATGGCACCCACCTCTTCTCAATTAGCCTGTTCACCTGGGAGATGTTCCATAAAAGTGTTTGATGAGCATTCCTCGACTTTCTCAGTCTTTTTTTCTGCCACTTGTGCCAGCTTTTTTGAGACATGCTACAGGCATCGAAATCCAAATGAGCTAATATTTGCAAAAAATAACAAAGTTTTCCAGTTCGAATGTTAAAGGGGAACATTATCACAATTTCAAAAGGCTTAAAAACAATAAAAATCAGTTCCCAGTTGCTTGTTGTATTTTTTGAAGTTTTTTTTCAAAATTTAACGGTCCCGGAATATCCCTAAATAAAGCTTTAAAGTTCTTGATTTTCGCTATTTGCGATGCGACTATCCATTTCCCTGTGACGTCATACAGTGCTGCCAATACAAACAACATGGCGGTTACCACAGCAAGATATAGCGACATTAGCTCGGATTCAGACTCGGATTTCAGCGGCTTAAGCGATTCAACAGATTACGCATGTATTGAAACAGGTGGTCGGAGTATGGAGGCAGATAGCGAAAACGAAATTGAAGAAGAAATTGAAGCTATTGAGCGAATAGCTACTGACGCTATTCGGCCATTGCGTGGGTGTACCTAATGAAGTGGCCCATAGCATGGTTGCCTTATTAGCATCGCCGGTAAAATGTGCGGACCAAACGATCAGGACTTTCGCATCTTGTGACACTGGAGCAACTTAAATCCGTCGATTGGTAAGTGTTTGTTTCGCATTAAATGTGGGTATCTAGTTTAAAATGTACATACAGCTAGCATAAATAGCATGATAGCATCGATTAGCGTAGCATGTTAGCATCGCTTAGCTGGCAGTCATGCCGTGACCAAATATGTCTAATTAGCACATAAGTCAACAACATCAACAAAACTCACCTTTGTGATTTCGTTGACTTAATCGTTGCAAATGCATCTGCAGGTTATCCATACATCTCTGTGCCATTTCTGCCTTACCATCGCCGGTCAAATGTGAAGACACTCTGGTACATTCAATGGGGGTCTGGCGGCAGACACTTTCGCATCAAAAGGTGCAACTTGAATCCCTCCCTGTTAGTGTTGTTACACCCTCCGACAACACACCGACGAGGCATGATGTCTCCAAGGTTCCAAAAAATTGTAGAAAAAACGGAAAATAACAGAGCTGAGACCTGGTGTTTGTAATGTGAAAATGAATATGGCGGGTGTGTTACCTCAGTGACGTCACGTTCTGACGTCATCTCTAAAAGAGCGATAAACAGAAAGGCGTTTAATTTGCCAAAATTCACCCATTTAGAGTTCGGAAATCGGTGAAAAAAATACATGGTCTTTTTTCTGCAACATCAAGGTATATATTGACGCTTGCATAGGTTTGGTGATAATGTTCTGTTCAATCGAATATAGGTTGAAAAGGATTTGCAAATCATTGTATTCTGTTTTTATTTACCATTTACACAAGATGCCAACTTCACTGGTTTTGACGTTTGTAAGTTATTTCTATATTCTGCCGTCCTTGCCTGCTTAGAGTTCACAAAAAGCTTTGAAAATATACTTTTAAATAGCGCAATTGCAAAGCACCTCAACCTAATTTTTTGTCATCTCTGCATGCTTTTAGCTGTCTTTCTGTCTTCCGTCGGCGAGTTCACCGAGACGCCTCTCTTTCGGCTCGGTGCACGCAAGGTTTCGGATGACCTTTTAAATAATCAAACCGCACCAGGGACGCAAACATCCCCGAACCGAAGCAAACATGACGAGTGTGCAGAAATTGCACACTCGTCAGTTCCAGGATAAGTCACATCGTAGAGGATGCGGTGGAATTGTGGATGAACTTGTAGAAAATACTGCCAGAAGTGTATTTTGAAGCCAGTCTGCCCCCTGCTGCCATCTCCGAGGACAGATGAGCAAGGCACTGTGTCAGCTTCACCAGGCCTACCAGCATGGCTCCGCCGCCCAGCATCAGACTGGGCCAGAGCAGTGCGAACAGGGTCCTCTTTAGAGTGTACTTCTTGTTTAGGATGACCTCCCCCGGATGCTTTGTGGGGTCCGACAAGCATAAGAAGGTGCTTCCCAACCAGGAGTCCAAGTTGCTTTTTACCGTCAGGACTTCGCCTTCAAGTTCCATTTTGTCCATATGACATTTGGGCTCGTAGAAACACTGGAAAGAAAAATAGGTGCACATGCATCAGATGTAATGTTCTGGAGTGTAAGGCAGGGTTTTTCAACCACTATGCTGCGGCCCACTAGTGTTCCGTGGGAGATGATCTAATTTCACCTATTTGGGTTAAAACTATTTTTTGCAAACCAATAATTATAGTCTGCAAATGATGTGTTGTTGTTGAGTTTCTGTACTGCCTGGAAATCGGCAGACTTACCACGTTATACTCTTCCATATCAGCCGGTAGCTATTTGCTTTGTAGATGTCGGAAACAGCGGGAGGCAGGGTGCAGGTAAAAAGGTGTCTAATGCTTATACGAAAAATAAACAAAAAGGTGAGTGTCCCTAAGAAAAGGCATTGAAGCTTAGGGAAGGCTATGCAGAACAAAACTAAAACTGGACTGGCTTACAAAGTAAACAAAAACAGAATAAATATATAGTACTTTATTGATTCCTTCAGGAGAGTTCCTTCAGGAAAATTAAAATTCCAGCAGCAGTGTACAGAGTTGAAATCAATTTATAAAAAAAAAAAAAAAAAATGCTGGACAACAGCAAAGACTTACTGTGGATCAAAGACAATTTACATCGGAACATGACATGACAATCAATGTCCCCACAAAGAAGGATAAAAACAACTGAAATATTTTTGAATGCTAAAACAGAAGTAGATGCGGGAAATACCGCTCAAAGGAAGACATGAAACTGCTAGAAAAGACACCAAAATAGGAGTGCGAGACAAGAAGTAAAACACTACACACGAGAAAACAGCAATAAACTCCAAATAAGTCAGGGGGTGATGTGACAGGTGGTGACAATACACCTACTTTGAGAAAATCTATATTGATGCATGCTTGGTTATGCTTTAAAGTCATATCCAACAATTGAGACAGCGACTTTTTATTGTCAACTGAGTTTAGTTTTTTAATGATTTCTGCTGGTGGTGTTCTTCCGGATATTTTCAACGCAAAAAAATGTGCCTTGGCTGAAAAAAGTTGAAAAACACTGGTGTAAGGAACCATATGTGGATTTTTTATGGGCAGCCCTTGGTTTACGACGTTCCAAATTTTGGTTACAAAAGGTCTCCCATAAATTTAGTTTTGCTTCGTAAAAATGAGTTTCATCCTTTCTGGTAAGGACTTATCTTACGCTTATCTGAAGTCGGGTCGTGGGGGCAGCAGCCTAAGCAGGGAAGCCCAGACTTCCCTCTCCCCAGCCACTTTGACATGCTCCTGCCGAGGGACCCAGAGGCGTTCCCAGGCCAGCCGGGAGACATAGTCTTCCCAAGGTGTCCTAGGTCTTCCCCGTGGCCTCCTATGGGTTGGACGTGCCCGAAACACCTCCCTAGGGAGGCGTTCGGGTGGCATCCTGACCAGATGCCCGAACCACCTCATCTGGCTCCTCTTTACTTTGAGCGCCTCCCGGATGACAGAGCTTCTCACCCTATCTCTAAGGGAGAGCCCCACCACCCGTCGGAGGAAAATCATTTCGGCCGCTTGTACCCGTGATCTTGTCTTTTCGGTCATAACCCAAAGCTCATGACCATAGGTGAGGATGGGAACGTAGAGAGCTTCGCCTTCCGGCTCAGCTCCTTCTTCACCACAACGGATCGATACGTCTGCATTACTGAAGACGCCGCACCGATCCGCCTGTCGATCTCACAATCCACTCATCCCTCACTCATGAACAAGACTCCTAGGTACTCGAACTCCTCCACTTGGGGCAGGGTCTCCTTCCCAACCCGGAGATGGCACTCCACCCTTTTCCAGGCGAGCAGGACAATTGGATTTAAGAGGAGCAGTGTGTTTTCATTCTGGTCGTGGAACTGTGGACCAACTCTATACTCTCGGCCGGATCCTCGAGGGTGCGTGGGAGTTTTCCCAACCCAGTATTTTTCAAACACTGTTCCCCGTGAAATATTGTCTGGTGTGCCGTGGGAAATTTTGTAACTTCACCTAATTGGTCCCAAAAATATTTTTTTGCAAATCAATAATTATAATGTGCCATTGTCGAGTGTCTGTGCTGTATAAAGCTCGGCAGATTAACCATGTAATACCGTCCATATCAGTCGGGGGCAGCAGGTAGTTCATTGCTTTGTAGAAGTCAGAAATCGTCGAGGATGGTTCGTCATGATCCCAATATGCAGATCACAGTAGGAGACGGCGTGCAGGTAAAATGGTATGTAATGATTAAACCAAAAGGGAGAGGAAAAGGCACTAAAGCACAGGGATGACTATGCGAAACAAAAGTAAAACTGAACTTGCTACAAAGTAAACAAAAACAGAATGCTGGACGACAGCAAAAACTTACAGCGTGTGGTGCAGAGATGGCGTCCACAAAGTACACTTGTACATGACATGACCATCAACAATGTCCCCACAAAGAAGGATAGCGTACGCACAACTCAAATAGTCTTGATTGCGATCACAAAGCCGGTCTGGAACCCTCGCTCAAAGGAAGGCGTGAAGCTCCTACGGGAAAACACCAACAAAACCGGAAGGAACGGTCACCAAAGTAACACTAAAGCAGTACACACAGGAAAACAACCAACTCAAAATAAGGCACAGCAACCTGGTGTAGTTTAATTTTTTAACCTTTTCTGCTGATGGTGTGCCTCTGTATTTTCTTTATTAAAAGAAATGTGCCTTGGCTCAAAAAAGGTTGAAAAACACTCTCTCAACCAGTCCACATGTGCTTTGTGGACTTATGAGACTGTAGCCTGGTCCTCATTGCCATCAGTATGATGGACTCGTTTCCAGTAGGGGTTGGACTCCACCAGGGTTGTCACCAATTCTGTTTATAACTTTTAATAAACAGAATTTCTAGGCGCAATCAGGGCCTTGAGATGATCCGGTTTGGTGGCTGCAGGATTAGGTCTCCGCTTTTTGCAGATGATGCGGTCCTGGTGACATCCCCTGGCCAGGATCTTCAGCTCTCACTGGATCGGTTCGCTGACGAGTGTGAAGCGACTGGGATGGGAATCAGCTTCTCCAAGTCAGAGTCCATGGTTCTCGCCCAGAAAAGGGTGGAGTGCCATCTCCGGTTTGGGGTAGAGCTCTTGCCCCAAGTGGAGGAGTTCAAGTACCTCGGGGTCTTGTTCATAAGTGAGGGGAGAGTGGATTATGAGATCGACAGGTGGATGTACAGACCTTGTATCTATTCATCGTGGTGAAGAAGGAGCTCAGCCGGAAGGCAAAGCTCTCAATTTACCAGTCGAGCTACGTTCTCATCCTCACCTATGGTCATGAGCTTTGGGTTATGACCGAAAGGACACGATTACGGGTACAAGCGCCCGGAATGTGTTTCCTCCGTCCCTTAGAAATAGGGTGAGAAGCTCTGTCATTTGGATGGAGCTCAAAGCAAAGCTGCTGCTCCTCCACATCGAAAGGAACTAGATGTGGTGGTTCAAGGAGGTTTTTAGGGCACGTCTGACCGGACCTAGGAGGTGTTGGGGGGGACTATGTCTCTCAGCTGGCCTGGGAACGCCTCGGATTCCCCCAGGAGGAGCTGGACGAAGTGGCTGGGCATTGTAACAAACTGTATTATTCCGTCACTACAGGACACTAAGGTAAGATAATGTTGCTTATGTTATAGTCTGGTAGTGATCATTGTTGATCTGGACCCCAGGATACAGACACGGCAGGCGAAGTGAATATACAATGTATTTATTTGCAAAAATAGCAGGAATGTGCACAGGAAGCATAGGGAAAGCTATGCAGCATGGAAGCAAAAGCACAGTAAATAATTCATCCCAGTCCAGAGGACAAGGCTGCCATATAAAGCATCCTGATTGGCAACCAGGGAACAGTTGAGGAAGCCAACGCTCAGACAAGAGAAGTGGCGGAGTCAAACAGGAAGTGGAAAAAAAAAACAAGAAAGCTAGACAGTAAGTAACTTAGGCAATATAATGTCCAAACTGCAGAGGTGGGTAGTAACGCACTACATTTACTTTGTTTCATCTATTTGAGTAACTTTTGGGATGAATTGTACTTCTACGAGTAGTTTTAATGCAACATACTTTTACTTGAGTATATTTATAGAAAACAAACACTTTTTTTACTCCGCTCCATTTAGCTCGCTACTCGCTACTGATTTTTATCGATCTGTTAATGCACGCTTTGTTTTGGTTTGTCAGACAGGCCTTCAAAGTAGGATCCATCACATGCCTGCGTTTCACCAATCAAATGCAGTCACTGGTGAAGTTGGACTCCGTTTCACCAATCAAACAGAGCCAGGCGGTCACATGATTAACTGCACTTTTTTTTTTAAATCAACATAAATTTCAACATTTACAAACAGTTGAAAAGTAAGTACAAAACAGTATAAAAATCGTACAAAACAGCGCCAGGAGGTTGTAAATTCAAAGTAACTAAAAGAATGCAAAAAAAAATACATGTATAAAATAAATAAAGTGCAAAGCCATAGGCTCACTCAATCTCAGTAAATAACTAAATTTGGAACACAGCATCATCATTTTCACAGCTTTTTGGTTGTTAGAGGTAGAGTGATTTAATGTAGAGTTCTAAATCGTTTTTAAAGGCACAAAAACAGGTCAGGTTTGAGAAACTTACATTTATGAAGATAAAACTTAGCCAATAGTATAATGAGGTTGCAAAGGTAAAATTATTTGTAAAAAAAATTCTCAATACAGTGTAAAACCAAATATGTATTATTTAAAGCAGGGGTGCCCATTACGTCGATCGCGATCGACTGGTCGATCTCGGAGGGTGTGTCAGTCGATCTCCAGCAAGGCTTTTAAAAAAAATAGACCTAAAAATTAGTGATCATCAATCTTCACCAAGACGTCACTTAAATGACATTCACGGTACCGGAGGGTCTTGTGAGATGACGCTGGCTGCTGCAAGATCATTATTATTAAAATATGACCGAGAGGAAGGCGAGAAACACTTTTTTATTTCAACAGACTCTCGCGCCGTACCTTCCGTCAAAACTCTAAAGGCCGACTGCACGTTTCCTATCTTCACAATAAAAGCCCTGCTTCATGCTGCCTGCGCTAACTAAATACAGAGTCTCGGAAAGCTGGCGTGCACAAGCGATCCCTCAGAAAGCTGGCGTGCACATCACTTGTGCACGCCAGCTTTCCGAGACTCTTATTTTGTTAGCGCAGGCAGCATGAAGCAGGGCTTTTATTGTGAAAATAGGAAATGTGCAGTCGGCCTTTAGAGTTTTGACGGAAGGGACGGCACGAAAGTTTGTTGAAATAAAAAGTGTTTCTCGCCTTCCTCTCTGTCATTTTTTCATAATTATGAACTGGCAGCAGCCAGCGTCATCTCACAAGACCCTCGGGTGCCGTGAATGTCAATCAAGCAAGCTACGGAATTTGCCGCCAATGTTTTTCTTGTAAAGTGTATGGAAGCTGGATGAATTAGATGCCAAAAACCAACCACTTTCATGTGGTATTGTACAGAAAGGACAACTTTTTTTCTCCTCCATTTGAAAATGTGGGCGTTATCATCATTACTGTCTGATTCCAATCAATGCAAGTCATCAGAATCAGGTAATACACCAACTTATATTCTTGTCTTCGTGAAAGAAAGACATCTATATGTGTTACACATGCTTGTATTATCATTAAACACATTTAACTTGTTTACAAAAATGTCTCTTTCATAAATAAATAAATATAAATGATATATATAAATGAGGTAGGTCAATTGAAAAATAGCTCGCCTGCAGAAAAAGTGTGGGCACCCCTGATTTAATATATATTATTGTTTTAGTTGCTTAAGAGATCAGAATCAAACATACTTTAGATATTCCTGGCTCTGAATTTGCTCATTGCTATTTTTATGTTTTTGTGCATTACTTGTTGCCGTCATCATTAAACGAACAGGTACTCATCAGTTACTCAGTACTTGAGTAGTTTTTTCACAACATACTTTTTACTTTTACTCAAGTAAATATTTGAGTTACTACTCCTTACTTTTACTTGAGTAATAAATCTTTAAAGGGGAACATTATCACCAGACCCATTTAAGCGTCAATATATACCTTGATGGTGCAGAAAGAAGACCATATATATTTTTAACCGATTTCCAAACTCTAAATGGGTGAATTTTGGCGAATTAAACGCCTTTTTGTTTGTCAGAATGTGACGTCGCAGAAGGTAATACAGCCACCATTTTCATTTTCAACCCATTGTAAACATTGGGTCTCAGCTCTGTTATTTTCCGTTTTTTGGAATATTTTTTGGAACCTTGGAGACATCATGCCTCGTCGGTGTGTTGTCGGAGGGTGTAACAACACTAACAGGGAGGGATTCAAGTTGCACCACTGGCAAGAAATCTGCCGCCAGACCCCCATTGAATGTACCAAAGTGTCTTCACATTTGACCGGCGATGCAAAGACAGACATGGCACAGAGATGTATGGATAACCTGCAGATGCATTTGCAACCATTAAGTCCACAAAATCACAAAGGTGAGTTTTGTTGATGTTGACTTATGTGCTAATCAGACATATTTGGTCGCGGCGTGACTGCCAGTTAATCGATGCAAACATGCTATGCTAATTGACGCTACCATGCTATTTACCGGCGGTGCTAAAGCAGACATGGCACAGAGATGTATGGATAACCTGCAGAAGCATTTGCAACAATAAAGTCAACGAAATCACAAAGGTGAGTTTTGTTGATGTTGACTTATGTGCTAATCAGACATATTTGGTCGCGGTGTGACTGCCGGTTAATCGATGCTAACATGCTACGCTAATTGACGCTAACATGCTATTTACCGGCGGTGCTAAAGCACACATGGCACAGAGATGTATGGATAACCTGCAGATGCATTTGTAACGATAAAGTCACAGTGATCACAAAGGTGAGTTTTGTTGATGTTGACTGCCAGCTAATCGATGCTAACATGCTATTTACCGGCGGTGCTAAAGCAGACATGGCACAGAGATGTATGGATAACCTCCAGATGCATTTGCAACTATATTACGTTTCCTTCCACCCACATTTAATGCGAAAAAACACTTACCAATCAACAGATTTAAGTTGCTCCAGTGTCAAAAGATGCGAAAGTCCTGATCGTTTGGTCCGCACATTTAACCGGCGATGCTAACGCAGCTATTCGGCCATGCTATGGCTATGAAAAGCGTCAATAGCTATTCGCTCAATAGCTTCAGTTTCTTCTTCAATACTTTCATACTCCAACCATCCGTTTCAATACATGCGTAATCTGTTGAATCGCTTATGCCGCTGAAATCCGAGTCTGAATCCGAGCTAATGTCGCTATATCTTGCTGTGCTATTCGCCATTGTTTGTTTACATTGGCAGCACTGTATGACGTCACAGGGAAATGGATAGTGGCATCGCAAAAAGGGAAAATCAACCACTTTAAAGCTTTTTTTAGGGATATTCCGAGACAGGTAAAATTTTGAAAAACATTTCAAAAAATACAACATGCCACTGGGAACTGATTTTTATTGTTTTTAACCCTTTTGAAATTGTAATAATGTTCCCCTTTAAAGTAACAGTACTCTTACTTGAGTACAATTTCTGGCTACTCTACCCACCTCTGCACAAACTGTCATGTGAGTTAATGACAGCTTATTCGTTAAAATTTTGCTGTTAACCATATTTTCGAAGTGTAAGGCAGGTTTTTTCTGCTGGTAATGCCTTACAATCACTAGAATAGAGAGCGAAGACCTCCGCCAAGTCCTATCTCCCAATGATAGAGTCCTTCAAAGGGTTCCCATGATGATTCTTACCTACATTTAACACGTTTTTAGTGTGGTCTGGATCAAAGATTCTCAACAAGGGTCCGCAGATGCATGTTTGGTTGATGCAACTTTTTATTTCTAATATTTTTTTATATCCCCCCCTAATTTTACCAGAAATGTAAAAGTCTTTAAATACACATCACCATTGATCCAACACATGCTAGTGTAGTTTAGCAGGTTTAAAGTGAAAACATGAATACCTAATTATCATAAATATTGGACTATTGTCCGCTACATTTTTCCTACGCTTTGACCCCTGCAACTTACAAAACTTAGCCGCTAATTTATTTTTTCTTCGCTGATAGCCTTAAAGCAAATCTTTTTCATTAAACTCGTGCAAAGACTCTCAAATTGTGTGTTTGTGCTATGGCGCCATCTTCTGAAGAAGTTTGATCCCTGCAGGTGCAGCTAGGTGCATGCTCGCAATTTTCCTGCTGTTTAAAGCTTTGAACCGAAAGTAAAGGTTCTGTTCGATCTTCTAATCATCCACCACAGTGCTACTCGTATGGAGTCTTCATTTATCACAGTGGTTTTTCAACCACTGTGCCGCGGCTGACTAGTGTGCCGTGAGATATAGTCTGGTTTGTTGTGGGAAATTATCTAATTTTACCTATTTGGGATTGCAAACCAGTAATTATAGTCTGCAAATTATGTGTTGAGTGTCGGTGCTGTCTAGAGCTCGGCAGAGTAACCGTGTAATACTCTTCCATACCAGTAGGTGGCAGTCGGTAGCTAATTGCTTTGTCCAAACCCCGTTTCCATATGAGTTGGGAAATTGTGTTGGATGTAAATATAAATGGATTACAATGATTTGCTAATCATTTTCAACCCATATTCAGTTGAATATGCTTCAAAGACAACATATTTGATGTTCAAACTTATAAAAAAAATTTTTCTGTAAATAACAATTAACTTTAGAATTTGATGCCAGCAACACGTGACAAAGAAGTTGGGAAAGGTGGCAATAAATACTGATAAAGTTGAGAAATACTCATCAAACACTTATTTGGAACATCCCACAGGCGTGCAGGCTAATTGGGAACAGGTGGGTGCCGTGATTGAGTATAAAAGCAGCTTCCATGAAATGCTAAGTAATTCACAAACAAGGATGGGGTGAGGGTCACCAATTTGTAAGCAAATAGTCGAACAGTTTTAGAACAACATTTCTCAACGAGCTATTGCAAGGAATTTATTGATTTTACCATCTACGGTTCGTAAAATCATCAAAAGGTTCAGAGAATCTGGAGAAATCACTGCACGTAAGCGATGATATTACGGACCTTTGACCCCTCAGGTGGTACTACATCAACACCGACATCAGTGTGTAAAGGATATCACCACATGGGCTCAGGAAAACTTCATAAAACCACTGTCAGTAACTACAGTCGGTCGCTACATCTGTAAGTGCAAGTTAAAACTCTACTATGCAAAGCGAAAGCCATTTATCAACAACACCCAGGAACGCCGCCGGCTTGGCTGGGCCCGAGCTCATCGAAGAGGGACCGATGCAAAGTGGAAAAGTGTTCTGTGGTCTGACGAGTGCACATTTCAAATTCTATTTGGAAACTGTGGACGTGGTGTCCTTCGGAACAAAGAGGAAAATGCCCATCCGGATTGTTATAGGCGCAAAGTTCAAAAGCCAGCATCTGTGATGGTATGGGGGTGTATTAGTGCCCAAGGCATGGGTAACTTACACATCTGTGAAGGCGCCATTAATGCTGAATGGTCCATACAGGTTTTGGAGCAACATATGTTGTCATCCAAGCAACGTTATCATGGACGCCCCTGCTTATTTCAGCAAGACAATGCCAAGCCACGTGTAACAACAGCGTGGTTTCATAGTAAAAGAGTGGGAGTACTTTCCTGGCCCGCCTGCAGTCCATGGAAAATGTGTGGCGCATTATGAAGCGTAGAATACGACAGCGGAGACCCCGGACTAGAGCTCTACATTAAACAAGAATGAGAAAGAATTCCGCTGTGAACGGGGCTCTCGCTGCTGTGTTGGATCCGCTTTGGACTGGACTCTTGCGACTGTTTTGGATCCATTATGGATTGAACTTTCACAGTATCATGTTAGACCCGCTCGACATCCATTGCTTTCCTCCTCTCCAAGGTTCTCATAGTCATCATTGTCACCGACGTCCCACTGGGTGTGAGTTTTCCTTGCCCTTATGTGGGCCTACCGAGGATGTTGTAGTGGTTTGTGCAGCCCTTTGAGACACTAGTGATTTAGGGCTATATAAGTAAACATTGATTGATTGATTGATATATTGATATCGTTTTAATCACCCACCTCTAAAAGAGACCTTTGCATCTTCCGGTTTATTCCGACATGGAAGACATTTTTTTTTTAGCATTTTCATTTTTAATTGATATCAAATACATGTCTATCCTGATATTTATTTATATCTTGTTAATCACCCAGCTCTCTAAAAGAGATCTCCCCAACTTCCGGTTTCATTTTTCATTGTTATTGATTACATGTCTATCCTGATGTATATTGATATTGTTTTAATCACCCAGCTCTAAAAGACACCTTCGCAACTTCCGGTTTTTTCCGACGTTGAAGAAAAAAAAATATTGACTGTTTTCATTATTTATTGTTATGGATTACATGTCTACCCTGATATTTATTGATATCGTTTTATCACTCAGCTTTAAAAGAGAATCTTCACAACTTCCTGTTTCTTCCAACAAGGAAAAAAAAATGATCGAATGTTCAAAGTTTTTATTCTTATTGATTACATGTTTATACTGATATATATTGATATCGTTTTAATCACCTAGCACTAAAAGAGAAATGTGAAACTTTTGGTTTATTCTGACATGGAAGACATTTTTTTTTAACATTTTCATTTTGAATTGATATTGATTACATGTCTACCCTGATATTTATTGATATCGTTTTATCACCCGGCTCTAAAAGAGAACTTCACAACTTCCTGTTTCTTCCAACAAGGAAAACAAAAATAATCGAATGTTCAAAGTTTTTATTCTTATTGATTACATGTCTATACTGATATATATTGATATCATTTTAATCACCTAGCACTAAAATAGAAATTTGCAACTTTTGGTTTATTCTGACATGGAAGACATTTGTTTTTAACATTTTCATTTTGAATTGATATCGATTACATGTCTTCCCCCGGGAAGAGCTAGACGAAGTGGCTGGGGAAAGGGAAGTCTGGGCTTCCCTGCTTAGGCTGCTGCCCCGCGACCCGACCTCGGATAAGCGGAAGAAGATGGATGGATGGATACATGTCTACCCTGATATTTATTGATATTGTTTTATTGCCGCATAGCTATACCGGTTGGGGCGGTATAGCTCGGTTGGTAGAGTGGCCGTACCAGCAATTTGAGGGTTGCAGGTTCGATTCCCGCTTCCGCCATCCTAGTCACTGCCGTTGTGTCCTTGGGCAAGACACTTTACCCACCTGCTCCCAGTGCCACCCACACTGGTTTAAATGTAACTTAGATATTGGGTTTCACTATGTAAAGCACTTTGAGTCACTAGAGAAAAGCGCTATATAAATATGATTCGCTTCAACAATTAGTTTCAACTTTAAGTTGCTTAGTTCAAGCGTTAGGTATATTTTCTATGCAATCTATTCAAGTTGAAAGGGATTTGCAAATCATTGCATTCTGTTTTTATTTACAAATTACACAACGTTTCCAACTTCACTGCTTTTGGGTGTCGTATTAATATTTGACTTTCCCCATATTTTAAGAATACGTTTGAGATTGTCAATGAATGAGCTTCCATTCATGCGTACCTTTGGCGTAAACAGCACGGACTCCTCGTCAAAATGCAGAACGGCGCTTCGATTGGCGGCCACAAGATTGACGGTCGCCGTGAGGCACGGTACGGCGCTCACGCCTCTGCAGTCCACCCACTCGTCCAGGATTCCGGTGCGCAGCAGCATGCATCCGCCGTCTTCTTCCTCCCACTTGCTACAGCACGAGAGGCAGGAGAAGGTCAGGAAAAAGTCACAAAAGGATGTTTACAGGATAATGTCAGTTGTTTTCTTTTACAGGTTTCTGTTTGGAGGGGTGTTTTAATACACTTTATCTCGCAAAAGTGAGTATGTTTTCTAATGCAGGGGTTTTCCAACTTTTTGACTTGGGTGCCACATTGGGCTAAAAACTGTTCTTCAGCCAAAAGCCGACTGCTTGTAAAGTTTATATATATATATATATATATATATATATATATATATATATATATATATATATATATATATATGCACACACACATATATATACATACATACATATATATATATATATATATATATATATATATACACAGTGGGGCAAAACTATTTAGTCAGCCACCGATTGTGCAAGTTTTCCCACTTAAAATGATGACAGAGGTCTGTAATTTTCATCATAGGTACACTTCAACTGTGAGAGACGGATCAATCGTCATGTCCCCTTAGCAGAAAAACAGCCCCAAAGCATGATGTTTCCACCCCCATGCTTCACAGTAGGTATGGTGTTCTTGGGATGCAACTCCGTATTCTTCTTCCTCCAAACGAGACGAGTTGTGTTTATACCAAAATGGATACATGGATGATACAGCAAAGGATTGGGAGAAGGTCTTGTTGTCAGATGAAACCAAAATAGATCTATTAGGTATCAATCAATCAATCAATGTTTACTTATATAGCCCTAAATCACTAGTGTCTCAAAGGGCTGCACAAACCACTACGACATCCTCGGTAGGCCCACATAAGGGCAAGGAAAACTCACACCCAGTGGGACGTCGGTGACAATGATGACTATGAGAACCTTGGAGAGGAGGAAAGCAATGGATGTCGAGCGGGTCTAACATGATACTGTGAAAGTTCAATCCATAATGGATCCAACACAGTCACGAGAGTCCAGTCCAAAGCGGATCCAACACAGCAGCGAGAGTTCCGTTCACAGCGGAGCCAGCAGGAAACCATCCCAAGCGGAGGCGGATCAGCAGCGCAGAGATGTTCCCAGCCGATACACAGGCGAGCAGTACATGGCCACCGGATCGGACCGGACCCCCTCCACAAGGGAGAGTGGGACATAGGAGAAAAAGAAAAGAAACGGCAGATCAACTGGTCTAAAAAGGAAGTCTATTTAAAGGCTAGAGTATACAAATGAGTTTTAAGGTGAGACTTAAATGCTTCTACTGAGGTGGCATCTCGAACTTTTACCGCATTCCAGAGTACTGGAGCCCGAACGGAAAACGCTCTATAGCCCGCAGACTTTTTTTGGGCTTTGGGAATCACTAATAAGCCGGAGTCCTTTGAACGCAGATTTCTTGCCGGGACATATGGTACAATACAATCGGAAAGATAGGATGGAGCTAGACCGTGTAGTATTTTATACGTAAGTAGTAAAACCTTAAAGTCAACTCGTCGTGTTTGGAGGAAGAAGAATACTGAGTTGCATCCTAAGAACACCATACCTACTGTGAAGCATGGGGGTGGAAACATCATGCTTCGGGGCTGTTTTTCTGCTAAGGGGACAGGACGATTGATCCGTGTTAAGGAACGAATCGTGAGATTTTGAGCCAAAACCTCCTCCCATCAGTGAGAGCTTTGAATGGTTGACCAAATACTTATTTTCCACCACAATTTACAAATAAATTCTTAAAAATTCATACAATGTGAATTCCTGGATTTTTTTCCCACATTTTGTCTCTCACAGCTGAAGTGTACCTATGATGAAAATTACAGAGCTCTGTCATCATTTTAAGTGGGAGAACTTGCACAATCGGTTCGGATAGTCGAACCTCGGATTCAGGAGGAACAGTGTGGTTTTCGTCCTGGTCGTGGAACTGTGGACCAGGTCTATACTCTCGGCAGGGTTCTTGAGGGTGCATGGGAGTTTGCCCAACCAGTCTACATGTGCTTTGAGGACTTGGAGAAGGCATTTGACCGTGTCTTTCGGGAAGTCCTGTGGGGAGTGCTCAGAGAGTATGGGGTATCAGACTGTCTGATTCTGGCGGTCCGTGATCAGTGCCAGAGCTTGACACATTTCCAGTGAGGGTTGGACTCCGCCAAGGCTGCCCTTTGTCACCGATTCTGTTCATAACTTTTATGGACAGAATTTCTAGGCGCAGTCAAGGTGTTGAGGGGTTCCGGTTTGGTGGCCGCAGGATTAGGTCTCTGCTTTTTGCAGATGATGTGGTCCTGATGGCTTCATCTGGCGGGGATCTCCAGCTCTCACTGGATCGGTTCGCAGCTGAGTGTGAATCGACCGGAATGAAAATCAGCACATCCAAGTCCGAGTCCATGGTTCTCGCCCGGAAAAGGGTGGAATGCCATCTCCGGGTTGGGGAGGAGACCCTCCCCCAAGTGGAGGAGTTCAAATACCTTGGAGTCTTGTTCACGAGTGGGGGAAGAGTGGGCGTCTTCAGTAATGCGGACGTTGTACCGATCCGTTGTGGTGAAGAAGGAGCTGAGCCGGAAGGCAAAGCTCTCAATTTACCGGTCGATCTACGTTCCCATCCTCACCTATGGTCATGAGCTTTGGGTCATGACCGAAAGGACAAGATCACGGGTACAAGCGGCCGAAATTAGTTTCCTCCCGCTCCCTTAGAGATAGGGTGAGAAGCTCTGTCATCTGGGAGAAACTCAAAGTAAAGCCGCTGCTCCTTCACATGGAGAGGAGCCAGATGAGGTGGTTCGGGCATCTGGTCAGGATGCCACCTGAACGCTTCCCTAGGGAGGTGTTTAGGGCACGTCCAACCGGTAGGAGGCCACGGGGAAGACCCAGGACACGTTGGGAATACTATGTCTCCCGGCTGGCCTGGCAACGCCCTGGGATCCTCCAGGAAGAGCTGGGCTTCCCTGCTTAGGCTGCTGCCCCCGCGACCTCGGGTAAGTGGAAAAAAATGGATGGATGGATATAAAACAATTTGCAGGGGATAAATGGGTGTAATTTTGAATGGATGTGTTGCGGATGGTCTTTTTCATAAATAGCATCCACAGAGTTCAGTGAGCAGGTGTTGAATTTTTGTCTTAGTTTTTTCTCGCCACAAGTGGGGAAAAAATGTTTGGATTTGGTCAGAAACAAAATCCTCAAAGTGCAATTCTTGGTCATTAACTTGAAATACTGGCGTCGACCACAAGGTGGCTGCAAACCTTGAGCAATAATACTGTCAAGCGTTCAACATTAAGTTGGAAGCGACCCGCAGTTTGGACAGCCCCGTTCTGATGGGATAATTGTGTGTTAGGATGCTATAGAAACTCTGACTTCAAACACAGTGTTACTGTTCAAACTGTGGGTAATGTTACAGTTGACGGAACATGCCTTGTTTTTAATGAATACTTAAGCCTGTTTTTGAATGTCGGTCATTATGGTGGTACTTTGGGAGCCTGTGGTTTTCTGAGGTGGCTTGAGAGAAGTCAGCGTACAGCTTGTACAGCAATATAGATTCACTTTTCACAGTAGAGTTGTCCAGTAGTGTCAGTACCTGTTAATGTAGGGTTTGACCGTAGTGATGCCGACCACAAAGAACATGAGCACGGAGAATGCCATCATGCCGAAGCCCAAGAGGATGGCTCGGTCCTCCCCGACACTTGACACCGGCATCTGGGTCTTGACCTGGTGGCCCCCATGTCCGTCCCCACCTCTGCTCCTCTCCTGCTCCTGGGCCGTCACTGTGTGGAGGAGCTCTCTGTTTCACATTCAAACAAACAAAGACGTCCTCTTAAATGTCCATATTGTATTTTCATACACTGGATTTCCAGTAGCAAATTAATTTCCATTTAGTTTTTTTTCCCCACTGGTTCTCCAAGTACCAACATAATGAGCAACGTTCAAATACAGTAGCGCAGTTGTTAGAGTAAGACTTGCCCAAGCTCGATCCAGGACCAGCCCAAGCCCGAGGCATCTTTTTCTTTTGTGTTAATGTGACTGAAAACAATGGCTGTTTACATACCCCCCCCCCCCCCCCCCATTCCGTTAGAAACAGCTGTTATGTAAACAGGGAATATCCGAATAAAAAAGGAGACGTGAACCTATTTTCGTAAGAGGTTAAACGTTTCTCCTCAATTGAGCCAAATTTAATTTTGTCTCCGTTTAATCCCTTGCTTCTTGTCTCGTTTAATAGATGTCGTCGATATTTAAACCTGACAGCAGTAGGCTTAAGTATGCATTAAAAACAAGGCTGAGGTTTAAATTCCGGACTATGATACGCTATTTTTTTTGCTATGCTTTGAACCCCGCGGCTTATAAAACGGTGAAGGGTAATTTACGGATTTTTCTTCACTGACGGTCACAAAGCAAATAGTTTTCCTTTAACACCTAAATTGTGTGTCATTGTTTGTGCTACGGCGCCACCTTTTGCACGTGTACGCAAAGCTGGATGAAGGCCTACAGGTGTTTTCTGCTGTTTTAAGCTTTGAACCGGAAGCAGAAGTGCCGTTCCGTCTTCTAGCCGTCCGTAGCGTTTTTAATTGTAGGGATTCTTCATAGTCATAGAATTTGGTACACATACTAACAGTTAGCATGTGTACCAAACTGTTAGCATGCTAGCTTTTTTAGCTAATTTTGCAGAATCGTGTAACTTGGTACTTAACACATGCAAATTTTATTTGTTAGCTAATTTTGCAGACACACCTTATAGGTCATACAGTATAACTTGATACTTAACACATGCTAACTCTTTTTGCAGGCGTGCACCCCAGAGTCATATACTTGCTAATTGTTAGCAGGCTTACTTTTTCAGCTAATTTTGCAGGTGTTGGCCTCACAGTCGTATGACTTGGTACTTGAGACATGCTAAACTTTTGAGCCAATTTTATAGGCGTACACTTTAGGTTAATATAATTTGGTTCTTGACACATGCTAACCAATTCAACTAATTTTGCAGACATACACTTTATATGTCGTATAACTTGATACTTGACACATGCTAACTTTGTTTTAGCTAATTTTGCAGGCGTAAACCTCAGAGTTGTATAGTATAACTTGGTATCTGACACTTGCTAAATTTTAGCAGGCTAACCATTCCAACTAATTTTGCAGACATACACTTTATAGGTCATTTAACCTGGTACTCAACATATGCTTACTTTATGTGTTAGCTAATTTTGCAGACATACAGCTTATAGGTCATATAACCTGATACTTGACACATGCTAACTTTGTTTCAGCTAATTTTGCAGGCGTAAACTTCAGAGTTGTATAGTATAACTTGGTACCTGAAACTTGCTAAATTTTAGCAGGCTAACCATTCCAACTAATATTGCAGACATACAGCTTATAGGTCATATAACCTGATACTTGACACATGCTAACTTTGTTTTAGCTAATTTTGCAGGCGTAAACCTCAGAGTTGTATAGTATAACTTGGTACCTGACACTTGCTAAATTTTAGCAGGCTAACATTTTCAGTTAATTTTGCAGACGTTGGCCTCACAGTCGTATGACTTGGTACTTGACACTGCTAACCTTTTTGAGCTAATTTTACAGACGTACACTTCAGAGTCATATAACGTGGTACTTGAGACATGCTAAGCTTTTGAGCAAATTTTACAGGCGTACTCTTTAGTTTAATATAATTTTGGTACTTGACTAATTCAACTAATTTTGCAAACAAACAGTTTATAGGTCATATAACTTGGTACATGTAACTATTTTTGCAGATGTTCTAAGCATACACCTCAGAGTCATATAACTTGGTACTTGACACATGCTAACTGTTAGCATGCTAAATTTCTCAGCTATTTTGGAGGCATAGGCCTCAGAGTCATATAACTCTGTATTTGACACATGTTAACTGTTAGCATGCTAACTTTCTCAGCTATTTTGGAGGCATAGGCCTCAGAGTCATATAACTCGGTACTTGACACATGCTAACTGTTAGCATGCTAAATTTCTCAGCTATTTTGGAGGCATAGGCCTCAGAGTCATAAAACTCGGTATTTGACACGTTAACTGTTAGCATGCTAACTTTTTCAGCTATTTTGGAGGCATAGGCCCCAGCGTTATATAATTTGGTACTTGAGACATGCTAACTGTTAGCATGCTAACTTTCTCAGCTATTTTGGAGGCATAGGCCTCAGAGTCATATAACACGGTACTTGACACATGCTAACTGTTAGCATGCTAAATTTCTCAGCTATTTTGGAGGCATAGGCCTCAAAAGAGTCATATAACTCGGTACTTGACACATGCTAACTGTTAGCATGCTAACTTTCTCAGCTATTTTGGAGGCATAGGCCTCAGAGTCATATAACACGGTACTTGACACATGCTAACTGTTAGCATGCTAAATTTCTCAGCTATTTTAGAGGCATAGGCCTCAGCGTCATATAACTCGGTACTTGACACATGCTAACTGTTAGCATGCTAAATTTCTCAGCTATTTTGGAGGCATAGGCCTCGGGGTCATATAACTCGGTATTTGACACATGCTAACTGTTAGCATGCTAACTTTCTCAGCTATTTTGGAGGCATAGGCCTCAGAGTCATATAACACGGTACTTGACACATGCTAACTGTTAGCATGCTAAATTTCTCAGCTATTTTGGAGGCATAGGCCTCAGAGTCATATAACACGGTACTTGACACATGCTAACTGTTAGCATGCTAAATTTCTCAGCTATTTTGGAGGCATAGGCCTCAGCGTCATATAACACGGTACTTGACACATGCTAACTGTTAGCATGCTAACTTTCTCAGCTATTTTGGAGGCATAGGCCTCAGAGTCATATAACTCAGTACTTGACACATGCTAACTGTTAGCATGCTAAATTTCTCAGCTATTTTGGAGGCATAGGCCTCAGCGTCATATAACTCGGTACTTGACACATGCTAACTGTTAGCATGCTAAATTTCTCAGCTATTTTGGAGGCATAGGCCTCAGAGTCATATAACTCGGTACTTGACAGATGCTAACTGTTAGCATGCTAAATTTCTCAGCTATTTTGGAGGCATAGGCCTCAGCGTTATATAACTCGATACTTGACACATGCTAACTGTTAGCATGCTAAATTTCTCAGCTATTTTGGAGGCATAGGCCTCAGCGTCATATAACACGGTACTTGACACATGCTAACTGTTAGCATGCTAAATTTCTCAGCTATTTTGGAGGCATAGGCCTCAAAAGAGTCATATAACTCGGTACTTGACACATGCTAACTGTTAGCATGCTAACTTTCTCAGCTATTTGGGAGGCATAGGCCTCAGCGTCATATAACTCGGTACTTGACACATGCTAACTGTTAGCATGCTAACTTTCTCAGCTATTTTGGAGGCATAGGCCTCAGTCATATAACTCGGTACTTGACACATGCTAACTGTTAGCATGCTAAATTTCTCAGCTATTTTGGAGGCATAGGCCTCAGCGTCATATAACTCGGTACTTGACACATGCTAACTGTTAGCATGCTAAATTTTTCAGCTATTTTGGAGGCATAGACCTCAGCGTCATATAACTCGGTACTTGACACATGCTAACTGTTAGCATGCTAAATTTTTCAGCTATTTTGGAGGCAAAGGCCTCAGCGTCATATAACTCGGTACTTGACACATGCTAACTGTTAGCATGCTAAATTTCTCAGCTATTTTGGAGGCATAGGCCTCAGCGTCATATAACACGGTACTTGACACATGCTAACTGTTAGCATGCTAAATTTCTCAGCTATTTTGGAGGCATAGGCCTCAGAGTCATATAACACGGTACTTGACACATGCTAACTGTTAGCATGCTAAATTTCTCAGCTATTTTGGAGGCATAGGCCTCAAAAGAGTCATATAACTCGGTACTTGACACATGCTAACTGTTAGCATGCTAATTTTCTCAGCTATTTAGGAGGCATAGGCCTCAGCGTCATATAACTCGGTACTTGACACATGCTAACTGTTAGCATGCTAAATTTCTCAGCTATTTTGGAGGCATAGGCCTCAGCGTCATATAACACGGTACTTGACACATGCTAACTGTTAGCATGCTAAATTTCTCAGCTATTTTGGAGGCATAGGCCTCAGCGTCATATAACACGGTACTTGACACATGCTAACTGTTAGCATGCTAAATTTCTCAGCTATTTTGGAGGCATAAGCCTCAGCGTCATATAACTCGGTACTTGACACATGCTAACTGTTAGCATGCTAACTTTTTCAGCTATTTTGGAGGCATAGACCTCAGCGTCATATAACTCGGTACTTGACACATGCTAACTGTTAGCATGCTAAATTTTTCAGCTATTTTGGAGGCAAAGGCCTCAGCGTCATATAACTCGGTACTTGACACATGCTAACTGTTAGCATGCTAAATTTCTCAGTTATTTTGGAGGCATAGGCCTCAGCGTCATGTAACACGGTACTTGACACATGCTAACTGTTAGCATGCTAAATTTCTCAGCTATTTTGGAGGCATAGGCCTCAGAGTCATATAACACGGTACTTGACACATGCTAACTGTTAGCATGCTAAATTTCTCAGCTATTTTGGAGGCATAGGCCTCAAAAGAGTCATATAACTCGGTACTTGACACATGCTAACTGTTAGCATGCTAATTTTCTCAGCTATTTAGGAGGCATAGGCCTCAGCGTCATATAACTCGGTACTTGACACATGCTAACTGTTAGCATGCTAAATTTCTCAGCTATTTTGGAGGCATAGGCCTCAGCGTCATATAACACGGTACTTGACACATGCTAACTGTTAGCATGCTAAATTTCTCAGCTATTTTGGAGGCATAGGCCTCAGCGTCATATAACACGGTACTTGACACATGCTAACTGTTAGCATGCTAAATTTCTCAGCTATTTTGGAGGCATAGGCCTCAAAAGAGTCATATAACTCGGTACTTGACACATGCTAACTGTTAGCATGCTAACTTTCTCAGCTATTTTGGAGGCATAGGCCTCAGCGTCATATAACTCGGTACTTGACACATGCTAACTGTTAGCATGCTAAATTTCTCAGCTATTTTGGAGGCATAGGCCTCAGCGTCATATAACTCGGTACTTGACACATGCTAACTGTTAGCATGCTAAATTTCTCAGCTATTTTGGAGGCATAGGCCTCAGCGTCATATAACTCGGTACTTGACACATGCTAACTGTTAGCATGCTAAATTTCTCAGCTATTTTGGAGGCATAGGCCTCAGCGTCATATAACTCGGTACCTGACACATGCTAACTGTTAGCGTGCTGACTTTAGCATGCTAACCTTTTTAGTCAGCTTTGTTGAAACGCACATTTTGCTCATTGACGCTATTTAGCCAGTTAGCATTTCAGTTCAGCTTCAGCTTTTCAGCATTTAAACACATTTTCTCCTAAAAAAAAACTAAAATAATCTCCATAAAAATGTTTTTTATAAGCTCATTTTGGCCACAATAATGCACCTAGAGTCCTGGATCTTGTACTGCTTGTTTAGTACACTGTTTGTTCACATAGCTCGGGGAACTATACAGTATTTGCTTTTAAGCTGCAAATTATCTTGAGGGCAAAGTTATTGAAAATGCTATTTTGTCTGTTTTTAAAGACCGCTGTGGGACGACTAGCCTTATGGTTATTGGATATTTATGATACAGTCTTTAATAGTCTGCAAAATAGTTTTTGTACATCAATCAGGGGTGTCAAACTCAAATACAGAGCGGGCCAAAATTTAAAACAGAACGAAGCTGCGGGCCGAGGTTGAACAAATTAATCCTTTAATAGGGACCCAAACAAATTTTGCATTGAATATTGACCAAGCAAGGCTTATATAACTCAAAATCGAGGTTTAAATAATAATAATTAAAAAATATCAATGGCATATCAAATAAAATAAAAATACAAATTGAATGCCTCTTTTCGGCGGCGGGTTTGAGTTGGGGCGGGGTTTGGTGTTAGCAGGGGTGTATAATGTAGCGTCCCTGAAGAGTTAGTGATGCAAGGGGTTCTGGGTATTTGTTCGGTTGTGTTTATGTTGTGTTACGGTGTGGATGGTCTCCCGAAATGTCAATCAATCAATGTTTACTTATACAGCCCTAAATCACTAGTGTCTCAAAGGGCTGCACAAACCACTACGACATCCTCGGTAGGCCCACATAAGGGCAAGGAAAACTCACACCCAGTGGGACGTCGGTGACAATGATGGCTATGAGAACCTTGGAGAGGAGGAAAGCAATGTGTTTGTCATTCTTGTTTGCTGTGGGTTCACAGTGTGGCGTATATTTGTAACAGTGTTAAAGTTGTTTATACGGCCACCCTCAGTGTGACCTGTATGGCTGTTGACCAAGTATGCGTTGCATACACTTGTTTGTGTGTATGTTGTGTTACAGTGCAGATGTTCTCCCGAAATGTGTTTGTCATTCTTGTTTCCTGTGGGTTCACAGTGTGGTGTATATTTGTAACAGTGTTAAAGTTGTTTATATGGCCACCCTCAGTGTGACCTGTATGGCTGTTGACCAAGTATGCTTTGCATACACTTGTGTGTGTGTATGTTGTGTTACGGTGCAGATGTTCTCCCGAAACGTGTTTGTCATTCTTGTTTGCCGTGGGTTCACAGTGTGGCGTATATTTGTAACAGTGTTAAAGTTGTTTATACGGCCACCCTCAGTGTGACCTGTATGGCTGTTGACCAAGTATGCGTTGCATACACTTGTTTGTGTGTATGTTGTGTTACGGTGCAGATGTTCTCCCGAAATGTGGTTGTCATTCTTGTTTGCTGTGGGTTCACAGTGTGGCGTATATTTTTAACAGTGTTAAAGTTGTTTATACGGCCACCCCTCAGTGTGACCTGTATGGCTGTTGACCAAATATGCGTTGCATACACTTGTTTGTGTGTGTGTTGTGTTACGGTGCAGATGTTCTCCCGAAATGTGGTTGTCATTCTTGTTTGCTGTGGGTTCACAGTGTGGCGTATATTTGTAACAGTGTTAAAGTTGTTTATACGGCCACCCTCAGTGTGACCTGTATGGTTGTTGACCAAGTATGCGTTGCATACACTTGTTTGTGTGTATGTTGTGTTATGGTGCAGATGTTCTCCCGAAATGTGTTTGTCATTCTTGTTTGCTGTGGGTTCACAGTGTGGCGTATATTTTTAACAGTGTTAAAGTTGTTTATACGGCCACCATATTAAATATATTTGAAAACGTGCACCTGGGGATAAGTTGATTGTCATCACACTAGAGCAGGAGTAGGGAACCTATGGCTCGGGAGCCAGATGTGGCTCTTTTGATGACTGCATCCGGCTCTCAGGTAAATTTGACCTGACTCTGCTTAACACGATGAATAATGAATAATTCCACTTTTAATCAGTGTTAAAAATGATGTTCAAAATATTAAACATCCTTGTGCATTTTTAATCCATCCATCCGTTTCTACCGCACCTGTTCAAGAAGTTGCGTTGATGGTAAGAAGTTATTTATTTATTATTGCTTAGTGTGGGTCTTGCCCTCCTGGGGGTTCTTCAGACCACCAATAACCGACATGAGAGCCTGTTGCAGGGTTACACTGCAAAAAGCCAGTGTTCAAAAACAAGAAAAAAAATACAAAAATGCGGGGTATTTTACTTGAACTAAGCAAAATTATCTGCCAATAGAAGAAGAAAATTTGGCTTGTCAAGACTTTCCAAAACAAGTAAAATTAGCTAACTTCAATGAACCCAAAAATACCTCAAAATAAGTATATTCTCACTAATAACAAGTGTACTACTACAGTATACGAGTACGAATTTTCTATTGTTTCATTAGAATAAAAACAGCAAAGTCTATTTGGCTGTCATCTGTTTTAATATGAGAAACAATTGCGTCAATGTCATGATTTTGTTTTACATTCTTGAAATAAGAAATTCTTACTTTAAAAAGTAGTTTTATACTTATAAATGTTGATGATACAGCTTTGCAACATTTGATATTCTCGTTTCAAGCATGTTTTACTCAATATAGGTCATCAAATCTCAGCTACAAGCTGTGATGTCTTACTGAGATCATTCAGGACCTAAACACTTAAAACAAGTAAAACACTCTAACATAAAATCTTATGTATGGCCGCGCAAGTCCTAGGATGCCCTAAATGTTCATAACACACCCAGCCGAGTCCCACAGGGAGAGGGGATGAAAGTTGGAAAAGTCAGCAAAAGTCCCAAAAATGTTCAAAATACCTACACAGGTTCGAGTCCCACAGGTTCCGCCACCAGCCGGGATGCCCAAAATGTCCAAAACGCGCCCAGCAAAGTCCCACGGGAAGGTGGGGAGGAAAGTGAGAAAAGTCGGGGAAATGTTCAAAAGTCCCACCTGGGTTCGAGTGTGCACTCAAACTCAAACTCGAACCCGGTTGGGACTCGAACCTGGGTAGGTATTTAGAAAATTTTGGGGGACTTTTGCCGACTCTTCTCATTTTTCCCCCCTACTTCCCGTGGGACTTTGCTGGGTGCGTTTTGGACATTTTTTGTATCCCAGGACTTGTGTGGCCGGCGGCGGGACTCGTGGGACTGGAACCCCGGGGAGGTATTTAGGACACAATTGGGACTTTTGAACATTTTGTCCTCCTTTCACCCCTCTTCTTCCCCGCCTTCCTGTGCACCATTGCTGGGTGTGTTTTGGACACTTGGACAAAAATAGTTTCAAGCATATTTTACTCAAAATAGGTCATAAAATGCCGGAAACAAGCTGTAGTATCTTACTGAGATCATTTAGGAGCAAAACCCTTAAAACAAGTAAAATACTCTAACATAAAATCTGCCTAGTGAGAAGAATTATCTTACCAGACAGAAAATAAGCAAATGTCACTCTCATTTGAGATATTTCATCTTACTTAGATTTCAGTTTTTGCAGTGTACAGTATTGTTTCATTTTTCAATAAGTCTCTCAGTTGCTTTCCAGCAATTGTCTTTTTCTCTTTCGTTCTCGCTCGCGCTCTGGCTCCAGCACCAACCCCGTCTCTCCTCCTGGCTAATGCTTATAACATATGATTAGATAAAAAGGCCCAGGTGGGCCATCTACGCACCTGTCACTGATTTCGAGGCCGGTCCTGGCAACACCCCGCTTTGCTGCAGGCCCGCAGGCCACGCCCCCTCCACGGTTGGCTTCAGAATAACAATGTTATTACAAACAATAAGAGACCTATTATATTCTAGAAATGTTAGTCTTACTTAAAAATGCACGCCTTTAGTTGTGTTCAGGGTTAAAAAAAAATTTTTACGGCTCTTACAGAAATACATTTTAAAATATTTGGCTTCTTGGCTCTCTCGGCCAAAAAGGTTCCCGACCCCTGCACTAGTTGAGTGTGAATGTTGTCTATCTGGATGGATTTTTGTACATACAGTGTAAAAAAAAAAAAAATCTGTATTTTTTACAGTAAAAAGAACTATCTACACAAATTTTATTGTAAAATATACGGCAATGGAAAAAAAACAATACCACTGTCTTTTTTAGGGGGGAAATGGCAGCTTAGTCACCAGAAGTTTACTGTATAATTTCATTATAAATGGAAAAAAAAAAAAAATTTATTCTGCCTGATTTTTACCGTACAAAATTTGTATTTATTTTTTTCCATTTAAAGTCATACGTCGTTGAAACAATAACTGTAGATTTTGCGGTAAAAAAAACAAAAATCAGCAATGGAATCACCATTTTAATTTATTTTCATAATATAGAAAAACACATCAAGAATGACAAAAACATTTTGGGAGAACATCAGCACAGTAACACAACTTACAGTTGTGATCAAAATTATTCAACCCCCATACAATTTTGGTGTTTTAGCAAGTTGGATATTTTTCCGTATTTTGTTTATACTCATATCAAATAAAAATGTGTCAAATAGACAAATGCAACTTAAATTGTAACACTGTATTTTACAAAATACCAAAAAAGGACATTTTTCTTAATATCTCATTGACAAAATGATTCAACCCCCTAGTTACATGCATCTTTAGTACTTAGTAGAACACCCTTTGGCAGTAATGACATCCTTCAAAGGTGATACATAACCGGACACAAGCTTCTTGCAACCATCTACAGGTATTTTAGCCCATTCCTCTTGGGCAAAGGCCTCCAGTTCATTCATATTCTTGGGCTTGTGTGCTGCAACTGCCTTCTTCAAGTCCCACCACAGCTTTTCTAGAGGATTTAGGTCTGGCGACTGTGAAGGCCACTCCAGAGTCTTCCAGCCCTTCTTCTGCAACCACTCTGATGTTGATTTGGAGGTATGCTTGGGATCCTTGTCCTGTTGGAAGGTCCAACGTCTCCCAAGCCTCAGGTTCTTCACTGACTTCATGACATTTGCAGCTAATATATCCTGCTAGGAGATAGAATTCATAATGCCTTGAACGCGCTGGAGATTCCCGGTACCTGAGGCAGAGAAACAGCCCCAGAGCATGATTTACCCCCCACCATGCTTAACAGTAGGAAAGGTGTTCTTCTCTTTGTAAGCTTCATTTTTTCTCCTCCAGACATAACGTTGATTCGTAGGCCCAAAGAGTTCCACTTTTGTCGCATCACACCAACGAACAGTTTCCCAAAACCTTTGGGGTTTGTCCAGATGATTTTTGGCATACTGGAGTCTATTTTTCTTGTGCCTGGTAGTCAGAAGTGGGGTGCGCCTGGGAGTTCTGGCATGAAGGCCTTCATCTCGTAGTGCGCGCCTTATTGTCTGGGACAAAACCTGCGTTCCCAGCTCTGCAATATCCTGTTGTAGTTCCTCAGCTGTTACCCGGGGCTTTTTCACCACTGTACGCTTCAAATACAGGACAGCAGTTGCACTCAGCATCATCTTTCTACCACGCCCAGGTAGTGTTTCCACTGTGCTTTGCGCTTTAAACTTGCGAATTATGCTCCCAATTGTGTCTCTTGGGATGTGTAATGTCTTTGCTATTTTCTTATATCCATATCTTTTCTTATGGAGAGAAATTACCTCCTCTCTTGACTTCTTTGACCACTCCCTGGACTTCACCATGTTGCAAATACACCTTTGACCATCTACAAGAAGCTGAGCGTCACAGTCTTTTTCAAATCAGTTTTATTGTTGCTCGTTATGGTTCTAATCACATCTACAGGTGTTTTCAACACCTGATTGAAAAGACCTTATTGAAATTCTGTTCTTAAGAGTTATGATCTTCAAGGGGTTGAATCATTTTGTCAATTAAGAGAAATGACACTGTTTGGTATGTTACAAAATATAATGTAATTCAAGTTGCATTTGTCTATTTAATGCATCTTTATTTGATATGACTATAAACAAAATACGGAATAAATGTCCTACTTGCTAAAGCACCGAAATTGTGTGGGGGTTGAATAATTTTCTGTAAACACAAGGGAACAAATACCCAGGACACTTTGCAGCCCAAACTCTCCCAGGCTACAATATACACAACCTCAACCAACGCAATTAGGGATTGTGGGGGTGTGTGCATTGTAGCCCGGAAGAGTCAGGGCTGCATGGGATTCTGGGTATTTGTTCTGTTCAGTTTATATTGTATTATCTCCTGAAATGTGTTTGTCATTCTTGTTTGGTGTGGCTTCACAGTCTGGCACATATTTGTAACAGTGTTAAAAACATTTTTTACGGACCCTCTCAGCTGTTGACCAAATATGTCTTGCAACATCACACACAGCCAAATGTAACAATTAAATAGGCTTGCACGTAGTCTGTACAGGATTCAGAGGGCGTTAAAAACAGTGCCATCGCGGCACCCCCTGAGTATTGTTGATTGGGTAAAAATCGGTAGGGATTACCAGAGAATGGATACCCTGATATCAAGGGGGACTCCCGTGCAAATAGGAAACGTTGGGAAGTTCCGTTCATATTAAACTAGCGGGCCGCACATACATTAAATTGTAATATCAAAGTGCGGGCCGCAATTGGCCCGCATGTTTGAGACCCCTGAGTTTGAACATCAGATTTCTTATCTTTGTAGTGCATTCAACTGAACATGGGCTGACAAGGATTTGCAAATCATTGTATTCCGTTTATATTTACATCCAACACAATTTCCCAACTCATATGGAAACGGGGTTTGATTTGAACCCCTGGGGCCATGACTTTGGCACCGGTGCCTTAAAACATGATACATAGCCACATTTATCAAGCCCTGCACCCTGCAGGTCCGGGAAAAGATTTAAGGTTTTAATCTCCGGGGTTGTTTCTCTGTTTATAAGTCATAACCCAGCCACCGTTTGCTGCCCGACTTGAATGGAGCAGTTCTACCAGAGCAGGATGCGTGCAAACCCAAAGCAGTCCAAGCTGAGCTGGCTTTTCTAACAATCGGTCCGGTCGATGGTTCTCTTACCGCGCCTGCCGCCTGCGTGCACCCTGCAGGTTGATGTTAATTGGGATGCTAAACGATCTCCGAGGAGGGGCCGTGTTCAGGAACATGGCGACTCCGACCTCGGTCCTGGTATCCAGCTAACGAGCTCGCCGGTGTCTATCTGAAAGTCAAATAACCTTCTGTCAACATTTTATCTTCCAGCCTGCGGTGACAAGCTGGCTGTTTATTCGCCAGGGAACACCCTGTTGTTTACCAAGGTGAGCGACAAAACACCTCCCGCTCTCGTCGTCGCTACGGAAACGAGGACAGGTGAGCCAGGTAGGATGCTAATGGCCTCTCGGTGGACCTGGGAGGGCGAGGCGAATGTCACCGCTTGTTTGGATCCTGATTACCACGGGGTTGTTTCATGCACTTATTCCTAATGTATGCAGGCTCGACCAATGTGTCGTTTGCCAAATCCCAACATCTGCCATCATTCATTGGACTTTTCAAAATTTATTTTTGTAAAGCAGCAGTGGCAAACGTACGGCCCGAGGGCCCAGATCAGGGCCGCGTAACCAGTTTTACCCGTCCTGCGGGATGAGTTTGCTAAGTAAAAAAAATTAACCTGAATTTTTTTAACCTTCGTCTTGTGTTAGGGTCGGCACCGACCCGTTTTAGTTTTTAACCTTCCTCTTGTGTTAGCTTTCTGTTACCATCTCTTATGTTAACAGGTCGGTTTTGACCCATGTCTTAAATCAGCTGTAAAATACACTAAAAACAATTATCTATCATCCAATTTGTTTCTCATCTCTTGGTTACCTTGTTAGGCTTCCTTATCCTTGAAAATATTGGTTTTAATATTTTTGGTTTGGGCCATTGGGCCTTTTTTTTTGTCAGTATACCCCTCAATTTCAATTTTTAAAAATGGTAAAACGAACCTCAAGAGAATCATATAAATAAAAAAAGGTTGTTGTGTTACCTAACTATTAATAAGGGGTATTAGAACACATCTCTTAAATAAATCTGTTTTGTTTATTTTTTCATTTTAAGATTTTTAACTATTGTAACATCTATGGTGTTACGGGTCAATTTTGACCCATATATATTTACTTCAAGAAAAAGGCTAAAAAGTATTTTTTTCAGCAACAGAAATCCAACATCAAACAAACAACAACCAATCAAGCAAATGAAACCAAGATAAATAGATTACTAGTTCCAAAACTAATAAAAAAACAAAATCAGAGTGGCAAAAAGTGACACTTTTAGTGTCCGTCTTTTGTTTGTTTTTGTACAGGATAACAAGGTAAAATGGGAATCCACTAAAGCTCACATGATTGGGAGAGGAGCCGGCTGTCAGTGTGTTCAGTTTTGGCTCTTATCATTGCTTTATCATCTTATTTTTATAACTGGGTCGAAACCGACCCTAACAACACCAAGAGCATAATTTCTATCAGAGCATTTTATAATTTAGTGAAAAAAATCTAAATGTTTTATTTTGTTGACAAAGAGGTTCCTGAAAAAGTCAAAAAGCTTTGATTAAAAAAAAATAAATGTATGTGGTGTTTTTATGCATTTAAAAACTAAAACGGGTCGGTGCCGACCCTAACACAAGACGAAGGTTAAATGCATAAAAACACCACATACATTTATTTTTTTTGCATCAAAGCTTTTTGACTTTGTCAGGAACCTCTTTGTCAACAAAATAAAACATTTTAATTTTTTTCACTAAATTATAAAATGCTCTGGTAGAAATTATGCCCTTGGTGTTGTTAGGGTTGGTTTCGACCCGGTTATAAAAATAAGATGATAAAGCAATGATAAGAGCCAAAACTGAACAGCTCCTCTCCCAATCATGTGAGCTTTAGTGGATTCTCATTCTACCTTGTTATCCTGTACAAAAACAAACAAAAGACGGACACTAAAAGTGTCACTTTTTGCCAATCTGATTTTGTTTTTTTTTATAAGTTTTGGAACTAGTAATCTAATTATCTTGGTTTCATTTGCTTGATTGGTTGTTGTTTGTTTTATGTTGAATTTCTGTTGCTGCAAAAAATACTTTTTAGCCTTTTTCTTGAAGTAAATATATATGGGTCGAAATTGACCCGTAACACCACAGATGTTACTATAGTTCAAATTCTTAAAATGAAAAAAATAAACAAAACACATTTATTTAAGAGATGTGTTCTAATACCCCTTAGTAATAGTTAGGTAACACAACAACCTTTTTTTTATTTATATGATTCTCTTGAGGTTCGTTTTACCATTTTTAAAAATTGAAATCGAGGGGTACACTGACAAAAAAAGGCCCAATGGCCCAAACCAAAAATATTAAAACCAATATTTTCAAGGATAAGGAAGCTTAACAAGATAACCAAGAGATGAGAAACAAATTGGATGATGGATAATTGTTTTTAGTGTATTTTACAGCTGATTTAAAACATGGGTCAAAACCGACCCGTTAACATAAGAGATGGTAACAGTAAGCTAACACAAGAGGAAGGTTAAATGAAAGAAACTGCTGTTCTCAAATGTGTCCACTAGATGTCGCAATGTACAAAATAAACCACATGATGTTAGTGCGCCAGTCCAGGGAAATGATCAAACTCCATTAATAATATCCTGTAATTCAGGGGTAGGGAACCTGCGGCTCTAGAGCCAGATGTGGCTCTTTTGATGACTGCATCTGGCTCTCGGATAAAACTTAGCTGACATTGCTTAACAGGATAAGTAATGAATGATTCCGCTGGTAATCACAGGGTTAAAAATAACGTTCAAAATTAAAAACATTCTCATGCATTTTATTCCATCAATCCAAGAAGTCGCATTAATGGTGCGAAGTATTTCATTTATTATATGTTAGCTTCAGAATAACAATGTTATTAAAAAGAATAAGAGACTTATTACACTATCTCAGCTGCATTCTAGCGGAAAGTAGTGTACACCCTGGACAAGTCGCCACCTCATCGCAGGGCCAACACAGATAGACAGACAACATTCACACACTAGGGACCAATTTAGTGTTGCCAATCAAACAATCCCCAGGTGCATGTCTTTGGAGGTGGGAGGAAGCCACGCAGTCACGGGGAGAACATGCAAACTCCACACAGAAAGATCCCGAGCCCGGGATTGAATTCTGGACTACTCAGGACCTTCATATTGTGAGGCACATGGTCCACCCTGCTGCCCCAGCAACGTTTGGGTAACTTTTACAATATAACTAAAACAATTCTTACTTACCAAACCGTCCCATGCGTGATGTCTGTAGCATTGTTTTCACAACGTGCCAACTTGTGAATTATTGTGAATTTTATTTATATAGCGCTTTTCTCAAGTGACTCAAAGCGCTTTACATAGTGACACCCAATATCTAAGTTACATTTATACCAGTGTGGGTGGCACTGGGAGCAGGTGGGTAAAGTGTCTTGCTCAAGGACACAACGGCAGTAACTAGGATGGCACAAGCAGGAATCGAACCTGCAACTCTCAAGTTGCTGGCACGACCACTCTACCAACCGAGCTATGCCGCCCTTTCAGCGTGTGGAGGTCTTGCTCCTCAGGGTCCCCTTGGACCACCGATGACGGACATGACGGCCTCGGTCATATTTGCGAACGATGTTTTATTTTTCAAGTTCCAAGTCCGAGTCCATGGTTCTCGCCCGGAAAAGGGTGGAGTGCCATCTCCGGGTTGGGGAGGAGACCCTGCTCCAAATGGAGGAGTTCAAGTACCTAGGAGTCTTGTTCACGAGTGAGGGAAGAGTGGATCGTGAGATCGACAGGCGGATCGGTGCGGCGTCTTCAGTAATGCGGACGTTGTACCGATCCGTTGTGGTGAAGAAGGAGCTGAGCCGGAAGGCAAAGCTCTCAATTTACCGGTCGATCTACGTTCCCATCCTCACCTATGGTCATGAGCTTTGGGTCATGACCGAAAGGATAA